>NC_080417.1:24432681-24747681 GCF_029873635.1 Malania oleifera | reverse complement strand
TTTGTATCTCGTAATGTGATTTTTCACGAAAACATTTTTCCCTTTGCATCAAATAAACAACAACTTCACACAGATACATCTCCTAATCCAATAATCCCAAATCCTATACCTGATTTTGAATGTCATGATAATATTTTTAATAGTCGAAATTCATAGAATCATCCACATGCACATTCCAGTCCTCTTCCTATTGATGCTCCATCTTCAATATTTCCTATCTCAGATACACTTCCAGTTTCAGTTTCCACAGAACCTGATACACATCAAATTGAGTCATCTGCTGTAGACAATTTTTTTCAATTCTACAGGCTATTCATCCCCACCTGTTAATATTCCTTCCATTCCACAAAGGTCTACCAGAAACAGAACACAAGCAAGTTATTTAAAAGACTTCCACTGTTATGCTGCAGACCACTCCAAGAATAACTCTAGTTCATCAGGTACATTGTATCCCTTGTCATCAGTAATATATTATCATTGTTTGTCTTCATCTCACAAATGTTTCACACTAGCATTATCCATACACCATGATCCTCGTAGTTTTCAAGAAGTTTCAAAGTTTGCACATTGGTGTGATGCTATGGATGTTGAAATTAAGGCTCTTGAGGAAAATAAGACATGGACTCTCACTAATCTACCAGCAGCAAGAAACCCATTGGATATAAGTGGGTCTATAAAGTGAAACATAGAGCTGATGGTAGCATTGAGCGTTATAAAGCTCGTTTGGTCGCAAAGGGTTATACGCAATGTGAAGGAATTGACTATCAAGAAACTCTTTCACCTGTTGTCAAGATGAGCATTGTAAGGTCAATTTTGGCTCTTGTAGCCATTAATAATTGGTATTTGCATCATCTAGATGTAAATAATGCTTTTTTACATAGGGACCTTGAAGAAGAAGTATACATGACTCTTCCTCCAGGCTATCACACTTCCTTAAAGCCACAAGTTTTTCGTTTAAACAAATCTCTTTATGGTTTAAAACAGGCATCGAGGCAATGGTTCTCCAAACTTTCTAATACTTTGATATCCGATGGTTTTATTCAATCTGAAGCAGACCAATCTCTGTTCATCAAGAAAACCAGCTCTTTTTTCATTGCTCTATTAGTTTATGTGGATGATATTATGCTGGTTTCTAATGCTGCATAACCTACTTCAGAATTTACATCATTCTTAAATGCTCAATTCAGATTGAAGGATTTAGGTTCTCTAAAATATTTTCTTGGCCTAGAAATTTCTTGAGAAAAACAAGGTATTTTAGTGTGTCAACGAAATATGCATTAGATTTGCTAAATGATGTTGGCAGCTAAGCCAGCAAACTTCCTAATGGATCCTCATTTAAAACTCTCTCGATATAAAGGTGATTTATTGACTGATATTACCCATTATAGAAGATTAATTGGTAGATTACTTTACCTCACAGTTACAAGACCTGATATTTCTTATTTAGTACAAGTTCTCAGTCAATTCTTGAATAAACCAAGAAAACCTCATCTTGATGCTGCCTTACGGTTTTTAAGGTATATTAAAGGTGCACCATCACAAAGGTTGTTCTACTCTAGCTTTTCTTTAACACATCTGCAAGTTTTTTCAGATTCTGATTGGGCTGGTTGTGTTGACACTAGACGACCAGTAACAGGGATATGTGTTTTAGTAGGCGACTCCCTTGTGACTTGGAAATCTAAGAAACAGACCGTAGTCTCTCGTTCTTCTGCAGAGTCAGAATATAAAGCTATGGGTACTGCATGTTCTGAAATTGTTTGGATGCTGCAACTCTTTCGTGAACTTGACAGTCCTCATTCACAAGTTGTTTCCTTGTTTTGTGACAACAAAGCAGCCATCCACATCGATGCTAACCCAGTATATCATGAGAGAACAAAACACATCGAAGTGGATTGCCACTTTATTCGACAACTCATTCAGCGAGGTGTTATAAAAACCAACCATGTCAAAACAACTTGCCAATTGGCTGATATTTTTACAAAAGCACTAGGCTCTCAACCTTTCAGCAACATTTTATCCAAGATGGGTATTCATAATATCCATACTCCATCTTGAGGGGGCATGTTAATATACATTCTGTTATTAGTTGTTGTTAGTTGCTAAAGTAGTTCTTCACGTGCTGCAATTAACCATTTCTTGTTTGTATTTAGTTATTCAGTTGTTTAGTTTTCTTTTCTATTTTTCAATTATTATGTTTCGTGTATATATATACCCTTCTGGGTACAATGAGAATAATAAGAAAGAAGAAGAAGAATTTTCGCAGCTCTCTGTATGTTTCAACAGTTTCAGCAGTCTCTTCTTCATTTCCAACCTTCACTGCAATACTCTGCCTTTTGTAAAATTCCCCAAGGCCTCTCATATGGACTCTAAATCAGTAGGTATCTGAAGATAAACACACAGCCCCCAACCCCCCAACAAAAAATAAAAATATCAACATTTTACCAACACACCCATCAAAAAGTGAGGGAATAAGCATTCACTGCAGAATGACTATGCGTGATGAGAATTGAAGAATATGCAGTTTGCAGTGTACTAGTAAATCCACACTGGAAATTAGGAGCAAGCCAACAAAAAACAAAAAAATGGAATTTATGCTTGCCATTACCATAGTGTAGTGGCCCTCTAAATTTGCTAGCATAAGTAACAAACCCAGGCAGCATTGCTAGGCAATTGGAACTCCCAAAAAGTTCTATCCAACAAAAACATGCTTCCAATTTTATTCTTTATCCCAAATGCAAGCAAACATTTTTCAAATAAAGAGAGAAAGTAATCAAATATAAAAATGATGCATCTCAAAAGGAAACCATTAAATAATCTATCATGCCAACTGAGCGTGTCCATTTTAGTGAATAAATCTGGAGAGAACATGCATTCACTTATTTATAATTTTATACGTCTTTTTAACCATTTGGAAACAGAAGAAACAACCCAAAATAGTTAAATGGGGTTAAACTGAAGAATTGAGTGTTGTTTTTTGTCCCACATTGGTAGAATACTTCCACATTAGTATAAAAGATTGTTTTGAATTTTTTATATTATTTGTCCCATATTGGAGAGAAGTGTTTTTTAGTCTTGAGGTTGAAGTTATATAAAGAGCTCAACTCTTCATTTGTAAAACACAACTCAAAGTTGTACTTTGTCAAGAAGTAGTGGATTGATCATCGGCGCCCGAGGACGTAGGTAATTCTATACCGAACCTCGTAAATTTCTTGTCTTGTTTCTTTTTATTGTTTTATTATTAGTTTCTGCATTGCTTTAATTTTCTTTTATATTCAATAGCAATAGTTGTAGTATTGGTGTTTGACACAAGTGGGGTGTCCGGCACAACAATTGGTATCAGAGCTAGGTTGAATAGTGTTGATACAGAGGTGTTCCTCTGTTAGGATCCTTGATTCCACGTTTGATGCCTAAGAAAGACCTTGTTTAAGCGAGTGCTCAGAGACCATTGCGGCTCAGTCGCTCCCTGGAGGTCGGTCTGGTCAAAGTGGAATTTCATAAGATAAAACAGAGTAGACACAGTTGGTATGTACTATTCATCCTATGCCTTTTGCTTTGTTGGTTGCTATTGAATATATAGAAGATAGCAGAAACTAGTGCAGTAGTAGAAGAAATTATGTCCACACGAACTCCAACCCCTTTGGCTTCGACATCATCATCGAAGACGATAGCTAATGCTCGGTTTGAGGTGGAGAAATTTTATGGTACCAATAATTTTGGTATATGGCAATGTGAGGTGATGGACATCTTGTATCAACAAGAACTAGATATTGCTTTGGATGATAAACTAGTAGATATGGGTGACAAAGATTGGGAAAAGATCAATCTCCAGGCATGTGGTACAATTCGTCTATGTCTTGCCAAAAATCAGAAATATTGTGTTATGAGGGAGACATCTGCAAAGAAATTGTAGAAGACATTGGAAGATACATTTATGACCAAGAGTCTGAAAAATCAGCTCTATTTGAAAAAGAAATTGTTTCACTTCCAATATTAATCAAGTATTTCAATTAATGACTACATAATGCTTTCAATAAAATTTTGGCCGATTAGTTAAATTTGGATGAAAAGGTGAAAGATGAGGATAAAGCCATATTGTTACTGAATTCTCTCCCTGATGAGTATGAACATTTGACCACCACTTTATTGTATGGGAAAGATAAAGTTACTTATGATGCTGTTTGTACTACATTGATTAGTACTGAATGCAGAAAGAAGGATCAGAGGGTCCATAAGGAAACAACAGAAGCACTAACAATAAGGGGACGTTCTTAGAGTCGTATGCCTGGAAGGAAGACTAAATCTCATGGGAGGAGTAAATCTCGTGGGAGACCTACTAAAGATGAATGCGCCTTTTGTCGTGAGAGAGGGCATTGGAAGAAAGACTGCCCTAAATTACAGCAGAAGAATAAGGGCAAAGCACATTCTAATGCCAATATAACCAATGATGATGGAAGTGGGTCAGATTTTTCTCTTATTGGAACATCTTCATCACATTATTTTGGTGAGTGGATTTTGGATTCTAGTTGTTCCTATCACATGTGTCCCAATAGGGAATGGTTTTCTAATTTTGAAGAATTAGATGGTGGGGTTGTTTTTATGGGAAATGATAATACTTGTAAAACAATTGGAATAAGATCAATACAGTTGAAATGTCAAGATGGAACTATTAAGACCTTGACTGATGTTAGGTATGTTCCAAGCCTAAAGAAGAATCTGATTTCATTGGGTGCCTTAGAATCTAAAGGGTTCACTATCACTTTGAAAGATGGAACCTTAAAGATTAAATCAGGTGCGCTGGTGGTGATGAGACACATTTGAGGCAGGTTTTACAGATGCTCAGGGAAAAGAAGTTGTATGCCAAGTTCAGTAAATGTGATTTCTGGCTCGAGAAAGTTGTGTTTTTGGGGCATGTCATCTCATGAGACGGAATTTCTGTAGATCCCAGTAAGATTGAGGCGGTGGTGAACTGGGCTAGATTGAGGAACGTTCAGGAGATCAAGAGTTTCTTGGGGTTAGCCGGTTACTATCGTCATTTTGTCAAGGGGTTCTCAGCCCTATCAAGGCCTCTGACACGACTTACCAGGAAGAATTCCAGATTTGAGTGGGACGACAGCTGTGAATAGAGCTTTCAGGAGCTGAAGCAGAAATTAGTCACAGCGCCAGTATTGATCATCCCATCTGGGGGTAAGGATTATACCATATACAGTGATGCGTCCTTAAAGGGACTTGGCTGTGTGTTGATGCAGCATGGAAGGGTAGTAGTGTATGCGTCTAGACAGTTGAAATAGTACGAAAAGAACTACCTTACCCACGATCTTGAGTTGGTTGCAGTAGTACACGCACTGAAAATTTGGAGGCATTACCTGTATGGCGAGCGGTGCGAGATTTTCTCTGACCATAAAAGTTTGAAGTATTTCTTCACCCAGAAGGAATTGAATATGAGACAGAGAAGGTGGTTAGAGTTGATTAAGGATTTTGACTGTGCGATCAGTTACCACCCAGGGAAAGCAAATGTGGTAGCTGATGCATTAAGCCAGAAGACTGCGAGTCTAGTGTTAGCCGCTATGGAGATCCAGCATCCGATTATGATGGATCTAGAGAGACTCGGCATGGAGTTGATGGAGAGTAATACCCCAGTATGTATCGCCAGCTTAGTGGTACAGCCTTCTGCAGGAAAGAATTAAAGCTACTCAGAAGGAGGATCCAGAATTAGCAGAGGTGATGGATAGAGTACAGAAGGGTTAGGGGGAAGAGTTCAGTATTGCAGATGACGGAGCTTTGCGATTCCGTTCTAGATATTACTTTCCTGCAGATATCGAGATCAGGAAGACCATTCTAGAGGAGCCTCACAGATCCTTGTATACAGTTCATCTTGATAGTACGAAGATGTACAGGGATCTGCAAGAATCGTACTGGTGGAGTGGCATGAAGAGAGAGATCGTCGAGTATGTAGCTCAGTGTTTGACGTGCCAACAGGTAAAGGTTGAGCACCAGAGGCCGGCAGGGCAGTTGCAGCCGTTATTTATCCTGGAGTGGAAGTGGGATCATATATCCATGGACTTCGTGTTAGGGCTGCCGTCGGCATTACATGGCCAGAATGCCATCTGGGTGATTGTTGATCGTTTGACCAAGTCCGCCCATTTTCTCCCTATTAAGATCAACTATTCCCTTAGCCGATTAGCGGAGATTTACATTCAGGAGATAGTTCGTTCTCATGGGGTGCCAGTATCCATTGTGTCAGATCGAAACCCACGATTCACGTCACGATTTTGGAGGAGTTTGTAGGAGGCTATGGGGTCTCAGTTATCGTTTAGTACGGCATTCCATCCTCAGTTAGATGGGCAGACTGAGAGGACAATACAGATACTAGAGGATATGCTCCGCGCATGCGTTTTAGACTTTGGGGGTAGTTGGACTCAGTTCATGCCACTGGTAAAGTTTGCGTACAATAACAGCTACCAGTCTAGTATTGGCATGGCACCATTTGAGACACTATACGGTAGGAGATGTTGATCTCCTTTATATTGGGATGAAGTGGGTGAGCAGCGAGTTGTGGGGCCAGAGCTAGTACAACAGGCATATGATAAGGTTCGGCTTATCAGGGACAGGATTGGTGCAGCGCAGAGCCGACAGAAAAGTTATGCTGACCATCGCCGCAGGAATTTAGAGTTCGATGTGGGGGACCACGTATTTTTGAAGATAGCTCCGATGAAAGGAGTTATGAGATTTGGTAGGAAGGGTAAACTTAGCCCTAGGTTCATTGGTCCGTTTGAGATTTTAGAGAAAGTGGGACCGGTAACCTACAGGCTAGTTTTACCACATTCATTATCCAGAATTCACGACGTATTCCATGTTTCAATGTTAAGGAAATACGTCACAGATCCTTCTCATATCATAAGTTATGATGAGTTGGAGCTTAATGATTTACTGGGATATGAGGAGGTACCAGTTCAGATTCTGGATAGGAAAGTGCAAGAGCTACGCAACAAGAAGATTCCTCAAGTAAAAGTTTTGTGGAGGAATCATGCAGTAGAAGAACCTTCTTGGGAGTCCGAGGAGCAGATGAAAGAGAAATATCCACAATTATTTCAAGAAGTTTAAATGTAATTAGAAAATGTGAGTAAGTATGTAGTTTTCTTGACAGGTACATGTACGGTTTTAGTAGTATAGTATTTTAGTTTTGGGAGGAGTTTTCTTTTGATATGTGTAATCTCTCAAGACATAAGTTGTAACCACGGTATTCCTCTGCCATAAGTAAGGGTGAGTAATAAAATGAGTAGACCATTTTGCCTAATAAGGGATGATGAATTATGTAAATAGCAAATTTCAAGAACGAAATTTTTATAAGGAGGGGAGAATGTAACGACCCGAATTTTAAATGAAATTTAAATAATAAAGAAAGGAAAATTTAAAAAAGGGAAAAGAAAGGAAGCTGCCAAGCTTCGTTGACGAACACAGGGTTTCGTCGACGAAGGCTTAAAAGATTTCGTCGACGAACACAGGGCTTCGTCGACGAGAAAATACCGAGAAGGGTTCTGAGGCAGCCTGAATTTCATCGACGAATACAGGGTCTCGTCAATGAAATTTGTGAAGAACTCGTGGATGAAGATCGGGCTCGTCGACGAACTACTGTCTATATAAATATGAAAAATCCAATTTTATTTCATATAAGCTTCCTTCTCTCTCTCTCTCCTCTCTCTCCTCTTTGGCTCTCTCACTCTCTCTCTTCGATTTTGGGCTGGTTTTACATCGGATCAAAGATCTGAGGCTACCACGACGCTCCTAGTGAAGTTTCCTACAAGTTTGCCGGAGCGGATCGTTGGGGAAACGAAGTTGGAAATCATCCCAGAGTTGAGGTAAGGCTTTTTAAGCCAAATTAGATTTCATGGTAGTTATAAAAATTAATGTACGCATGAAAATACTGATGTTTAGTACTAGGGATTTTGAGTTTCAGGATATTGAGTAGGAAATCCTACGGGAGTCAGGCTAAGATTTTAGAGGGCTTTCTCAGTAGCCAGGTAAGAGAGTAAACTAAAGCAGTTCTTTTCCATTCAAACTATTATTGATTATGAGTAGTTTTATTTTTAGAAAAACATGTGATATATTCGTTTATTATGAATGAAATGTACGATTGGGAAAATACTGCTATGATGCTTAAAAAGTATATGTATGTATGAGATGTCAGAAAATCATGATTTTAAAATATGAAGTATGACTTTTAATAGAGCATGTATGGCATGAATATTATTTTACGTGAAATGAGATAAGATATGAATGCTTTTACAAGTAAAACACATTTTCAAGTATTTTGGAAAGATGGGTTATGTTATATTAAGTTGACAAATATATGATAAATGAGTTATTTTCAAATGTAAATACCTGAAATGTATTTGGCGCGAGGCCATATTTATGTTATCGGCACGAGGCCGTATTTATATGTTTTTGGCACGAGGCCATATATTTATGCTATCGGCACGAGGTCGTATTTATGTTATTAGCGCGAGGCCACATTTACTATGATTTTGGCACAAAGTCATATGTATGATTTCGGTGCGAGGCTATGTTTTCGGCACGAGGCCATGATGATGTTATGTATGTGCATGTATTATATGTTATTACAACCAGGATGTTAGTTTAGTTCAGACTAGGAACTCGGTACCGTAGCTATGGGTAGATCAGATTTGGCACGAGGTCGTATTAGTGCTAACTATTCCACGAGGGGATGGGAGATAGATAGTCGATGTGGCTTTCAGTAGAGTGTGGACGTCCACCTAGCAGTCCAAATCAGGGTGTGGTGGGCCCATCGTACTTACAGACATATTTGATTTGGTAGTGGTCGGCCAGCCATTGTCGGGTCCCGCCTTCGGGCTGCACAACCCGTCATGGGGGGTAATACATGACATTAGCTAGCTATTCATCCTGAGTATATTTTCAGTATTACGAATTATAACAGATGTTTATGTATGTTATGATTTATTAACGAATATGAAAATACATGATTATCTAGCATGATATTATGTTTATTTCCAAAGTTATGAAATGTACTGTATATGTATAAGCACTTTAAACATGCATGTTGTCACACAACTGTATTTAGTTTACTTTCCCTTACTGAGAAGTGTCTCACCCCCAACATTAATATATTTTTCAGGAAACCCAGAGAGACTGGCGGGTCAGGGCCGCCGTTGAGTGATTGGTGCTTCCCTACTAGAAGGGTAAGCCCTGAGCTAAGACTAGGAGATTGTTGTTGCATAGTCCTTGTGTTATTTTGAATTTTTGGAGATTGTACATATGAACAGTATATTGATGTTATAAAAGCTCTGGTATTATGTTTTATGGATGGATGTATTGATTTTTATGTTTACTGCTGCTAGATTTTCCGTTGTGTATGACAGGTGTCCCCATTACCCACGGTTCGGGTTGACCATTGATGTATTTTGTTGTATTTTATTGAGGGACGTTACATAAGTGTAGGAGTCAAAGGATACCGTCTTTGGTGTCTAGAGACAAAAAAAATGATTTTAAGTAGAGATGTAACTTTTGATAAACTTACGATGATGAAGAAAACAATATGCAAAGAGTCACGAGTTGAAGAGAAGACCAGTGGTACTCAACAACAGGTGGAGGTTGAGACAATTTTGGGAAACCTAGTGAGAAATGAGACTACACAAGGTAACTCTCCAATTACGGTGGGGAATAGTGTACAAGAAGAGAAGATTTCAATTCGAGAATCTTCACAAAAACAAGAATCAATTGTTTCTCAAAGGCCAAGACGAGAAATTCGAAAACCTGCTCGGTACACTGATATGGTGGCCTATGTACTTCCAGTTGTAAATTATAATGTTCCTTACACTTTCAAAGAAGCAATGAGGAACTCTGAATCAGACAAGTGGAAAAAAGCAATGGATGAAGAAATGCAGTCTCTTCATCAGAATCAGACTTGGGAGCTAGCCCAGCTGCCCAAGGGTAAGAAAGCAATTGGTTATAAATGGGTTTATGTAAAGAAAGAAGGATTTCCAGATGCAAATAATGTTCGATTCAAAGCTAGATTGGTAGCTAAGGGCTACGCACAGAAGGAAAGCATTGATTATAATGAGGTATTTTCTCCAGTTGTTAAACATTCTTCCATTCGAATTTTGTTGGCTTTGGTAGCACAATTTGATCTTGAACTAGTTCAACTCGATGTAAAAACTGCATTTTTACATGGTGATTTGGAAGAGGAAATCTATATGACTCAGCCAGATGGATTTCAGGTTGCTGGAAAAGAAAATTGGGTATGTAAACTGGGTAAATCGTTGTATGGTTTAAAACAGTCTCCAAGACAATGGTACAAACGATTTCATCAGTTTATGATGGGTCAGAAGTACATCAGAAATAAACATGATCATTGTGTTTATTTTCGCAGACTATAAAATGAATCTTTTATATATTTACTCTTGTATGTTGATGATATGTTGATAGCTTCAAAGAATAGAGAAGAAATCAACAAATTGAAAAGTCAGTTAAATCAAGAGTTTGAGATGAAAGATCTTGGTGAAGTAAAGAAGATACTTGGCATGGAGATTCGCAGAGACGGAATGAGAGGAAGAGTTAGTTTGTCTCAAAAACGGTATTTGAAGAAGGTAGTACAAAGTTTTGGCATGTCTGAGCAGTCAAAACCAGTTAGCACTCCTCTTGCTCCTCATTTCAAACTTAGTGTGGTTTTATCTCCTAAATCAGATGAGGAACGTAAGTATATGTCACAGGTTCCTTATGCAAGTGTTGTTGGTAGTCTGATGTATGAAATGGTTTGTACTAGACTTGATATTTCACAAGCTGTTAGTATGGTGAGCAGGTATATGCATGATCCGGGTAAAGGACATTGGCAAGCTGTGAAATGGATTTTGAGATATATTATGAATACGATTGATATTGGTATAGTATTTGAGAAAAATAATACTATTGATCAACGTGTTGTTGGATATGTGGATTCGGATTTTGCAGGTGATTTGGATAAACGTCGATCGACTACTAGATATATTTTTACATTTGCTAAAAGTCCAGTGAGTTGGAGGTCTACCTTACAGTCTACCATTGCCTTGTCTACAACAGAAGTAGAGTACATGGCAGCTTCAGAGGCTGTTAAGGAAGCTATTTGGTTGCAGGGTTTACTTGAAAATTTGGGAGTTGTCCAGAAGCACATTGTTGTGTTCTATGATAGCCAAAGTGCTATTCATTTGGTAAAGAACCAAATCTACCATGCACGAATGAAGCATATCGACGTTCGGTTTCATTTTATGCGGGATATTATTGATGGAGGCAAGATACTTCTTCAGAAGATTACTACAACTGAAAATCCCATAGATATGTTGACCAAGATTGTGATAACAATCAAGTTCAAACATTATTTGGACTTGATCAATATCCTGCAAATCTGAATATTTTTGTAAGGCGCCGATGATGTGGAACCCCAGAAAATGTTGGTGACTGAAAATTTTGATGAATTTATCGTCAAGGTGGAGATTTGTTATTTTTTGTCCCACATTGGTAGAATACTTCCACATTAGTATAAAAGGTTGTTTTGAATTTTTTATATTATTTGTCCCACATTGGAGAGAAGTGTTTTTTAGACTTGAGATTGAAGCTATATAAAGAGCTCAACTCTTCATTTGTAAAACACACCTCAAAGTTGTACTTTGTCAAGAAGTAGTAGATTGATCATCGGCGCCCGAGAACATAGGTAATTCTATACCGAACCTCGTAAATTTCTTGTCTTGTTTCTTTTTATTGTTTTATTATTAGTTTTTGCATTACTTTAATTTTCTTTTATATTCAATAGCAATAGTTGTATTATTGGTGTTTTGCATAAGTGGCGTGCCCGGCACAACATTGAGTAGGTGAGAAACTACAATAATCAAGTTTGTATTAAGTCTCTGCTACATTGAATTTACTTAAATTGATGTGGTGCATTGCTGCCAGAATCTTATGATTCACATTTTGAATTGTATGATTTGTGTCTCTTCCACACCAGATCAACTCATATCTTACTAGAGAATAAAAAAAAACAACCAAAAACTTACTGAATCTATGAACTCACACCCTGGATCTAACTTGTCAATCTGAATCCATTGATTCACAAAGTTCTGAAATAAGATTCACACCCAACTAGTTCAAACTTAAACCCCAAAAACATCCTCTTGTTTTTAGTGCATTTTTTTATATGGCTGCCTTCCATCCCTTCACTATGCTGGTTCTTGCTGAGAAAGAGGAGACAGAACTTTATCTTGTGTTTCCTTCATAGAACTGTTCTTCATTCTTGGAGCAGTACAGCATTCTGCCATTGAGAAAAGGGCAAAATGCTGGTCGGTTAAGTTGGTACTCATATTTCTCTTTGCCGTTAAGATTCAAAAGTTTTTTTTTTTTTCTTTTTTTTTGTAGTTTGTTCAATTATTTATTAGTTTTATTCAAGTTACTTTTCTTTAGATTTTTTTAATTAGAAAAAGCATATGCGTGAATATGATTTTTTTAACTATTGACAAATATCAAAAGTTCAGTTTTTAATTATTTTTCTTGAATCCTTCGCTTACTTTTATTGTTTAGAGAAAGCATACACATGTAACATAATTTTTTTTATTGTTAAAATGTAAATGTATTTGACTATTTTATTAGTTATGCATGTACCAGTGTATGCATGCCATTAGGAATAGATTTTAGAAATTTGCAATTTGATTCGATTCTTGATTCCTGAAATTGGTATTTCAATTCAAGATTTGACAACCACAATATAGCAATATAACACCCCAAAGTAAGGACCATTTTATTGAAGGTCCACAACACCCCGTGCAGCATATCTAACTTGAGAGATTTATGGTCCATGTAATCAAAGAGCATCTCCAGATGACACTTCAGGCACCTTTTGAATTTTTGTTCGAGCACAAACAAGAACGATGTAGCTAAAATGCTGCCTGGTGCATAACCACATTGAATATTGCAGGAGAGCTAGGTAAGAGGTGACAGAATAACACCTTAGGGAGATGAATATCGATCGGGTTGGGATTCATTATATGAATTTGTAATATCTCAAGGATGTAATCTGTGACATCAAAAAAATTGATGTTTGCAAAGTTAGAGCTAGAAAAGCATAAAACGATCTTTAGGGGGTGCTACAAGTCATCCTACCACTAGTCACTGATATGGGTAATTTTGTGTCCACATGCTTGTAGGTTGTTCCCTCGCCTACTAACCCTCCCCATTCAAATGAATACTCGGTCCGATCTTTGCCTCTCATTCGACACTTCAAGCATTTGCCACTTATACCTCTACTAATCATAATTGCAAAAATAGGAAAAACACTAGGAACACACAAATAGACTAATATCATCAAAACACATTAAATATGATATTGTAGCCAACAAGGCTAACATTCTCTCCCTTTTTGGTGATGTTTAACCCATTATTAATTTACTTAATCTTTGCATTTGAGTTTGACTTACCATAACTTATTATACAAAGATAAGCTAACTTAGAACCACTAGTGAGTTGTTATCATCAAAACAATCACATAACCTCTAAGGCTAACATTCTCCCCCTTTTTGAAGATAACAAACCATTGGTATTCTCCTAAAGGGTAAAATTTAAAACTCTCCCTTAATTTATGCATATTCTAGAATGGTACTAAAATACGCTCCACCTTACTTTATGCATATAAGGTTTAACTATATTTTTTCATATCTATGGGGCTTTTGACCTAGAGTGCACAAGATAGAAAGTTCATTCAAAATAAAATAGGTAAGCAAATTGAACTTTCATACAACCATATGCATTCTTGCCCATATGCATTTTCCATGCATTTACTTCTCCTCCTCACATAACACCACACAACATTTTCCTAACAAAGAGGACACCAAAAATCTTCTCCCCCTTTGATCATCATCAAAAAGAGAGGTACAATTCATTTTACCAAAAAAAAATTTCTCCCCCTTAATATAAGATTCCCTAGTGGTGAGGTAAGTGTGTGTTAAACACAGATACCAAAAATATTTGCTAAACCATAACATTGGAAAGCCTAGAAGGGCTTTTTTGCAAATACATAGAATGCTGATTTTTAAGAAAATGTCAAATAATGTAGATCAATCAATCAATGCAAATTTTTAAAATGAGCACAAAATATTCATGCTTGTAATTTAAGCATGTTAAATGTATCCAAACAACTTGGTAAAGAGCATGTATATAATTTGGAGCATTCTAGGAAAATTCAAAGGACTATTAAAAATTTTGCATGGTTTTCAATATAGCATATAGTATTTAGGATTCAACATGCACCACTACCTATTCAATTATTCAACATGTATTATAAAAATATTCATAAAGTTCAACCCGCATGCAATGGATTTCAAGTCATGATCATTCAACATGCAAAGACTTATAATTACCAATGAATTGCCATGCAAATGATTTTTTTATCATGTATCATTTATAAATATTCATTAATGACAATGTGCATGAATCAGTCTAAGTGACCACTTAAGGTTAAAACACTAAGTTCAACTTGGTCACCATATTGATACTACATAAGACTTTCAAATGTATTTAGAATTTTAAAATAAGTCTTATGAATTCTTAATTTCAGTCAACTAGCTAGCATGTACGTCTAAAATTGATCAATGAATTCAACATGCAAAACCCTAGTCAACTACCAGCATGCAATGCACAAATGTGCATCGGCCAAGCAGATGACGTTCAAATCAGGCATGCAGTTCAATATATCCAATCAAAATAAATTATTCATCAAATAATATAACATTTAGAAAGTAATAGATAGTAAGCGCTCAGTTCACACAAAGCATCCAATATAAAAAAATAAGATATTTCTAAAACAAACACAATACACTGAAGTATTTATTAGATGAACTTTAGATTTGCTGCTTCCCCTCAATTATATAGCCCAAGCACAAAAATTTTATGATCTTCAGAATATATTAATTATTTAAGCTTTAAGATGAGTTTAGGGCTATATGTCTAAAGTCTATAATTACTTCCCTAAAGCTCAATTTTGTATGATGGACAAAATATGCTATATTTTAAGATATTCATACAAAACCATATGTATATAACATTTAAAAAATTATTTAACTAGTTAAGATCATTTGTTCATTTAGGGGGTTTACTTAATTATGCAATAGCCAATACTATCATATAATAACCAAGCATAATGATATATATATGTTGAGCGAAATAGATTGGATGTTTCACTAAAGTTCTCATATTGGCTTGATTTTCTGAAGGTTCTTAGTATAATAATAATGTATATAAAAATTTAAAATTTTAAGTACAAAACACTATTTAAGCATTTAAAGCATTATTACCCCTTATAACCTAACAAGAATCTTATGAGTAAATTTTTATTTTTTTTTAAGATATCTCATAAGATAACATGCAAATATAACCCATGATTCAATAATGAATTTAACATAAGATATAAATCATGAATGAGATAAAGTATAAGGAGGAAGATATACTGTTTCAATTAACTTGCCTTTATTTGAACATGCTCTTAGAAAATAAGAGACATGTTCTTCTAATTTGCCACTAATGGGAAGGTATTCCTCAAACATATGATATCACAAATAAATGCTTCATTTTAGAATGTCACTTGTTGTGATGATTATTTTTACTAAAATTCAATTCTTGAATGCTATGTCACTACAAAAAATCAAGATATTAGTGAAGGATCAAATCCGTCACTAATACTTTTAAATTCATTACTTATAATATTAGTGATAAATTTATAAGTATGAGTGACAATTTTAAATTAGTTGTTATATCTACTGTTACTATTAATTATTAATGACGAATTTTGAAACCGTCACTAATAATATAGTATTAGTGATGGATTATAACCGTCACTAAAACCCTAATACTGTCACTATAAATTCTACATCAGTTCGGCTTAAAATCGTCACTAATAATATAGTATTAGTGAAAAATTCAAAATCGTCATTAATAGTAGAGTATTAGTGAAGGATTCAAAATCATCACTAATAGTAGGGCATTAGTGAAGAATTTCAAAACTATCACTAATACTCTAATATTAGTGACTGTTTTGAATCTTTCACTAATATTATACTATTAGTGACGATTTTGAAATTTGTCACTAATGTCCTACTATTAGTAACGGCTTTGAATCTTTCACTAATACTTAAAATATAGACAATTATTAGTAACGGTTTTAAAATTATCACTAATAATTTTAAAATTAATCTTTTTTTTAATCATTAATTTCTGTAAAAATCAGTAATTACATTTTCGCATACAGAACATTAAATCATAATTACTACAAAATTCATAAATTATTTAAAATTCTAATTTAAATACAAATACAAATACATTATTCAAATTCAATTAAAATACAGAAATTTCATCTGTTCAGATAACCAAAAAAATACAAAAAAAAAAAAAATTCAAATTCAAATACAAATACATTATACAAATTCAAATTAAAATACATAAATTCTATTTGTTCAAATGACAAAAAAAATTACAAAAAAAATAATCAATAGCTGCATCCGACTATAGTGCATGACATCGTACTGATATTATGACAGTTGCAAACCCTACAAATTAAGAACTATGAAAAAAAAAATTAGTATACATTTTTTGAACAAATATGTATACGTACTATAAGTATCAATGATTTGATAGTAAAATAATCGAATATTCAAACATAGTTAAAAAAAATGATACAATTTTAAATAGTTAAGTTTTATCAATTTAGAAAAAATTTGACAACATTTCATCCATAAATAGAACATTTTCCATAGGGATATGCTCCAAACTTGGGGTGTTTACAATAAACAGTTCACAATAATCCAACTAGTATTGAATTTTATCAGTGCACAAGAGCTTTATATAATAAGCATTAAATAATGTAATGTGTTCATGCATCCCACAAATAATCTATATCAGAATATAGTTTTATTAAAAAATAGAATGTGATGTTCATGATTTATATGAATTCCTTAGGACTAAAAAACAATTATAATAATCATATAATGCAAATGAATTCATGATTGATAAAATTTTTACTTAGCAAATGTAAAAGTAAATTTAGAGATGAAGTTCAAAATTCATTTAAACTTCACTCATCCTTTTAAAAATGTTTTAACATTCAACACACTATAATCATTCTCACAAATATGATATATGACTTTAATTATTTTAGAAAAAAATTCAATAAATTATCGCCAACATGTCATCAGTAAATAGAACATTTTCAAAACCTGTAAGTCACAAAAGCATGCAATTCACAATATTTTTGCATCATACATATGTCATTTAGATTAAGACTTGCAACAACTTAAAAGTATATCTACCAGCAGGCAATACACATCACTGCATCAGCCATGCAGATGACGTTCAAATCAAGCATTCAGTCCTAATATTCACTATCAGCATGCAGTTCACAAGATATATCAATCCAAGATGAAGATCAATCTTCTTTTATCATTCACTCATCCTTTCAAAAAAAAAATTTAACATGCATTATATCATAATCATTTTAGCGCATGTTTCATTGACTTTGATAATTTTGGGAAAAATATAACGAAATTTCAGCAACATGCGGTCTATAAATAGAACACTTTCTCATCCTACATATCACAAAAACATACACCAGATATCGTAAGAGTTTCTACAGCATGCAATTCACATGACACTACATCAGTCATGCAGGTGGCATTTAGATAAAATAACATGCACCCCTAGATCCACTACCAGCATACAATACACAATATTGCATTAGCCATGCAGTTGGCATTCCATACAAACAACATGCAATCCAATAGCTCAAAAGCATTTAAACAGAAATGACTATCCATCAGATAATATAAGCATTAAGCAAAAATAGGATAGTAAGAGTTGAGTGCAGTGATCAAAAGCTAACTATCCATCAGATAAATTTAATCAATCAGTAATATATGGATAGTATGCTACAGTGTTGTTCTTATGAAGACATATAGGCATAAAATAACATGCACCCCTAGATCCACTACTAGCATTAAAACCCTATTTCTCCATAAAAAGTGGAAGAAGCCTCATCATCACCAACACCCCCCAACACCACTTTTTTGAGTTTTGTGGGCTACATTCATTCATACAGGACCCACTCCCACACCTTTATATATATATATATGCATCACATTATGTCCCCCTTAATCATTCTTCCGAAATTATACCCGAAGACTAAGTGATGACATTATTTTTCTATATATATATTATATGCATATATATAATCATATAAAATTGATTATGTAGTAATAATGTCACTTGTTTAACTAATAAATATATATTTGACATGTCATTGAAGCCCTCAAAATGTCCCACTCTTGGGGTTTTTTCCCTGAAATGCCGCACTCTCCCTCAGCCTTGTTATCAATACCATAGAATTTTTTTACCTAAGTTTCATCCAGTCTTCAGTCAAATAGATCCTAATTCAACGTTTTGAAAAAAAGAAATTAAATCTAAATAAAATCTTAAGCAATCAAAAAGAAAATATAGAAGATTGAAACCTTAAGAGCATTTTGGATAATCTGAACACCAATCTCCTCCAATCTGCAAAGGAAAATTTCTATACTATTTTTGCACTTTTACTAGTGGTCCATCATATTAAAGTAACACTAAAGGAAAGGCATAAAAGTATCTCCAAACCCTAATGTGAGTTAATTATTTTCTTCTACTCCTATCCACAGGAGAATTGAATTAATTTATTGCCTTTAGTGATACTGACCTTCAAAACAGCAATACCACTAGAAAACAATATATGGGCATGGATGCGTAGTAGATGACACAGTTGTATGTTCAGCAAACACAGCATGTTGTCCAAGTAGATCATGATCTGCATTAAAGCAAAACTACATCAGGATACTTATACATAGTTGCTACCTTTTGCTGAAACAGAAGCATAAACTACTACAGAAGTAACAAAGAGAAAAATCTTACATGCAGTTGATGAAAATTCTCCTTCACTGCAAAATAAAAATGTATGACATCAGAGAAAGATTCTTGTATCTGGAAACAGCAAAAGAAAACAAGCAAACAAAACTGAACTCCACAGTTAGCATATGGTCTAAAAAAATCATTTTAAATTACTTCAGGGAAGCAAACTTCTTGACTAAGATGTTGCAGTTAAATAATTGTAGCTATTCACACCACTGCCCGGTAAACATGGCAGTACTTCTGCAGAAGCCTAAATTACTATTTGTAAAATACAACCCAATTTGTTCAGTATCATTCAAATAAGAATTCAATAAACCACAAGCCAGCACTTACATAATAGGAAATACTCTTAAGAAATGTTAATGGCACAAAACCTTCAATAAATCCATAATCACACAACCATTAAATTAAAAAGAAAAAATGCATCCTCCAACCAATAGTAACTTCAATAAACAGATAAAAAAAAATTATATATAACATAAGAAGATGACAAAACCTTTATTCCAGCATGAATCTTGTTCAGAATAAGAGTTTCCAGAGCATCACTTTCCACGTCTTCAGCAACAATCAGTAAAGGCCTTTTACTTTGAGGAATATCAATTAAATTGCATAAACAATAATATCATATAACATGTGAACTTGTAATAGGCGATGAAAATAACAACTCACCTTCAAGGCCAACTCCAATACTTTCACCACTGCATTTAGGCTGGATATTTTTTTCTCATGGATTAAAATTAAGGGATCTTCCAGTTCCTGGAGAAATAGAAAATATCCTCCATTAAAACTGCCCATGAAATGGAGAGAAGAAAATACAAAACAAAAATGTAAAAATAAAATGCATGTATACAGAGTATATGTTGGGGCGCCATATCTGAACGGAGGATACGATGAACAAGCTTCCTCTGAAAGAGAGAGAGAGAGAGAGAGAGAGAGAGAGAGAGAGAGAGAGAGAGAGAGAGATGGATTGCTTCTTGAGAGACTGCAATTACTAATAAGTCAGGAAAACACCTGAGCAGTTATATCACGTCAAAACAATTTCATATGCAATTAACATTCAAGAAAATAGACAAAATTAACTCAACAATAAAAATATTTCGCACTTATTAATTTCCGGTTGAGCACAATCAACTGCAATTTAATTTATCGAGATGACAACGGCTTCTGAATCGGGAGAAGAACAGGGAAATATAGTCAGCATTTAACTTTAAAAAACAGAGTAGATTTCAACCAAAAAACATGAAGTATAACTAGCGTCATCTATATATGTATCATGGCCATCTGAGTCTCTAGGTTTCAACCAAAGTAAAGCAATTTGTGCGAGGCCGCATTCGCCGAACGCTAGTGCCTGCACTTCAGCAACACGGCCCAACGCCCGCTTTTTGATGGATCCATACCAAGTCAAAGCAGACGGCTACTGCTCCTTCAACATCTTCAGCGCCGGCTACTCCTCCATCACCCTTTGCTGCTCCACCTACTCTACCGGACGTGTTGACATTTAGCCACCGCCTGTTGAATTTTTGCTCCCCCTTGTGTATATATATATATATATATATATATATATATATATATATATGTGTGTGTGTGTGTGTGTGTGTGTGTGTGTGTGGAGTTGTGAATGGTGTGGTGTGTTGCAGCGTGCATAAGAGTGCAGAGTGTGAGAGAGTGTGTTGCAGTGTAAGCTGCGTGAAGTAGAGAGATTGTGTAGAGAGAGAGCTGTAAGAGTTGAGTGAGAGTTGAGTGATTGTATCCTCCTCCTCCTCTGTTTTTTCCTAGTACATAGTAATCTCTTACTCTCGTGGACGTAGGCCAGAATTTGGCCAAACCACGTAACTCTGGTGTCAATATTTGTGTGTGTGTGCTTTGTTTATTTTTCTCCATTAATTACTTGATCTGTAAAACCCCAACAAAGTGGTATCAGAGCGTATTGTTGGAGTAGAATTTCAGATCGGAGAAAATTCCCAGATTTTGAGCCTCTATCCAGTAGCTCAAAATTTAATTTTGAGGCTACCATCAAACTCCACTCGTCGAGACGAAGCAAACGGTGTCAACCAGAGCTCCAAATGATTTCGAAAGATGCTGCACGCACCTACACGCGCCGCCAACGTCCAAGGGACATTTCCACGGGCCAGACGCACCTACACGCGCCGGCAAAGGGTCGGCTGGTCACCCGACGCGCTCCCACGCGCCGATGAAAGCCTGGCAAACAAAAAAAGGAGGAGATGACGGCCACGTCAGCGCCACGTCGCCCGGGACCCGCGCAGCGTCAGAGTCCAGTCAGCGCCACGTCACCCGTCCACGTCAGGGCACGTCAGCCGGGACCCGCGACCAGTCAGCGCCACGTGGCGCCTAGTCAGCCACCCAGGCAGTGCCACGTAAGCGTAGTTGACCAAGAGTTGACCAGTTTGACCAAAGTTTGACAAGGCTTTTCAAAGCCATTCCAGGTCCGTGTTTCGAACAACTTAAGCCATTTCTAGGGTTTTCGACCGTTCCGAACGCAACCGTACATTCAGTTTCTCAAGATTCTGCCCCAATTTTTCTGTACGAGCAAGTTAGTGCTTAAAAATCAATTAAGGAGTTAGACTCGGGTATGATCAAGCTCACGGCCTCCAATTACACTCTGTGGAGGTCTCGGATGGAGGATCTCCTTAATTGTAAGGATCTGGCAGATCCTTTGGATTATAAAGGTATGAAACCAGATTCCATCAAAGATGATGATTGGAGAAGAATGAATAGGAAGACCATTGGTCAAATCAGACAATGGATTGACCATAAGGTATATCATCACGTCGCACAAGAGACTGATGCTTATAGTCTTTGGGAGAAGCTGGAAAACATGTACCAGGCCAAAACTGCTCGCAACAAAGCCATGTTAATGAGACGGCTTGTTAATCTAAAGTTAAAAAGCGGACCTCTATAGCTGAACATACTAGTGAGTTCCAAAACCTAGTAAATCAGCTTTGATCTGTGAAGATGGATCTTGGCGATGAAGCAGAAGCATTGCTGCTTCTTAGCTCCTTACTGGATTGCTGGGAGATATTGGTTATCACTCTCAGCAATTCAGCTTCTGACGGCAAACTTACCATGGCGATGGTAAAAGATGCCTTATTCAACGAAGACGTCAGGAGAAAAGAGACAGGTGCAAATTAGTCACAAGTCTTTGTTATTGAAACCAGAGGCCGACCTCAAAGTACCAGTACCAGAAGTCGAGGTAGAGGCAGAGGTAGAAGCAAATCTAGAGGAAGGTCCCAGGATCACGGCAGATTTAGTGATGGTAGAAATTGGCAGAGAGGAAAAATATCTTGTTACTATTGTGGCATTGAAGGTTACATGAAGAAAGATTGTCGAAAATTTCGGCGGGATCATGGTCAAAGTAGCCAGCAACAAAAGAAGGAGGAAGGTGAGAACTCGGTCACCTTAACCCAAGATATATCAGTCTTTTCTATTGATGAAGATGCATGCTGTCATATTGGGAACCAAGACACTGAATGGGTGGTAGACACAGTAGCCTCCTACCATGCCACTCCCCACAAAGAATTCTTCACGATGTATAAATCTGGAGATTTTGGTACAATAAAGATGGGGAACACTAGTTCTTCCCAGATCGTGGGGATTGGAGACATACAGATTGTGACCAATATTGGTTGCACCATAACACTAAAGGATGTTCGACATGTCCTAGACCTTCGACTCAACCTTATTTCTGGGGCAGCCCTTGATAAATAGGGCTATGAAAGCTACTTTGGGAAAGGTGCTTGGAAATTATCAAAAGGTAATTTGATAATAGCACGAGGACGCATTTGCTGCACATTGTACAAGATGCAAGTGAAGATTTGTACTAATGCCATCAATGCAGTGGAAGATGAAGCATCACCAAACTTATGGCACAAGAGACTCGGACATGTGGGTGAAAAAGGGCTCCTTACACTGGCGAAGAAGGCATTTATCAAAATCACAAAAGGTATTGCCTTAAACCCATGTGATCATTGCTTATTTAGGAAATAGCATAGAGTTTCATTTAGTTCCTCGATGAAGAGAAGGTCAAAGCCATTAAGTTTGGTACATTTTGATGTATGCGGACCCATTGAAGTAGAATCAATCGGCAACAACAAGTATTTTGTTACCTTTATTGACGACGCTTCAAGAAAGGTGTGGGTATATTTTCTGAAAACAAAGGACCACGTATTTAAATATTTCAAGGAATTTCATACTATGGTGGAGAGGCAAACAGGGAAGAAATTGAAGTGCCTCTGAACAGACAATGGAGGCGAGTATACTTCCAACGAGTTCAGAGCATACTGTGCTGAACGTGGTATTAGGCATGAAAAGAAGGTCCCATGTACCCCACAACATAATGGTGTAGCTGAAAGAATGAATCGAACCATTATGGAGAGAGTTAGAAGTATGCTCAGTAGGGTTAAATTACCTAAGCCATTCTGGGGGAAGCTATTCGTGCCGCATATTAACTTATCAACAGATCACCGTCAGCACCACTTAATTTTGGAATTCCAAAGAAAGAATGAACCAGAAGAAAAGTTTCTTACACTCATCTAAGAGTGTTTGGGTGCAAAGCTTTTGCATATATATCAAATGAGCAGAGGCAAAAGCTCAACGTGAAGTCCATTCCATGTATCTTTATTAGCTATGGAGATGATGAATTTGGCTACAGATTATGGGATCTAGAGAGGAAGTAGGTCATCAGATCGAGAGATGTGGTTTTCCATGAAAACCAGGTGTTTGAGGACTTTGAATCACAAACAAAGTCTAACCAGCCTAGTTCCAGTGCTCCAGTCATTGTAACAGATCCTACACCATCATATTCTCCCACAAACCATGGAGAATTGCAGGATGATCCTTTGGAAACATATGTAGACGGTGTTGAGTAAGGGGAGCAACAACCCCCTTCACCAGAAATTGCAGAATTATCACATCAGTCAGATGATGAAGTATATCCTCCTCCAGAAGAAGTTGAGCCTAGAAGATCTGAAAGAGGTCGTGTTCTGATTCCGTCGAGAAGATATCCAGAATCAGAATATCTTTTACTCACTGATGAGGGGGAGCCAGAAAGTTTCCAAGAGGTCCAGTCTCATACTAACAAAACCAAATGGATGGAAGCTATGAAAGCAGAGGTGGATTCTTTACATAAGAATCAAACGTATGAACTGGTAAGACTTCCCAAAGGGAAAAGAGCACTAAGGAACAAATGGGTGTTCAAGCTTAAGAAAGATGGTAGTGGACAAATTGTGATGCATAAAGTCAAATTGGTCATCAAAGGTTTCGAACAGAAGAAAGGCGTTGACTTTGACGAGATATTTTCTCCAGTAGTGAAAATGACAACAATTCGAGTCATACTTGGATTAGTAGCCAAGTTAAATCTAGAGCTTGAACAAATGGATGTGAAAACAGCCTTCTTACATCGAGACTTGGAAGAAGACATCTACATGGAGCAACCAGAAGGATTTGAAGTTCCAGGGAAAGAACATCTAGTCTGTAGGTTGAAGAAAAGTCTCTACGGTCTTAAGCAAGCACCGAGACAATGGTATAAAAAATTTGACTCTTTCATGGTGAGTCACGGATACAAGAGGACTGCAGTAGATCAGTGTGCATATGTTCAGATATTTCCTGATGGTAATCTTGTCATACTACTACTCTATGTTGATGACATGTTGATCATTGGTCAGGATGTAAGCAAGATCAACAAGTTAAAGATGGAGTTGTCTAAGTCTTTTGAAATGAAGGACTTAGGCCCAGCTCAGCAAATCCTAGGCATCAGGATCAGTCGCGACAGGAAAGCCAGAAAATTATGGTTATCACAAGAGAAGTATATTGAACGGATAATCAAAAAGTTCAACATGGAAAGTGCCAAGCTAGTAAGTACTCCACTGGCTAATCACTTCAAGTTAAACAAAAAGTTGTCACACTCATCAAGGGACGAAATGTCAATAGTCCCATACTCATCAGCAGTTGGAAGCTTGATGTACGCAATGGTGTGTACGAGACCAGACATTGCCCACACTGTAGGCGTTGTGAGCAGGTTTCTTTCCAATCCAGGGAAAGACCATTGGAAAGCTGTGAAATGGATTCTCAAGTACTTGAAAGGTACATCGGGATTAGGCTTATGTTTCGGGGAAGCTGAACCAATCTTGGAGGGTTACACTAATGCAGACATGGCTGGTGATCTTGATGAAAGAAAGTCCACATCAGGTTTTTTGTTCACCTTTGCAGGGGGAGATGTATCATGGCAGTCAAAATTGCAAAAATGTGTTGCCCTATCCACAACAGAAGCAGAATATATTGTCGCAGCGGAAGCTGGGAAGGAGATGTTGTGGTTAAAGCGGTTTCTTCAAGAGTTAGGAGTCAAACAAGAAGAATACAAGGTACATTGTGATAGTCAGAGTGCACTGGACTTGAGCAAGAATTCAATGTACCATTCCCGAACAAAACATATTGACATTCGCTATCATTGGATACGCGAAGTGATGGAACAACAACTGTTGAAGCTAGTCAAAATTCATACTAAAGAGAATCAGGCAGACATGTTAACAAAAGGGGTAACTTATGAGAAGCTCCAGCTATTTAGGGATATAGCTGGGATGGACGTCAATTGAAGATTAACATATTATTCTCCTCCTATGGGTATGGAGGGGGAGAATTGATGGATCCATACCCAGTCAAAGCAGACGGCTACTACTCCTTCAACATCTTCAGTGCCGGTTGCTCCTTCGTCACCCTTTACTGCTCCACCTACTCTTCCGGACGTGTTGACATTTAGCCACCGCCCGTTGAATTTTTGCTCCCCCTTATGTATATATATACGTGTGTGTGGAGTTATGAATGGTGTGGTGTGTTGCAGCGTGCATAAGAGTGCAGAGTGTGAGAGAGTGTGTTGCAGTGTAAGCTGCATGAAGTAGAGAGATTGTGTAAAGAGAGAGTTGTAAGAGTTGAGTGAGAGTTGAGTGATTGTATCCTCCTCCTCCTCTGTTTTTTCCCAGTACATAGTAATCTCTCGCTCCCATGGACGTAGGCTAGAATTTGGCCGAACCACGTAACTCTGGTGTAAATATTTGTGTGTGTGTGTGTGTGCTTTGTTTATTTTTCTCCATTAATTACTTGATCTGTAAAACCCCAACACTTTTAACATTCACTCATCTATTTGGCAAATACGTGTGAGAGAGAGAGGGGTCGTGAAAAGAACGTCTAGAGACACCAAAGAGAAAAAAAGAAAAAAGACAGATGAGGCATACCTCTTCGCAGATGGGGCACGCCTCTCCACCGACGTCAGCAGTCAGCGCTGCTTCCAAGCGAAAGAGAGAGAAATGAGGCTGAAATTGTGGCTTATTCCATGGCACCGCCGCGCGCTGCGAAGCCCACCAATCTCACGAGCTCGGCGTCAGATTTCGGCCACTTATAGAGGTTCACGTAGGTGGTTCTAAAGAGGACCCTGGCATCGTTGACGTAGCTCAATATGCAGTTGGAACTCATTCTCAATCTGAAATGATTGATTTCTGGTTCAATCGAAGCAAGATTCTAAGAGAGTCGAAGGCTCTTTGACTTTGGGGCTATTTTGATGTTTGTGGAGTGTAGGGGGCGAAAGGGAAAGAAAGGAGGGATCCAGAGGAGGGAAAGGAGGGAGGATTGGAGGGAAAGGATTTCAGGAAATCTGCGAGTGTTTAAGGTAGACTATTAGTGACGAAACTTGAACCGTCGCTAATACCTCATTATTAGTGGCGAATTTGTCAAATTCATCATTAATATTATTAACTAAATTATTTTTATATTTTTTAAATAAAAGAAGTACTAGTGACGGTTCCCAAATCCGTCACTAATAAGGGACTAATAGTGACGAATCTTCAAATTCGTCACTAATACTTTAAAATTATTTTTTTTATTTTTTTTAAATAAAATAAGTATTAGTGACGGTTCCCAAATTCGTCCCTAATAAGGGGTTAATAGTGACGAATCTTCAAGTTCATCACTAACATTCTAAAATAATTTTTTTTAAATAAAAGAAGTATTAGTAACGGTTCCCAAATTTGTCACTAATAAGGGACTAATAGTGACGAATCTTCAAATTCGTCACTAATTCTCTTAAATAATTTTTTAAAAAAATTATTTTAAATAAAAGAAGTATTAGTGATGGTTCCCAAATCCGTCACTAATAAGGGGCTAATAGTGACGAATCTTCAAATTCGTCACTAATAAGTGTCTTTTAGTGACGGATTTAATTCATCACTAATACCACAGAAATCGTCGCTAATATTTTTCCGAAATAATTTCTAGGCAAAAAATGTTTTCTCGCAATATTTTTCGAGTTTTAGTGACGAAACTATTAGTGATGGATTTGAAACCGTCACTAATAGTGTCGTATTAGTGACGGTTGCTAAAATCGTCACTAATACCCACTTTTAGTGACAAAATTGAATCCGTCACTAATAATTTCGTCACTAAAAATCAATTTTTTTGTAGTGTGTTTAGATATTCTACTATGTATTCAAACAAGAGCATATATCATCAAAACAAATTATGTGACTAAGAAATACATCTCTTTTCCATAAGAGATGGATTTACCAATCATAGCATGTCTTTGAACTTAAATTCAAAACCTTAGTAACTTATATGAGAAAAACAAGGTATTTCCATTTAATAAGCTTGAAGCACATGCTATTTATCCCATAAACAATAGCCAACATTTTCAAAAAGAAACCAATTGATAATGACATATACAATTAAAGCATCACACTGGTTTTATAATTTGAACTCATCAATATTGACATGATTTTCAAAAGTTCCCAACAAAGTAATTTAAACAATTCAAAATTTGGGATTTTTCACTTTGAGCTCATCAAACACTTTTACCTAGGTAGGGTTTAAATATACCTAAACCTAATTCCTAATCCTAGGCCCTTACGAAACAATGCAAAGAGCTCATGTGTTTTCTTTTTGTACCCATTCCACCATAGGTCCCAAAAGGTTGGTTTTCTTTACAACTCATTCCATTTTTCTTTCTTTGTATCTAACTCCTCTAAATGGGTAAAAATATCTCATATGACGATTTCTTTCACAATATAAACAAATCTTATTTTCATGTGAGAGTTTTGACTTAATTGCATTATTTTTACTTGTCAAGGCATGACCGTGTGATTTACAAGAGGATTTCAAATTCTTTTTCGAAAAGTTATTTCTTTTAACTCCCAAGAATTTATTTGTGTTTTCTTTTCCTCTTATTATTTTACTATGATTTTCAACTTTGTTTTTCAAGAGACTATTTTCTTTCAAAACATTTTTAATTTTATTTTTCAAAATTCCTACTTCCTTTGAAGAATTTCATGGTCTTTTTGAGCTTTTTCCATAAGCTCCTCATTTTCCCTTTTTAAAGAGCAATTTTCTTCTTTCAAGATAGAACAAAGATAAGGTTCCTTGCCTTTGGATTTTGACAATTTTCCTTCCAAATTTTTTATCTTTTCTTTCTAAGTTTCATGCTCTTTTTGAGAATTTAAAACAAATTCTTCATTTTTCCTTTTAAGGGATTCATTTTCTTCTTTCATAGAAAATTCCATTTGTTTTGACAAAGTAAGCTTTTTCTCAGCATTTTTATTCTTCCTTTTTACTAAAAGTAATTCATCAAACAATTTAACACAACTATTCACAATTTCATCATATGAAGGTGCATAATTCTCCTCATCTGAACTTACTTCATCTTCTTGTTCGTTAGCCATGAAGCGAGGATGTGCTTCTTTCTCATTTTCATCATCGGTGGCTAATCCATCGATTTGATCTCAAGTAGCACCATTTATGATATTATGATCCCCATTTAGAAAATTTTCTTCATTTTGATTTAGGGGGCAATTTATCATGTCATGCCTAGAGTTAGTACAATCACAACATTCGATACATGACTCTTCTTTTTCTTTTTGTTGCATTATTTTACTTAAAAGTTTCTAAAGTTCTCTTGTGAAGAATGCAATATCATTATCTTCAATTATTTCTTGTTGATTAGCACAAGATGATTCTAAGACAAGACCATTTTCTATCTTAAGTTTTTCTAGATTTTTTGCTTCTTCAATGGTCATAGATGACTTAGGTAAAGATTGGAGAATTTTTTGAATATAATCTTCTAATGAATAAATTCTACCAAATGTTTTCAAGTTATTTATGAGGTGTGTGAACCGAGTGAGCATGGAAGAAATTTCTTCACCATCATTTAATTTAAACAACTCAAATTCTTTAACTAGCATGCATATTTTTGTTTGTTCATTTTGAGATGAGTTTCTATAGATGTTTTCAAGTACATCCCAAATTTCTTTTGCGATTTCACATTCACAAATAAGACTATGTACATCATCATTTAAACCACAAAGAATAATATGTTTTGCTTTAAAATTTAGTTCAACTAACATTTTTTCGCTTGGTGATTGCTCCAATAAAGTCTTTGGAATATCCTCATTTTTCTTTGTGATGAAGAAGTCTCCTTTGGAGATGATCTCCCACAAATCCAAGTTGTATGCTTGAATGAACACGGACATTTGATTTTTCCTCGCGTGGTAGTTTGAACCATTGAACATCGGTGGTTGATAAATGGATCATCCATATGAAGAGGTACTCACCAAATACTCCATTTGATCTTTTACGCTCTGGATTTTACTCTGATCATACAAGTGCCTCGCTTGATACCACTTGTTAGTCATCCCAACCCCGAGAGTATATAGTCTAGAGAGGGGGTGAATAGACTCTTTTCGCGGAATGCATATTTCTCTACAAAATAAAGACTCTTGGCAAAATACAAGAAATTATATCACAATATAAGTAAATTTAAATCATGCACAAGACAAACAAAATAAAGAGAAGAAAAGGGTAGAGAAAATTAACACCAGTATCTTTACGTGATTCAGCACCAAGCCTACGTCCACGCCTTGGGACCAACCCAAAGATTCCACAATCTACTAAGGAACTCCTTCACCAACGGAGAAGCCTTACAACTCGAGAACAAATCCCTACCACACTCACAAAGAGCCTTCACTCAAGAACAAATCTCTACCCACTCACGAAGAGCCTCTTCGGTTCATAAAGAACCTTCACCAAACGATTCACAAAAAACCTTTACAAGAAGATGATGGAAATACAATATGATGCTCATCAAATGAGCAAATATTAAATACAAAACAAACCTCACACTATATCTTAAGTAATGAATCAAACACAATTAAAGAGTAAGAGAGAATGAACACTTGTGAATGAAGAACAACAATGCAAAGTGCTAGGTGCTTAATTTTTGGTATAAGAAGATGTTTTTCACTAAGAATGATCAAGAGCCTTCAAAACCATGTTAATACAAGTCTAATAGCTTGTATTTATAGTCCAAGAGTCAAAGGAGCCGTTAAATAGTCGTTGGGGGGAAGAAAAGATATTTTATTTGATAAACTCGTCGTTTTCCACCTGTTAGCATCATTCTGCTTGTAAGACTCGTTAACTAGTCCCCTGCACTCGTCAACTAATCACACACTGCCACTCGTCGATGAATCCCTTGTGTTCGTCAATGAGTGCCCTGAATTAGAAAAAGTCATCAACATAAAAGTTGTGGCATTTTGTCTTAACTTTCTAGTGACACCAAGATCATCCTTTTTGGACCTTTCCAACAAAAGTTATGCCCCAAAAACCAAAAGGTGTTCAAAACTCAATGTTGCACTGCGGTAGTGACGATTGCTTTGTTTTTCCTTATCAAAAAGTGTTTTAATGACTCAAAACATTTTTGGACAAAAGCATATGAGATATATTAAGTCTAATGATGATTAAAACTTGTCCAAGTGAGTTTTCCCATGAATATAAGATATCTTGTTTTATGAAAACATATTTGAAAACTCGTTTTGATATCTTATATGCTTAGTATGTCCTTTATTGAAAATTTACTTTACTTTCTTTGCATCCTTAAGACATAAGACTCGTTTTGACACATTTGAGACCAAGTATGAAAATGTTTGTAAAATCAAGATGTTAAAAACTTGTCCCTTTGAAAACCATGTTTGAGTTTAGGATTCATTTAACAAACTCTTTAAGTTTAACTTTGAAAACCATGAAAGGTGAGTTTGTCTTTATGACTTTAGTGCAATCCTATAAACTCAAGTGTCCTAATATGCATGTGCATTGCTCAACTCTTACTCAGAAATCATGCAAAATCAAAACGCAAGAGTTATAAACTGAACATACCACTCACACAACCCTTATTACAAATAATTCAACAATTATAAAACATCCGGTTGTGCTTGGGTCCTTCCGAGTATGTGTCCATTTGATCTTTCCTTCTTGACACCTATTAAGTCCGATATTTGCCTCTTACTCAGTACTTCAAGCATTTGCCACTTGTACCTCTACCAACCATAACTGCAAAGATAGGAAAAACACTAGGAACACACAAATATGTTAATATCATCAAAACACATTAAATATGATATTGTAGCCAACAAGGCTAACTGACCCAACTCAAAGTTTTCAGGTCAGCTGATTAGGACCCAGGTCAAGTTGACCCGAATTTGGGTTAGATTTGGGGCATTCGAATCCGGGTTATTATGTTCGAATATGAGTATGGGTATGGGTATTCAGGTCAAATATTCAGTTTTTATTTAGGAATATTTTAGGAAAATTTTAGGATTTGTTAATTCCTATTTAATTCAAACTCAAACTTAAATTACAGAGTTTTAAGTTCAATATTCAACCTGCTAGGAATTTAAACAAGGCAAATATAGAATTTAAAAATACCAATCTCTATTCCTGAATTCTCCAATCTGCAACCTTTTCTTCGTCCGAGCCTTCTTAAACTCTTTCACTACTACTCCTTTACTGATCCCACAATTCAAGCCTCTGAATCCTTTATCTTTCTTCTCCTTCTCAATTTCAAATCATCATACCTCTCTTCTAAATCCTCAAAATTCTCAATGAACAATTTCTTCTCTTTACTTTCTCTGTATCTGAATATGTGTATCCCTTACCCTTATGAAGTTCTCTATTTATAGGCCTGAAGGAAGCAACTGGATTAAATTTGATTGATCAATTAATTTTAAATTAATCAATCAAACTTAAAACTAATTGGTTAATCTGATTGATTAATTAATTTTAAATTATTCAATCACATTTAAATATCAAATTAGCTTTTATTCCAATTTCCTAACTAACATTCTTTTATGTGTGTGCAGGTGCAAGCATCTGACCCACTTTTTTATTTTATTTTTTATTTTTTATTTTTTTATTTTCAATGTAGAAATTTCATTTTTCCTTAATTTTTATTTTTATTTTTCTTGTATTTTTCTCATTTGTTGTATTAATGAATTTTGCCCAATTTATGTTATATCAGCCCTCGACAAAATGAGTGTCTACATAGAGGTATAGGTTAAGTGGTGGATATAGAGGAGTGATTAGAGGACTTGATACATATAATTTGGTGGGAAGAATTGTGTGCGTGAATCAGTATTTTGGAGCCAGTCCCGATTGGCTAGTCACTGCATTTAGGTTACTAAACCTTTTATCCCATTTACATGGGGCATATTTCAAAAAACGTCTTTCAAAAAGCAAACCTCGTATCTGTTTGAAAGTTTAGTGCTAGGTAAAAAAACAACTACAATGACTGAAGCAGTGGTCATAAGAAGTCAGCTTCAGTGTTAAAAGAGTTATGTCTTGAACTCTTATGCCTCGGATAAGGTCTCAAGGATAAGGTTTCAAAAGTCCACAGATTTTATCTTGAAATAAAATGACAACCATTAGTGATATTATCAAAAGGCCGTGGATTTCCAAACGGCTTAGACACAAACACAAGCAACCTGTCTTGCTACTGCCTGTGCCAACTCTGATGAATCCTATTCTTCAACTCCAATCTCCCCTCACTCTGATTTCCAGCTTCCTCGCACTGTTTATTTGTATCTACTTCATCAAATCAAAGTCCCGTACAGCCTGCGAGACAAGGAAGAGATGTGCACCACAAGCGGCCGGTGCTTGGCCAGTAATGGGCCACCTTCATCTCTTGGGTGGTCGGCAGCTGATCCACGAGACACTGGGTGCCATGGCTGACAAATACGGACCCATCTTCACCTTAAGGCTTGGCTCCCATGAGGGTCTGGTTTTGAGCAGCTGGGAAATGGCCAAGGAGTGTTTCATCAACCATGACAAGGTTTTCTCCACCCGACCAAGCATCGCTGCCTCCGAGCTACTATGCTACAATAATGCCATGTTCGGCTTCGCTCCCTATGGTTCTTACTGGCGCGAGATGCGCAAGATTGCAATGATTGAGCTTCTCTCAAACCGCAGGATTGACATGCTCAAGCATACTCGAGCTTTGGAGCTTACTACTTCACTCAGAGAACTACATGATCAGGCGTGTGTCGGGGACAAAATTTTGGCGGATATGAAGCTATGGTTTCGGAATTTGAGTCATAATTTGGCATTGAGAATGGTGGTAGGGAAGAGGTATTTTGGAGCCAGCAGTACTGCTGTTCGCGAGGGAGAAGGAGAGGCACTCAGGTTCCAAGAAGTGATAAGGAATTTCTCCTATCTGTTTGGAGTTTTCGTGGTGTCGGATTCGATACCGTATCTTGGGTGGATGGACTTCAAGGGGTACAAGAAGGCCATGAAGAGAACAGCAAAAGAACTGGATGGTCTGGTTGAAGGTTGGCTGGAGGAGCATAAACGGAAGAGACTCTTAGGTGGAGATCAAAGCAAGGGAGAACAGGATTTTATGGATGTGATGCTCGACATTCTAGAGGATGCAAATATTTCAGATTTTGATGCGGACACCGTCATCAAAGCCACTTGCCTGGTAAGTATGCTCCTCAATTTTTATGAAATTTGTGGGCTCTTTTTGTGGTCTTTCACCGTCCACTCCTCGAAATTGAAATAAAGTTGATATTGGATTTCACTAAATTTCTTTCAATTTCCATGAATCATCCAACATTTATCCAAATCTCAAAATTTTCAATTATAGAATGGAATTTTCTTGAAATTCAAATTTGAGATTCAAAATCCAAATTGAATTTTTTCTCTTTTTTTTAAAAAAAAATTAAAATTAAACATTTTATTATAGGAAGATGAGTTATATTCCTACACCAGACTTTTGTAATTATATGAAAATTTTAACTTACACAAAGCTATGACATTTTATTTTGCTATATATTTATGCCATAAATTATCTGTATTCTATCTCAAGTAATATTTGAATAACTTAAGAATTTTTTTATACTGAATTAATATATTTTACGTTATTATTATATTGTAGTTATTGCATCTTTTTTATTTATTGTATTTTAGTTCTAAAACTTTTATTGAGATCCCATTAATATTTTTGAAATTTTCATTAAAGAATTCATACTTTACTAATATGTATTCTTTTTAATCAAAATCAAAATTTTAGACCTTGCTTGTAACTAGTAAGCACTTGCCTCAATTAATTGGAACATGTGCCTGTAAGCACACACTTGTTGCGTTGTGGTCCTTGCGACTCGTATATAAATTTGAGCACTCCCAAGTTCTCCGGTGCTCGACGTGCGGTGGTTGGGTGTGAAGACACGTAGTTCAGATTAGTCATACAGTTGGAAGTTTATGAAGCGGCAAGTCTTATCACAATTTTTTGGCGGCATCTCCTGATTAATGAAAATGGCAAGCGAACACTGTTGCCTCACATGTTGTGCCAAAAACATGGAGACCCATTCTAATTTCTGGCACATCCTTATTCTAATGGGCTAGCCGTGTCTCTTTTTTTATTCAATTATATATTTATAAATTTTTGGGCAGAATCTTATCTTCGCAGGAAGCGATTCCACCACGGTCACTCTCACATGGGCCCTATCTCTACTCCTCAACAATCCCCAAGTCCTGAAAAGGGCCCAACATGAGCTGGACGTCCACGTTGGAAACGACCGCCATGTGGATGAATCAGACATCGGAAACCTTCTCTACCTCCAAGCCCTCGTCAAGGAAACCCTACGCCTTTATCCACCAGTTCCGGTCATCGCCCTTCGGGAGGCCATGGAGGACTGCACTCTTGCCGGGTTCGGTATCTCCTCCGGCACCCGCTTGATCATCAGTGCCTGGAAAATCCACCGTGATGAGAGGTCCTGGCCCGAACCATTGGAGTTCAGGCCCGAGCGGTTTCTTACAAGCCACAGGGACACAGATGTGAGGGGGCAGGATTTCGAGCTCATCCCATTTGGATCGGGAAGGCGATCATGCCCCGGCACATCACTAGCGCTGCAGGTGGTCCACCTGACATTAGCTAGGTTGCTGCACTGTTACAATATAACAACACCATCTGCTGGGTCCGTGGACATGACGGAGAGTGAGGGTCTCACAAATTTGAAGGCAACCCCGCTTGATGTTCTCCTCACTCCTCGTCTTAATTCCGAGCTTTACATGTAGTTCACAAGTACAAAGATATATGAGCAAAGATGCGTTTCATCATTATATTACAAATGAATATTATCAAATCAAATTTGCAGATTGCAGTTACAGGTTATTAAGCACAACATTAAAATACAAAATGGATTAAACAAGAATACATGAACATCTCAGTATTTCGTGATAAACTTGGGCGGGAATGCTGCTCCCACAACCACTGCATGACAGTTGAACGACTACTCGTCTGGTCTTTTGAAAACTTGGGCTGCTATTTGTATTTACTCGAGGAAGAAACATCTGCAGCAGCTCAGCCAACCTCTGCCGTGCTGTTCTTTACATGCCCTCATATGTACAGTGGCAATGATTAAAAAAGGAATAAACCTCCATTTAAAAGCTTTTTCCAATATGCATCAAGGAGAGAAGGAACTTGCCTCTGTGCTATAAATTGAATATTCACTCAAACTGAAGTTCATTCTCTCTTCATCCCACTTCAGAATTTCCCTTGCATATTTGAGAGCCCCATCAACACTACTGGGCTCCAAACCCTTTACCAGAGAAACATACAACTTGCGCCCTGTTAGAGATGTGTAAAACTTCTTGAACTTGACTGCAATATAGTGGAATGCAAGCAGTCCCAGTGAAGGGCTGTGATTAATGCTGCTGCTGTTGCTGCTGGAGCGATGATGACTAATTACCGGATGGAAGTCATCAAACCATTCGCACTGAGTGAGCGGAACCTGTTCTATCTTTTCCTCAAACAGATCAAATTTGTTCAGGATGAGAAGGAAATCCATCTGATAAAAAGTGGGATGATTAACAATGCTTTCAAAGAACTTCCTGCTTAGCAGCATCTTGTTAACCAGAGCACCAGTCCCATCAACAGAGAACTGATCGTAGTCACTCAAGGCAACACAAAAAATGACAATTCTAACATCTTCAAACATCTCCAACCACTTGCAGTTTTCCCCAAGGCCTCTCGGATGGACTCTAATCAGTTGATATCTGAAGACAAACACACAGCCCCCCCAACCCCCCAAAAAAAAATAAAAATATCAACATTTAACCAACACACCCATCAAAAAGTGAGGGAATAAACATTCACTGCAGAATGACTGTGAGTGATGAGAATTGAAGAATATGCAGTTCTGCAGTGTACTAGTAAATCCACACTGGAAATTAGGAGCAAGCCAACAAAAAACAAAAAAATGGAATTTATGCTTGCCATTACCATAGTGTAGTGGCCCTCTAAATTTTCTAGCATAAGTAACAAACCCAGGCAGCATTGCCAGGCAATTGGAACTCCCAAAAAGTGCTATCCAACAAAAACATGCTTCCAATTTTATTCTATATCCCAATGCAGGCAAACATTTTTCAGATAAAGAGAGAAAATAATCAAATATAAAAATGATGCATCTCACAAGGAAACCATTAAATAATCTATCATGCAAACTGAGCGTGTCCATTTTAGTGAATAAATCTTGAGAGAACATGCATTCACTTATTTATAATTTTATACATCTGTTTAACCATTTGGAAACAGAAGACACAACCCAAAATAGTTGAATGGATCAAACTGAAGAATTGAGTAGGTGAGAAACTACAATAATCAAGTTTGTATTAAGTCTCTGCTACATTGAATTTACTTGAATTGATGTGGTGCATTGCTGTCAGAATCTCATGATTCACATTTTGAATTGTATGATTTGTGTTTGTTCCACACCAGATCAACTCATACCTGACTAGAGAATCAAAAAACAACCAAAAACTTACTGAATCTATGAACTCACACCCTGGATCTAACTTGTCAATCTGAATCCATTGATTCACAAAGTTCTGAAATAAGATTCAAATTTCAAACCCAACTAGTTCAACCTTAAACCCCAAAAACATCCTCTTGTTTTTAGTGCTTTTTTTTATATGGCTGCCTTCCATCCCTTCTCTATGCTGGTTCTTGCTGAGAAAGAGGAGACAGAACTTTATCTTGTGTTTCCTTCACAGGACTGTTCTTCATTCTTGGAGCAGTACAGCATTCTGCCATTGAGAAAAGGGCAAAATGCTGGTCGGTTAAGTCGGTACTCATATTTCTCTTTGCCATAAAGATTCAAAAGTTTTTTTTTTTTTTTTTTTTGTTGTTTGTTCAATTATTTATTAGTTTTATTCAAGTTACTTTTCTTTAGATTTTTTTATTAGAATTATCCGTGAATATGATTTTTTTTAACTATTGACAAATATCAAAAGTTCAGTTTTTAATTATTTTCCTTGAATCCTTCGCTTACTTTTATTGTTTAGAGAAAGCATACACATGAAACATAATTTTTTTTATTGTTAAAATGTAAATGTATTTAACTATTTTATTAGTTATGCATATACCAGTATATGCATGCCATTAGGAATAGATTTTAGAAATTTGCAATTTGATTCGATTCTTGATTCCTGAAATTGGGATTTCAATTCAGGATTTGACAACCACAATATAGCAATATAACACACGCACACACACACACATACACACACACACACACACACACATATATATATATATATATATAATTGTGTGATATTTGGCCTTCACAATACCCCAAAGTAAGGACCATTTTATTGAAGGTCCACAACACCCCATGCATATCTAACTTGAGAGATTTATGGTCCATGTAATCAAAGAGCATCTCCAGATGACACCTCAGGCACCTTTTGAATTTTTGTCCGAGCACAAACAAGAACAACGTAGCTAAAATGCTGCCTGGTGCATAACCACATTGAATATTGCGGGAGAGCTAGGTAAGAGGTGACAGGATAACACCTTAGGGAGATGAATATTGATCGGGTTGGGATTCATTATATAAATTTGTAATATCTCTCAAGGATGTAATCTGTGACGTCAAAAAAATAGATGTTTTGCAGAGTTAGAGCTAGAAAAGCATAAAACGATCTTTAGGGGGTGCAACAAGTCATCCTACTACTAGTCACTGATATGGGTAATTCTGTGTCCACATGCTTGTAGGTTGTTCCCTCACCTACTAACTCTCCCCATTCAAACGAATTATTGCTTGGATCTATTAGTGATACAACTAGACCCATTTCACTCATGCGTATCGTGGCAACAGTTATTGCTTGTTTACTTGCATTATGGATGCCTATTATGTGCATGATTCTTGTGTCCATTGCATAAGGCATTTGCCTTAACTACATTGAATTTCAGCATGTGCCAACTAGATGAGATCAGCCATCATGCTCATTCACAAAACCTCTCATATGATTGAAACTTATAATTTATCTGATTGAAAATTTTAATTTATCTAACTCCTGCAAAACATTCTTCCTTTCATTCACCTCCCTTGCATTTCTCAGTCCAATGCCCCTACTAATGGGGAAAATTAACTTCAATTTCAAACCCATCTTATCAAATAGTTTTTGAGAATTTTTAACTACTGCAAAATTTCTCAAAGAAGTTAGCTCATTTGGCAGGGTAGACATAGTCCATCCCCTTCAGAAATATTCTGCTCCCTCAACCTCCTAAAGGCTAGTGTTATCATGACAAGTCTGAGTACTTACCTTTCTCTTGCCAAGCATCCCTATTCCCAACATCTTAAAAATATTGAACCTCTTCTAATAAATCAACTCTGAGAGCAACTGATACATGTAAAACCACATCATTCCTTTGTATTTCATCAAAAAAATGATCCCATAGATAGTCATGCAATTTTTTATCACGAGTCATTGATATTGCATCAAATATCAGTACATACCTAAGCAAAAGATCATGCTGCTCAGCACTGTCAATGTTATCATCAGGTCCTAACTGGGGAAATGAAAAGTCCACACAAGCAAGCCCATTGGATGAAGTAACACCCTCAGCATATAGGATGTCCATATCTGAGGGCTCGTAATCCATTCGCAAGATGTCACCAGCCTGAAGAGGGAAAAAAATGAAGTACAAAATCATTGATTATCAACTTCCAATTTTTCATAATCATTCCCACATACATGAGAAAAGAACAAAACATGAATTGACAACAATGAAAGTATAATGCACAGTACAAATCAATCATGCTGGAGGAGACTGCCTAACTTGTTAGCACAGAAACTAATAGATCAACAAAATAGCAGACATAGCTCAAAAATTGATCATGCACTGATGATGTCACTTGGTACAATTAAGCTTGTGAAACACATTAACAATCTGTTTTGCATCTGTTCTACTAATAAACTACATACATGATGTCTATAAATAAGCTATCTACTTATTTCCCTCCTATTAGAACACCTTTTCAAGTGCTCGCAAATCTATTTCTAACCCAAAAACAAACCTCTTGATTCAACTGCAGACTAAGTCGCATAGCATACAAATAAACCACTTTTCACCAATGACATTCTCTATGCAAAGAATGTCAAAAAGCAAGGTTGTTGAAATCATAAACAATCCAAATTATAGAATCGCAAGACTGCAGGATCATAGTAGGATCAATGGAATTAGTAGGGCTGTGATAGGATCGTAATAGGATTATAAAGCTCCTAAAAAATTTAGTGCGTCTCTTTTTGTGCATTGATTGAAACACACATTTGGTGTTTGTCCTACATAACTTGTACAAGGAATAGACCACCTATGAAGTGATTTTTCTATGTTAATAATAGTGTAATCCCTTTATGGATAAAAGTATCTTTGTCTTTTGAAAGAAAGGCTAAAAGCCCCTAAGAAGTAATTGTAAATCAATCTGTTGCCAAAGGTATCCTTATTTTTAAAAGTAAATTTTATAAAACTTAACATTCCTAGAAAAAAGTAAATTTCTATAGAATATATAGAAGTATGAATAGTTTAAATCATCTTATTGACAAAAATATTCTTATCTTTTGAGAGTAATAAGTATTCTTAAAAGAAGTAAATATATATATACTATACATAGAAAGTAAATTCAACCAAAATTAGATAAAACTAGATTTAGAATGTCAAAAAATTAACCTTTGAACTTAACAAAAAATCTACATTTGGTTTTAAAAAAATAAAATAAAAACATTATACACACACACATGTATATCAATATTATAATAAATTAATGAAGGTAAAATAATGTAAAAAATTTTATGGCCAAAATATACCTATATTCTACTAGTAATACAAAACATTCTCAAAAGAAATAAATTCAAAAAAATTAGATGACATTACATTTATAAAATCTATATTTAGATATGTTAAAGTTTGAAACCAAAATAAACTCTATTTAGCAAAAAAAGAAAAAATGTGCAGTATATATATATCATATATCATATATAAAAGCACTAATAGCGTAAATAATTTTGTAAACATAAATAATTATTAGCTTTTAGAAGTAAGACAGTATTTCAAAATTTTAGATTAGATAAATCTACATTCAAAACTTTTATTTTAAGGTGGTCAAGATTTGAAATTAAAAATTCATTTCGTTCAAAAAATAAAATAAATGCAATGTATTATAAATGTCAAATAAAATGTACAACCTGAAATAAAATAAATTCTCCCAATGTATTATGAAATTATTGTAAGTATATAACATCATTTAGATAAATAATAATATAATTTCTAAAGATAAATTTTAGAAATGAAATTCTAGACCTATGATAAAACCCTGGGGTTTTATCGTGGAGAAATTGGGGGAATTAAAGAATGGAAAATACTAAGAGAAATAAGGTTTGATCACTTCAAGGGGATCTGCATCCAAATTAGCCAAAGACTATGAATTATGTTCTTACTTCATTGCTTGAATGCCAAACAGCCTCATAGGGGTCATATAGATATGTATGGTAGAGAAACTTACTCCTATTAGGACTAAAATATCCCCTTGAATCCTAATTGATTTGGGAATCGTATTAATTAGAAATCCCAATTGATTTGGGAATCCTAACAAACATTAAATAATCCTAACATTAAATAGAATCCCAATTGATTTGGGAATCATAACACATTAATTAGAAATCCTAATTGATTTGAGAATCCTAACATTCCCGCCTCCTTCAATTCAGCCTTGTCCTCAAGGCTGAGCAGCAAAAAACTCTGAGAATCTCTCCACTTTGTAGCTGCATGCACAATGGCTAGCATCTCTTTATTAGTCATGTCGATGTGGGATGGAGAAAGAACCTTACTGGCAAAAGCAATGGGGCATCTGTCTTGCACTAAAACTGCACCAATGCTAACTCCTGATGCATCAAACTCAATGATGAACACCTTGTTGAAATTTGGCAAAGCAAGAATTGGTGCAGTGGACATTGCATGCTTAAACTTGACAAAGGCTTGTTCAGCTTCCTTAGTCCATTTGAATGCATCCTTTTTTAGAAGAGCGGTCAGTGGAGCACTACTCGTTCCATAATCCTTGACAAACTTGTGAAAAATTCTCGCAACATTTTTATTGTTTGTAGAATAGGCCAGTCTATCATCACTTGTATTTTAAAAGTGTCAATTGAAACACCTTCTCGGGAAACAATATGCCCAAGGTACTCCACGTGCAGTCAAGCAAAACTGAATTTAGATTTCTTGAAAAACAAATGATGCTCACAAAGAGTGGTGAGTACAATTCGCAAATGACCTAAATGATCTAGCAATAGAGGAATGCAGTGATCATGTGTTCGTTGAGGTGACAATTCCTGTGGCTTCGCAAATAGGTTAGAAAATTTCAAAAAATAAGAGAGTCTAGCCCTTTATCCTGGCCAAATTGATGTTGTAGCTCCTATGGTGGTTGAAGTTGTACCAAGCAACCAAGTCACTCCTTTTTAAGGAGCTTCTCCATATGATGGCTTGAAATTATATACCACAACGTTTGCCTTTAAGAGTCACTCTCTGGACATTCATGGCAAAATTCATAACCAGTTTAGCAAAATTTCGAGCTATATCACCTAAAGTCCTTAACCATTTAATACCCAAAACCACTTCATGTCTTCTAGCGGCAGCAAAAAGAAATCAACATACAACCCATGATTTTGCATAGTAAGTTTAAACTTCGAACACTTGCTTTAACATGTCAAGATTCTTCCATCTCCAACCTTCACATCAAACTTTTCACATTGCTCCACAAGATAGCCTAGTTTTTTAGCAATTTTGGTGTCCATGAAATTATTAGTGCTGCCCAAATCAATTAAGATAGTAACAAGTTGGCATTTTAGGAAGCCACTAATTTTCATGGTTTGAGGATTAGCATAACCAACTAAAACATGAACTAAAGGAGGGATAGATTCAATCAATATCATCAGATTTCATACCTTCCTAATCTGAAAGGAAGGTCATCCTCAACCTCTTCTGGCTCCTCCACTGGTTCAATCATCAAGAATCGTCCTTTTTTGCAACATTTCCCCTTATGCCACCTTTCATCACAATGCCAGCACAAACCTTTTGTCATTTGCTCTTTATGTTCCTCACTGAGTCAATTGTTTCGCAAAAGGATTGCGAGGAGCAGGTGGTGAGATAGTGTTGTTGACATTCTGCTTGCTAATGGTCTTGTTAGTGCGACGGCATTCTTCTCTCAACTTCTCCTCTTTTTACCATGCAAAGGAAATTGCAGCAATCATAGTTCATGGCCGACGCACTTTGACCTCTTGCCGAATTTCAAGTAGGAGACCGTCAATAAAAGTACTGACAAGTTGGTTTCATTCCAATTTTTAGTACTGTTTGATAGCCACTTAAGTCATGTCTGATACTCCAAGACAGTGCTAGTTTGGAATAGCAAGCTCTCCATCGATATTCTCATACCCAATGGGCCCAAGTCGGACAAGTAATCCAAAAACAAATTATGCCCATGAAAGCATTCCATAATAAGCTTCAAACAAATCATACCATTGAAAAGCATTGCCATCCAGACTAATAGAAGAAATCTCAACTTTAGATATTTCTAGAGTGCACTGAGAGCGAAAGTATTTTTCAGCCCTAGAAACCCAATCGGTAGGGTCATCACTATCCCACCGAGGAAATTTCACCTTCACATGAGAAGGACCATGATCACTCTCTTCTTGGTAAACCTCCTTCACGCATGTACAGCAGCTCCCTATGATTAGCTGATGTAGAGACATCATCTTCTCTTTATGGGGAGATGTACTGAGTAGTTTAGAAAGTGACGCATGGATCTCTTCAAATTGAGAGTTAAAACATATTGTTAAGTTCAACCTTTAGCCTAACTTCTGTCTGAGACTGTTAATTTTCTAAGGCCATTGAGTATGAGTGGAGATCAAGAACTTCACGATCTTGCTTTTGTTGATGGGTTATTGGCATCCACAAGAATGTCAGCTCTAATACCAAATGATAGACAAAGGCTATCAATTATGTTATTACTTCATTGCTTGAATGCCAAAAGCCTTGTAGCGGTCACATAGATATATATGGGAGAGAAACTTACTCCTATTAGGATTGTAAATTATCCCCTCGGATCCTAATTGATTTGGGAATCATACTAATTAGAAATCCCAATTGATTTGGGAATCATAGTAATTAGAAATCCCAATTCACTTGGGAATCCTAACAAACATTAAATAATCCTAACATTAAATAAAATCCCAATTGATTTGGAAATGATAACACATTAATTAGAAATCCCAATTGATTTGGAAATCCTAACAACCTTGAAGTCACTTCCAAATAATAATTTTAAAAATTTATTAAAAATTTAAATGACTAATTAATTAATGTTGATCATTTGGAACCACTTCAAGAAAAGTACTTTTAGGGGAAAAGTATTATCTGAAAAAGTAGTTTGGAAAAGCAGTTTTAAAAGCAAGTACTCAATTAAATGAAAACCAAACACTACTTACCGATACAAATACTTAGTTTAAGTACTTTTCATAATAAATACTATTTTTTAAGACATTTCAAACGAGCAGTAAGATTAATTATTATAAATACTTTTTCAGTTAAGTACTTGTTTCATAAAAATACTTTTTCAAAAAAGTTCATTTTTTCTTTAAAAAAATAGTTTGAAAAAATATTTTTTTCCAAATAAGTACTCATTTAATTGAAAACAAAACACTACTTGTTGATCTTAATTTAAGTACTTTTCATAATAAGTACTTATTTTTTTAAGATGTTCCAAACAGGGGCAAAGAGGTTCAGGCAGAAAATTACAATTTATAAATTGTAATTAAGTTATTAATATTTTCAAGAGAATAAGTCATGTATTGAGATTTTTATGAAATAAAAAATAAAGAAAAATTTACTACTTAATTTTTATACCTATAACATTACGTAAGTATTAAAATACAATATTTCTCGTCATTTTAACTAGAATATTTGTCTCATATCATATCTCTTTTTTTTTTTTTTTTTTTTAAATATTTTCATGTATCTATATTTATATGGTGTTATAACATTATCTCATGTCTATGTTTGCATTTTCCAATTTCTTTTTTAAAAAAGTGTTGATTTTTATAAATAATTTTGAATATTCATATTTTAATATTTATAAACTAAATAATGACAATATATTATAATTTTATTATAAAATTATAAAAAAATAAAAAATAAAAACACGTAAACTATTATTTGCATACAACCACATGTAATGCATGTGACATCTTATATTTTTTAAAATGTTTTTCATGTCTCCATATTTTCATGATGTCACAATAATATCTCATGTCAATGTTTGTATTTTACAATTTTAAACGAAGTATTGATTTTTATAAATAATTTTGAATATTCACACTTTAATATTTGTAAACTAAATTATGACAATATATTATTATTTTATTTTTAAAATATATCTAAAATTTATTAAAAATATACACTATACACTATTATTCACATACAATCACGCGCAACACACATGACATATTTACTAGTATTAACAAAATTACGAATTCATAAATTATTTAAGTGCATTGTCGTTCAATAGGTGTTCCAAACATTAATGCTAAGGTTGAGATAGAAATTTATGCAGTAAAACAATTGATGATATTAATGATGATGGGGCATCATGATGACATTGACGACCTGAACAATATAAATGGAGCAAATTATGGCTTAAATGATGACATTGCAGCAATTAAGCCATCTTGATACTTTGTCTTTTGTTATTTATTTGCTAAAACATATTTTTCTTCTTAGTCTTAGGTGCTGCTGTAACTGTTTTTTGACAGATCTGGGTTAAAATTTATGCTATTCTTAATTTTTTTCACACATTTACTTCATTATAATTACTTTAATGGAGTTAGAAAAGCAACAATTTAAACCTTGACCTCTTCAATTATACGTGAACTCTGCCATTTGAGCTACTTTAGTTATGATTTTCTTAGTTTTGAACACTTGCTAGCCAGGTTTCTAGGTTTATGCCATTGAAAATTATGAAAAGTGAAAACATAAAATGTAGCTGCATTTCAATACCAGTTTTCTATGGTTTGTAGAATCTTAAAATCCTCGTTCTGAATCTTCTGATCCTACTACCCTCTATGATCCACTGTAGGATGACAATTTTAAGAACCCTACCTAAAAGCTGGCGCCAGTGACAGATAAACATGCAGCTAAATCCTCATGGTTTCTCCATCCCTTAAATTTACAACCCTATGCTGTTTAAATGCTAATCCAAATTAATTGAAAATTTTCTCTAGAGTTTCCCAATTCCAATTCTAGTTCTTCCTTGCTCAGCATCATGAATCAGCCCCAGTCGAGGGCGGGTCAATATTAACAATTTTCCTTTTTGTTTATGAGCCCAATATTTCCAAGCAGAGCTCAATCAGTATATGTACATCCTACAGCAATAATATCACCCGAAGCCATATTATGTTAAACTCTCCATAATTCCAGCAACTATTTTTTTTTAATGCAGCAGCAGAACTAATATGTATAGCATATAATGGGACAATCACTAAGAAAGGTCAAGTATGATACAACGTGACAAGAAAGCAAAAAATGAATGTTGAGTATGTTGTCATGTCAATAACGTTGAGTATGTTGTCAACAACTTTGCAGTTGCCATTGCACATACAGTTGCAGGAATAACCTTCAAGTAAATTAAATATGAAAGAGTAACTAATGAGAAGCATGAATAAAAACAGAAACCATAAAAAATTAGAACAAGTTTCAAAAAAAAAGTAAGGGATGTACTTATGACCTTACATACTCTAAAAACTAAAGCAATACTAGGTAGGATTAGAACAGAAACTGTAATAATTTTGAGACGTCAAAATTAGTGGGGGAACATATAGCTTAATCTTACCCGTTCCAAGAAATAACTGGCAACACTAGGCAGCATTTCCAACTCACTTCTCCTGTTGTATGTGGACTGAATGGCTGCATCATTCCACAACTCCTCGACTAGAGGAGCATATTCTCGAGTTGCAGCTGGAAAAATGGCCTCCAGATTACCAGACACCATAGTTTTGAGAAGCCAATCCGAGAATGCTTTCGGCTTTGGACCAAGAGAATAGATAGTTCTGTCATCATCTCCTCTGTTCTTTCCTGCCATTCACAAAAAAAATTCCTCAGGCATGGATTTTACATTTGTTGCATCGAGGCCAATATGGTCACATTCATCATTGATCAGGTTAAATAAGAAAGAGCATATTATGCAAAAACCAAGCGCATGATTATTTTAAGGCTTCACTAAATGTAGAGTGCTTTGCCTAACAATGATTATTCCAAATTTTAAAAAGATTCAAACAGAAAGGGCAAGTTTGAAATTTTACTCTTTATCCAGCAGATTCTAGTTCCTCCCGATAACAAACTAACAAAAGTACATGACTCATTTTTCAAATGTCACAGTCAAGAAAATTCAATTGTATCCTGTTTTAATCAAGAGGAACTAAGATAACTCAGATCCAGCACATGAAGCTAAACAGACTTCATTCAGTGGAGTATCAATATGCCTATTTAATTATTGACAGCACCACTTAGATCATCCAGTTCAGAGTAAATGACACTTCTATAACAATGCCTAGCAAAACCAATTAAAAATTACTCCAAATAGAGTTCAGTAACCATCCAATTTACATGAGCTGGAAGTGTGGAAGTATACATATAAAGAAAGGCTTCCAAATCAGCAAGCAATTCTATAATTGATAACAGATACTGGATTCACATAAGTATTACAGCTTGACTAGAATTCACGGGAGTTCTATAAAATGAAAAAGTACAAAAATAGCTTTTAAAGTCCCTGACTACAAATTTCATGACATTTTCATGACATCAAAAGAAGGAAAAAAAAAAAAGGAAAGAAAAACAGATAGCAAATAGCTAATTTCATAATTAAGGTTTAAAAACTTTTTCCATGCAAGTTAGTGGGTCAGTTCATAACTTCATAGGTAAATAGATGCATGTTCTTACATGTCACACATGCATATGTATAGTCAAGCAAAATATATTCATACCTCTGATAACATAATCACTAGAAGTTTGGTTTTTCAAACTCTCTTCTTCAAAACGCTCACGGCCCTCAAGGAGTATGCCCAGATAGCGATACACGTTGCCTTGAATCATCAGCTTAATATTTTCACGCTCATCCTCTGTAAAGGGGATTTCTTTATAAAGAATTTTTGCCTGAAGCACAAAACTACACTAATTACAACAAAAACTAGCACGCCATGAAATCCATAAAGATGTCACTTAAAGCACAACCAACCATACCCAGCATAGCTCAACTCAAACAAACTATAGAAAATGGATCAGAATTTTGTGCACACTAAATATGTAGAGAAAAGAAAGCTTTATTTTCCGGTACTTTATTTAAATTCAAAGATTGTGATGAACTGATGTAATCATGCACGCAGAAACATGAATCTTATTCTTACCCCATAATCAATATGACTGAAAAATTGCCTTCTGTTCAAAACATTGCATGTTTAAGCACCAAGGATATAAAAAATCACTATTTGTGCATGCAAGCAAAATGTACCACAATGGAGATTAGAAACCAGCCATAAGTGATTTGGTAAATGCAAAAAATAAACCAGCAGAGTGGAAGGGCGATGGAAAGGAAAGGGCGAAAAAAAGAAAGAAGAGAAGTCCTTGAGATCTTCACTCCAAAATGCCATATGGTATCTGTCTTGATGCACACATCATATTCTTGTGCTTTCATATGTGTATATGCATGAAACATAACATAGGTGGGTTAAAATTTTGTATGCCACTTCGCTGACATCAACTCTTCTTCATTTCTATCATTAAAAGCACATGTTTTTACTAACTAAATGAATGATTAAATATCTATTATTCATAATTATTAGACATATTGTAAAGAAAAAAATTGCAAAATTGTTATCAATCGTTTAAAAAAAAAAAACTCCAAAATAGTTCCTGTAGGAGCAGGATAAGGAGAAATTTGTCACATCATGGCAAGATCACCAAGTCGCACATTCTTAATCAAAGTAATGGCACAAAAGATCACAACTCACACATGGTCAAAGCAAACACAATAAGATGACTAGAGCATGATGTGGAGGATGAGAACAAAAAGCGTTAACATATAGTGTTAGTGTCTAGCATAATCAAATAATTCTCATAAATATATGAGCATGGACACGGGACTGTGATGTTTTTAAATAACCAGTTGCCCAACAAAATATTACCTGCTTAAATATGGTGCTTGTTCCACATCCATTATATCCAACTAAAAGAAGCTTCTGAAGTGTTCTCTGCTCAACATAGTCAGGGACAGGTCTGCTAACCAGATTGTTAACTTGATCTCCACACATACTTGCAGATTTAGAAGGAACAGGCAGTGACAAGAATGCACAAACGAGCTTTGTTCCGGCCTGCAAAGAAGCTTAATTAAATATCTGAAAACAGCTTCCCAGGGTGGGGGCGGTTAAGGCAGGAAACAAAGAACCTTATGCACGTCTATATACAAAATCACACCTTGCCCCAAATATACCCTTTTGTATTCTTCTGTCCCTCTTCTTGGTACGAACCGTCTTCATTCACCCAAAAATGAGGGTTACCAGCACACTGTACTCCTGCCAACTGCAAGGCATAACCACTTTGTCTTAATATTGCATTCTTACTAGTAAAATTGATTAGCATAAAGGGGGTGTAGCATGGCTAGAACTGTAACCTGCAACATTCGCAGCTCTACTTTTGTTATCTCTCGACCATTCATAAAAATTTGTGTGTTTCCATTGCTAGCATTTGCCTCAATGGGACCCCCAACATTCAAATGGGGAGTAATTATCTGGCTGGGTTTTTGCCCTTCCTGTTAAATTTAGCAGAGATATCAAGTTCCAAAATGATATAACAAACTGAGACCAGAAATTAACAAAAGAATTCTTAATGTCACCAATATTCACCTTTCCCCAAAGACCAGATACTTTGTCATACCAGTAGCTCCCTGGTTTTAACTTCTTCGGCGGGTTTGGGCAGCTCTGCAATAAAGCAAGCTCCTCTTGACAAAGAGGCTTTCCATTCACACATACATACTCTGGCGGTAGCTGATTTACTTCACAAAACTTCTCAGCCTTCATAATTTGTCGAACCTCTAAGTCATTAAGCAATCGCTTGAGAATTCGGGAGCATTTTCCCAAGCTCCCTCGTTTTGACTCATCAATAGGAAATCCAATGCAAGTAACACACTTCCTTCCCTCTGGCATAGACCCCATAACTCTGAGCACACAATTGCCACAATATTTTGCATCACAAACAATGCAAACCTCCTTTTCTGTGAACCTGTTTCCTTTAAAGCATCGATAACATGATCCTTTCCGGGGTTTTACATCAGGTTCTTTCTTTGCTTGGACAGTTTTGGCTTCCTCACAGCCATATTCCTCATCCGCATTATCACTTAAATTGATATCACAAAAAGTTACAACCGGTGGCCGTCTAACATCAAAACTGGGTCCACTCTTGCAATCCCCGGCCTTGAAAGAAGAAACTCTTGAAGATGGATAATCTAAACTCAATACAGACTCTGTGGAGGCCCAATCTGGCGGATTCAAATCATTAAAATCCAAGCTCTCCCTGCAACCATTTGAAACCCCTAAAGCACCAGAGCTTGATCTGTCCCGTGATTTTACAAAACTGTCGGAGAATTCTAATGTCCCCGAGCTTCCACCTTCACCTAATAACTCGTGTGAATGTTCGTGATTAATGGAGGACGAGCCCAAATCAGTCCTATCAATCGAATCTGTTAGTTCACTAGACTCAGTACGTCCATTGGAGGACTCTAAAACTCCAGAGCTACTAAATTCACCTGACAATACACAATCATGACCGTGCGTGTCTCTCCCCTCGAAACCAATTACAGAAGTCGGAGAAACAGTAACTTCAGAACCTGACCCCAGCTCTTTCGAAACACAATCTCCATGCACTTCAGTTCGCCTCTCGAAGGCAATCACAGAAGTCGGAGAAACAGCAACAACAGAACCTCTACTCTTCAGCTCTTTGGAGAATGCCTTATTTGGAGGGTCTGGTGCTGATATCGGTTGAACCACCGGCAAAGCCAATTTATTGGATAGAGGAACCTGAGCAACGACCGACGCAACAGGGATTCTCTCGACGTTGATAGGAATGGCCCGCGGGAGATCGTAGGCCACCGGCGGACCATGGTACTCCACAGCAAACGAGTACTGGACCCCGTCGTCGCCGGCGGGAACAGACGCCTCCACCGGCGGCATCTTCCTTCAAACTAGTCCCTCTTAATTCCTAGTCCCACCTCCTTTTCTACCGACAAACACAAACCCTAATTTCAAAACACAACGAGACTTAGCAAATCATCCAAGAAACAAACCCAAGCTTCACTAGCCCAACCTTGAAAGCGAAGCAAGAGCTACTCACATATCTCACCAAGCCACACTCAAAAAAAGAAAAGAAAAAAACCCTAACCTTTAGTTCTTGTCATTTTACAAGAGCAGCCATGCGTGGAAGGGGCTCGCAACTATAGCGAACTGAGAAAACGGATGACAGAATGGAATCAGATTTCGCAGGGGAATTGGAGAAATGAAGATCGCGAGAAAATGAAAGAAAATTGAGAGAGCGAAAGGGGCGGAGAATGAGATCGTCGGAGAAGACAAATGTAGAGAAATCCAAAGTGGGGTTGGGCGTTCGGAATGAATAACGATGTGTTTTGAGAAAGGCTGAGTGGGAAGAGGAAAGTGACAAACCGAGGAAAAACCAGCGGCAGCCGCGAAGCGTGTGTAATTTCAAGTGGAATCTTGCATTTCCTTTTTTGCCTTTTTTGTCTTGCTTCTTTTTTTTTATTGTTGAGTGGGCTTGGACGATGCTGTATGGCACGTAGGTTCGTGTGCTCTTGACATCGGGTCGGGTCATTGGCCTCGGACCAGTCCGCCAACCCGTTGCTGCATTTGGACCCGCCGGGGCTGTGGGCTTTGCTTTGCTCTCCCGGACTCGGATATGCGATATTCAATCCTCTCAAAGGAGGGGTGTTATCCAAAAAAAAAAAAAGAGAGGTGTAACAGTTTTTCTAATGAGATATCATTCGTCTTTAATTTACTATAGTCTCATAAATTTATCTTATAAAATATGCCTCATAAAATTACGGTCAAATCAATCTTATAAGTCTAAGATTGACATTTTCTTCCATCCAATACTTAACATTTTCGTTAGTATCTTATTGTAGGGTCCACATGTTAGTACTCTCACGGTGAATTTGATATCAAATGAACTGATTTTGAGCATAATTCTAATGAAATATTATCAGCTTTGACTCATTGACGTTATAAATTTATCTTATAAAAAGCATCTAACATAGCTAAAGTACAAACCCACCTTATAAGTCTAAAATTTTCTTATTACATATGTAATGTGGTGGCTTCAACGCACTTTTTTCTCTAACCTTCTTAATATGGCTTTGAAAAAATGTCATACTAATATAATTAAAGTTTATAAAAAAAATCAAAATAATCATCCAATGAAGTAATTTTTTTTAAGAAGATACTCATAAAGTTAAGATAATTAAAGCATGGCAACAAAGGCTGCATAGTCGAATAGGGAACATCCTAACTAAAATTTAGAGTTTTCAAACTATAAGTTTTAGCTTTGATCCTGAAAATGACAAGAAGTGATTTCATGTATAAGGTGGGTTATTCTCTTTGTATAGATCAAGAAAAATGGGCATTTACCTCCTGCGTTGGCTGTGGGGCCAGACAACGCAGGCGAGAGATTAGTCTGAGTATCTCATGACGCCACCAATGATCATATATCATGTAACTGGATGAGCTGAGGGCGTCAAAACACCCAGCGTAACCAAAAAAGAAAAAAGAAAAATGGGCATCCCAATTAACCAATAAAAAAAAAAATAATGTTAACTTGTTGTCATAACCAAAATATGTAGAATTAAATTAACACAAACCTAGATAGTTAAAATTTAGCTTATAGTTCTATAAATTTGTTTACTCAAATTAGAATACCTTGCATTTATGTTACTTCTATTGTATTTGAAAAGAAAAAATATGCATATCCATGACTTATATACATAAAGCAATTCATTTGCAATAAAGCAAGACAATTAATTAAGATGGGTTATAGGCTATCATTAAGTTCTAGGATTATAATAGGAGTTAGTAGAGAGTTCTTGCTACCCAGCTCATTACCAGCCATGCCATTTTCTTTTTCCAGTTTGTCCATTTTCTTTTCATTGTCATTGGTGTGGAATTCCATTCTAAGTGCGAAATTTACATAAAAGAATAGAAATATATATATACATATACACACTCATAGATATTTAAAACCATGTAAAGGTATAAGACTTTGTGTGTGTGTGTGAGAGAGAGAGAGAGAGAGAGAGAGAGAAGGGGGGAGAGTAATACTAAAGAAAACGTGTAATCTTGAAAATATGAGCAAACAAAAAACTTATTTTATCTTTTATTATTCATAAACTATTTTAAAGAAATTAAACAGTATTCTATTAACATCTTTTGCTCTTGCTTTTAAAAAATATCATGTACGTTATGCTTAGTGTTAATTTCGAAATTCTGAATTAAATTTTCTTTATTTTTTTTATTTCTTCAATTATATGTTTATTTTTTTATTGGTTAATTTTTTTAACAATGATTTTGCAAATGCACAGTGCTCTAGACAGATTATGTTTTGTTTTCAACAAATATTATGTAGGTTATGCTTAGTGTTAATTTCGAAATGCAAGATTAAATTTTCTTAGTTTTTTATTTCTTTAATTATGTGTTTATTTTTTTATTGGTTATTTTTTTTAACAAAAATTTTGCAATATATTGTGCACGGGTCTTACATTCCAGTATCTCCATCCCAAAATAGTGTAAGCTCAATTTTATATTTATTTATATGGTTCACTACTTTTTATTTATATTGACTTGGATGCCTCCAAATGCCAAATTTAATCTTCTTATTTTTTTTATTTCTTTAATTATGCATTTATTTATTTTTTATTGTTTATTTTTTTAACCATGATTTTGCAGTGCATAGTGGGTGAAACTTAGATTCAAGTGTCTCCATCTCAAAATATTGCAAGCTCAATCATATTGATTTATATGGCTCCTTATTTTTTTTGTTTAGATATATAGCATTAAATTGGTTTTTTAAACTTGTTGATGCCCATTTTGTTTAGACGAGTTTTTTCACTAGGAAGATGGGATAGTCAAGGGTTGTTTTTTGCTTTTTAGCTTTGTTTTTGTCATTTTTGACTATCTTGAGTTATCTGAAATAGTCTAAAATAATAAACTGGGTACGACAGTGATTTTGACATCGTGCATGCAAACAGAGGTAAAATTCCTATCGTTCCGAGCTTTTGTACCTTTTTTTGTCAAATCTTATTACACTAGGTGATTTGGAGTAACCGAAAAGTGTAAGAAGGGGTATGATAGTAATTTCAACTTTGGACACACAAATTGAGGCAAAATCTCTATCGTTTGCAGTTTTTCTAACCTTCTTTTGCCAAATACAACTATATTGGGTGATTTGGAGCAATATGAAATAGTAAAAAGGGGTATGCCAATAATTTTGGCTTTGGGCACACCAATAGAGGTAAAACTCTGTCATTTTTTGCTTTTCTAGTCGTTTGCTGCCAAATCTAACTACATTAAGTGAACCAAAGCAATCCAAAATACTGAAGTAGTGTCCCTTAGTAAATTTAGCCTCTACTTGAAAATCAAGACAAAAGCCCCTTTATTTTTGACTTTTCAACTCTCTTTTGACCAAGTCTGACTGCATCAGGTGATCAGAAGTAATCCATTTCGACAAGGAGGCATAATACTATAATTTTGACTTTTGCACAAAAATTGAGACAAAATTTTGATTTTTCTGTAATTTCCTAACATTTTTGGACATTGCTAGATTTTTTGTAGACCCCACATAACTTTTTTTATTTATTTTACGGGACAAGTCTCTCTCTTTCGAACACATATCGGGAATACAACAAATAATCAAATAATTTTTTGCTTACAAACAAATGTGTTTCTATACAAGCAGATATGTACCACAATATGGTCTAGATAAATATGCACTCATAGATTACAGTAATTATGCTCTGTGCAAATGAAGTGTGCTAACACTCAATCTGATGTAAATCAATCAAGTCCTAGAGTGTATTTTCAAGTAATCTTTGAAATAAAGTATCAATATTAGTCAATCACAACAGGTTTCAAAGAGTTCTAACAAGAGTAATAAAAATATCTCAAAGATGATTTTCTCAAAATAATAGCTCAAGAGATATTTGAAAAATATGCTTGAAAAAGATTTTGCACAACCAAAAACTACAAGCTTAATGAGTCTTGCAATAATGAGGCAAAGACTCACTAGCTACGAAAGTTTTCCCACACAAAGATTATTAGTTACACCGGGCGAAAAACCATAGTTAAAACTCTAAAACAAAAATGATAAATTAACAAGAACAGCGAGAGTTTAAGCAAGTGCAAACAATGTAGATTAACTCAAATGCACTCTCACCAATTTTGGTTTAGGAAAGGAACATGAAAGGGTGAGTATTTGGCTTTGTTATAGGAAGAATGAGCTCTTAAAACTTCAGAGAAATTTTCTCTTAATGATTATGCTAATCTCCCATTAATTGTGTAAATGAACCCATATATTTAGAGAATGTCAAAATTATAACCGTTGGGGACACATACGAAATTATTAAAATTGTTTAAAATGTATTTAAGAAATTAACTCTTTTTAACCCCAATTAACCGTGATAAAAATTTGGCCAGCCCGAGAGTTTCGGTCGACCAAGCCATAGGTTCAGTCATCCAGTCAGACACATCAGGAAAAGGTAATTTTGAAGTTCGGGTGCTTGATCAAGGGTTCAGTTTGCTGGCCAAGGCGATTTTCCAATCTGTTCGAGGTTCGATCGCTTTGTCTTAAGTTCAGTCTACCGAACTTGCACATTCAGTCGCCCGGGGGTAATTTGAAAGTGAAGTTCAGGTGCCCAAGTTGTTGGAAAAAGTTAGGGTATGAGTTCGGTCGCCCGTGGATACTTAAGTCATTTGAGTTCGGTCGCCCAAAGACAGGTCAACTATTTGACCAGTCCACGGTTCGGTCGACCAAGGCAATTTGACTTACCTGGTTCGGTCGCCCGAAGCCCTTATGATTTTAGCCTAAGATCCATTATTTGATTTTAATTTTACCCTTGATGACATGTGAACTATAGTGGGGTCTTGTGCACTAAGTGTAGAAACCTAATATCTATCTAAAGACTTTTTACTTTGTCCCAAAAATCTGGTGTTGGTCGACCGAGGGTGATCCCTAAGGTCAAACTATGGTCTTTGAGCATTTAGTCCTATCATGCATGTGGTGCAGTTATTACAGACCATATTATATTATAGACCAAAAAATGAATGCAAATACAATAGCAAATAGGTCTTCATTCTTTTGATTCTTCAATTGCCATAAATGAAGCTTGATCTTCATAGTCCGTATGGCCTCCTTGAGTTCTTACCATCAGTACATGCTAAGGATGAACCTGTTCAAGAAGCTCAGTGCACAGGTGAGAAACATTGGTTTTTTCATTATCAAAATGGGATCTGACTCATAGAGTCAACAATGTCCATCTGATCTTTCATACTTGATGTCTACTCGGTCCGATCTTTGTCTTTTAACCAATGCCTTCAGTATTTGTCACTTGAACTTATACTTAACATGATCTGCACTAGGAACCATAAATAGGTTAATATCATCAAAACATATTAATTATGATTATGTAGCCACCAAGGCTAACACAACACAAGAATCCTCTCAATAATACTCTCAACCACACTTTAATTACTTACTATATATAACATATACTATGTATATATAAGCCTCTTTGGAGGTTTTCCTCTGAAACCCAACTGTATTAACGTCCATTCATTCAAAATTTGAAATCTTCGCTAGTTGTCCCGAGCCAAACCGTCGATGGTTTCAGGCAGAATGTAAACACTGCCCCAAACCCATGCTACACTCTTGCACCCTAATTTCCTTTTATGCTTTCCCTTAGAATGTGACCCACAATTCACGAAAAATAGTTTCATGACACTTTGTGGGTAGGACACCCGAGATGGTGATGAATTCAGGCACTGTTAAAATTAGTGTATTCCCAAGAGGGGGGTGAATTGGGTATTTAAAAATTTCTTCCTAGGTTCAACTATCCAGATCAGCAACAGTATTACACAAACCTAGGGTCTTTCTAGATAATCATAAACCCAATAATTCACAATAGTAAAACATTAACATTCAAGTGCTGGAATTTAAAATGCGGAAATTAAAAGTAGGCATAAGAAATGTTATCGGGGTTTAGTCAACTGCCTACGTCCCTGCCCCAAGCTAACAAGTAAGAAGATTCCACTATGGTTGCTCACTTGTGGGTAGAGCAACACCATTTACAACACCTTACTAGGATGGTGCACCTAGTTCTCTTAACTAGGTCTGAACCAATCCGGTGCTCTCCTAACTGGGTCTGAGCAAGTCCGGGACTATTCTCAGGGCTAGTCTCCCTCTTCCGATCATACGTCAGGAATACAACCAATATTCAAATTAAATATTTTGTTCAACCAAATTGCTTCTAATACAAGCAGATATGTACGACTATGCACAATCAACTAATGCACTCACATATGATATGAAGTAAGCTCAAGTGAGATTTTCACAAAAAATAATTTTCTTAATCATTGAGTGAGATGTATATGATAAGTAGGGGTGAGCAAACGGTCGGTTCGGTTAAATTCGGGTAATTAACCGAATTAACCGAAAAATTCGGTTAAATAAAACCATTAACCGAACCGACCGAATTGATGATGGAAACCAAACCGACCCCGACCGAACTGCCCATTCGGGTGATTCGATTAACCGATTTTAACCGAAATCATTTAAAATTAATTGTTAGAAATATAATACAATTATAAATTTTTTTCAAAACCAAATCTAACTTAATTAAATACCTTATTTATTAATTTTATTAATGAAAATAATATTTTACCGTAAAACAAAGAATCGAAATATGTTAATTAAACTCCTTCATGCACTTGCATAAGCAAAATTTATATTCATAAATTATATTTAAAATCTAATTAATTAGTAATTCGGTTAATTCGGTTAACCGAAATTTTTTTACCCTTAACCGAACCGAAACCGATTAACTGAAATTTTGTGGAATTATAACCGAACCGACCGAACCGGGATTTTTACCCGAACCGAACCGACCAATTTCGGCCAGTTAATTCGGTTTTCACCGAATTTTGCTCACCCCTAATGATAAGTACCTCAAAGGTTTAAACCCTTAATAGCTATTTCTCCAAAAATATTTTTCAAATAAAATACAAGAGAACTTAGGGTTTATGCTTTTCAAATGTCTTGCACAAACAAAAATATGAGAGTTTAAAATCTATGTGCAAAAAGGTTTCCAAATCAAAAAGTGTTTCTCCAAAGATTATTTACCAAGGAAATATGTGGAGAAACTTATAAGCTCATTTTCAAAATGGTTTTCAACAAATAAACACAAGTTAGAGTATAATGCTTTACAAAATCGAATGCCCAAAAATAAATGTTCCTATTCAACAACCTTCAAATGCAAAGAACTTGCAAGTGAAAGAACTCTCTCTTCAAAATGATTTTCAAATAAAAGAATATAAGAGAGTATGTACAATAAAGCTTTTGAAGATAAAAAATTTTGGGAGAAGTTTTCTCACTAATCTAATTGTTAAAAATGAGTAATGGAGGGGGTATATATAGACTCCTTAGAAAATCTGACCGTTAGGGACATATTATTGATTTTTAGAAATATTTAGTCAAAAATTACCCTAATTACCGCGATTAAAATAAGGCAACCCGAGAGATTCGGTCACCTGGACCTTAGGTTCGGTCGCCCGAATAAACACATGAAGAATAGTGCATTTTTTATGTTCGGGTGCCTGGACAAAGCTTTAGGTGGTTGAGTCAAAGGCGATTTCAAACCTGCTTGAGGTTCGGTCGCCTGGGCCAAAGTTTGGTTTGCCGAACTTCAACTTTCGGTCGCTTGAGGTCAAAATGACCATGAATTTCGAGCGCCCAGGTTGTTGGAAAAGTCAGGATTAAATGTTCAGTCGACTGAGAACATTCAGTTCATTTCGATTCAGTCGCCCAACCTTCAGTCAACGTTTTGACTTTTCATAAATTCGGTTGACCAATGCATTTTCAATGCACAAGTTCGATCGCCCGAAGCCCTTTAAATTTTAACATTTAAGTATTGCTTTTACCCCTAATTGCATAGATGATAAAGGGATTTTTTCTAAGTGTCAATGTAAGGACCTAGAGTCTATCTAAGGTCTTTAAGCTTTATAATTAGTCCCAAAAATCTAGCGTCAGTCGACTGAAGGTCGATCGAAGGGTGATCCCTAAATTCCAGTGGTTCCCTATAGTCAAACTATGGTCATTTGAGCTTATTCATATCATGCATGCATATGCAAATATTATAGACCATAATATTACAGACCCAAATATAATAAATGCATTTACAAATGAAGCACAAACAAGTCTTCTTCTTTTGATCTTCATTTTCCTATCTTTAAGTTCCTTAGGCTTCCATAAATCCACTCTCATGTGTGTGTGTGTTGTATTGTAAATTTGCTCACAAACTAGACGCACACGGCACACATAAGATCCTTGTATTTCATCAGCATCAAAACCAGAGATTGGACTCAAAAAGTCAACAGACACTAATCACACAGGGGTACTACTGGCTGCATATGGAAGATGATGTAATAAGGTATACAAAAAACATGTTTGACTTGTATGTAAGACAAGATGGAAAGAAAGAAGACCTTGGGATCACTAAAGCCTTTGCTAGTACCAACAAGACTATAGGAAAGTGTCTCTTTATATTTCATTTTCTCCTTACCAAAAGTGGAGGACCATGACACAATCTTGGTGGTGATTGACCGATTTTCTAAGTATGTGACCTTTGTGCTTGTTTCAAAGCCATGTTCCTAAAAAAAAATACAACTAAATTATTCTTCAAGCATGTAGTGGTGAAGTATTGAGGAGTTCTAGAAAGTTTATGGTGATAGAGATGTGAGATTCACTAGTGGACTTTGGGGAGAACTCTTTTGCTTAATGGGATCAAGACTCAATCCTTCCACGAGCTACCACCCTCAATCAGATGGCCAAATAAAATGCTTTAATGGGATGTTGGAAGAATACTCAACACACTTTATGAACTATAACTAGAAAAATTGGGTTTCACTATTAGATACAAAGGAATTTTGCTTCGATTCTATGAAATCTTCTGCAACTAATAAAAGTCCTTTTAAGATTGTGATAGGTCAACAATCAACTCTTCCATAAATTATTGACGGCCCATACAGTGGAAACTATCAGAAAGCATACCAATTTACAAATGATTTGTTGCAGAACATAAAGTCGCTCGAGCTTAGCTTGAAAAAGCTTCAAAGTGCATGAAGAAATGAGTGGAAAAAGGGCGATGCCCGTAACAATTTGAAGTTGGAGACCTGGTGCTTGTAAAAATACCACCAAAAAAATTTTAATTTCTTCGTGGCAAGAATAAAAGACTCTTACGATGATATGAAGGTCTAATTAAAGTGATAAAGAAAGTTAGACGTCTCACTTACTTGAACAACTAGAGTGGATGAAGAGTCATGGGTGACCAATCCATCTAGTGTTTCACGTCAGTAACTTAAAACCATTCCATATGGATGAAGAAGATCCATGATGGCAGAATTCAAGGAGATCAACTATTTTTAGGATGAAGACTACAATCATAGATGATAAGGATATCCTTATAGATAGAGTTTTCAACGGAGAAGGTTGTTAGCAACAAATAGTACTAGTGAAATAGATAGGTTTGGGAGAAGAAGAGAATAGTTGGTAAAAGACATAAAAGCTCCAGCATCCCATACAGAAGTGTTAGCTTTACCGTGATCCCAAGAGGGGGGTGAATTGGTATTTTTAAAATTAATGCCCTAGGTCATTATTCTAACAACAGTATTTTCACAACCCTAAAGTCAATCTAGTGCAAGTAAAATAAATCAATTGTAATATGTAGCAGAAATTAAATAGTGCAGTAAAATTAACTAAACATACACCAGAAAGTAGTAAGAAATTAAGTGACACCAAGAAATGTTATCGAGGTTCGGCAAATTGCCTACGTCCCCACTTCGGCTAACAAGAACAAGGATTACCACTATAATGCCCACTTAAACGGGCGGAGCAGCACCTAAACAACCAGGTCAATTAGTACAGGGCTGACCTCAACCTTTACACACAATCCTTACCGGGCTGGATTACTACCCCCTCAGGCCATGCCTGGAATACAACATTATGTTCACAATAATGAAGCTTAAAAGTGATTATGCTTTCATGTAAAGCAGATATGTACCCAATATAAACAATCACATACACCACCAAATGATATAATGAAGTAAGCTCAATGTGGTCTAAAATGTCTACTTTCAAATATTTATGCAAACGTAGCAATTGGTGCGTGAGAGTGCCAATAATATGATCTTTGTGTCAAAATAATATTTTCAATCACAATGCTCAAACAAAGATACTAGCCACACTTCATATATCTGAACAAATGATTTTTCTCAAACTATAAGCCTCAAGAGATATATAGATTTTGTTTGTAAAAATGATTTGATCTTTGTGTTCAGAAGATAATGTTAATCAAAGAATATTTGCAACAAAGATCTTTAGAATATAAGCAAATATTTCTCCAAGAATTTTTCTCAAAATGAAACACACGAGATATTTGAAAATGATTTGAAAATATTTTTAGCAACCAAAATCAAATGAGAACTCCTTAAGATATTGCAATAATAGTGCAATACTCAGAAGCTCAAGTGAAGTCTTCTTAGGAAAGACTTATTGTTAAAGTCTCCTAAGAAAACTTGAGGTCTTGCTCTCAAACAGGATAATCTCAATCAATCACAAATTTGAGAGAGCAAACCTATAAGGCAAGAACACTCAATTCACACTTACAAACGAATTTTTGGCAATATGGCAAGATAAATATGAGTGTAGGATGATTGGAAGTGAGTAAGAAAGATTTTCGAATTCAGAGAATTTTCACTAATCAAATTTGCTAATCTGTTGCTAATCATTTCAAATGAGGGGGTATATATAGACTACCCTTGATTATAGTCGTCCGGGACATATAGGGAATTATTAGTTTTTTTAAACCATTTTTACCCAATTAACCCTGTTTAAATATTTTAACTGTGGTAAAAAAAATATGGCAACCCAAGAGCACCGATTGACCGAAGGTGAGGTTTGGTTGACCGAGTGTCCAAATTCGGTCGATCGGGTAAGATTTGAACTAGAAGTTCGGTAGACTAGACAACAAGGTTCCAAGGCAATTTTTCCATTTCCGCGCTGTTCGGTCGACCGTGTGGATTTGAACTAAGTGATTCCGTCAATCGGGTGGTTGGTCAAACACACATGGGAACTCAGTCGACCAAGTAGTTGGCTTAAGATTTTAGGTGCGGTCGACCGTATGGTCAAATGTTTGACCTAGAGGGAGTTCGGTCAACTGGGTGACTTGAACTGGGCAGGGTTCAATCAACTGTGCAGTAGTCAAATTGTTGACCCGGTGACCCGTTTGATCGACCGAATATGCATTTTAAGTGCATTTTGGTTCTATTTTCTTATGTAATCACTCTATCCATATAAGCATGTCTTAGGGTCATTCTAGGTCTTTTTTGTTTTGAGCTTACCTGTCATATCATGCATGTGATGCATTTGATTATTACAGCCTAGACCCTATTTACTATTACAAACCCATAATAAATAATGAATTTAAATACAACACAAATAGAGTCTTGAGGACCTTTAACTTCTACTTCTTATGCCATCATTTTGTTTTACCAACTGTATACCTGCACATATCCTCAAACAACTATTAAATACAACAGGTATTTGTCATTATCAAAATCGGGTGTGACCTATAAAGTCAACATTCTTCTCCTTTTTGATGATGACAAATATATCATGCAAAAAATGGGTATAGCCTTAGAAGGCTCCCCCTAACAATGTGCATTATGTACAAGTTTGTCAATGCAAATTATTTTTCCTAAGTGTAACTCAATTTTTGCCCTCTCTTATTCATTTCCCTCTTTTGGCAACAACAAAAAGGGCTAAGAAAGTAGTAGCCTTAGGCATTGGGTAAGAATCATTTGTATACATGAAAAGTTTGGGAATTTAAAAAAAATTCGGCAACATGCCATTTGAAAATAAGATATTTTCCAACTAGGCAACTTAAACAATTCAGTATGATCAATATAATAAAACATAAATACCATCATCATCATGCAGTAGATATGAGAATTGTGCTTTGCAAAACATAATCAATTTCATAAAGTCCAAGCCAATAAAAGATATCGCTAGTTATAGTTTGTTGTTAGACTTTAAAATTATTTGAAAGCTCCCCCTAAATTTATGCAAACTATGAAATATCTAGGAAGCCTCTCTACTATGCATGAGACCTAATTCATGTCTAATTTGCATGAACCTATCTTCTGAAAGTGGTTTAGTGAAAATGTCTGCCCACTGCTCATTAGTGCGTACAAACTCAAGAGCCACATCCCCTTTCCGCACATGATCACGAAGAAAGTGATGTCTAATTTCAATGTGTTTTGTTCGTGAATGTGAGATAGGATTTTTAGAGACGTTGATTGCACTAGTATTATCACATTTAATTGGTACTGCATCGTAGTGTAACCCAAAATCCATAAGTTATTGTTTTATGTGAAGAGTTTGAGTACAATAACTTCCAACCGTAATATAGTCTGCTTCGGCTGTGGATAAGGCAACTGAGTTTTCTTTCTTGGAAAACCAAGAAACGAGAGATTGTCCCAAATAGTGACAAGTTCCTCTAGTACTCTTTCTATCAACCTTACTACCGGAAAAGTCAGCATCAGTATAACTCACAATCTCAAAGGTAGTATGCTTAGGGTACCATAAGCCTAACTCTATAATTCCACCTAGATACCTAAGGATTCGATTAACTACTATTAAATGAGACTCCTTAGGAACGACCTAAAATCTAGCACATATGCACACACTAAACATAATATCAGGCCTTTGGCAGTGAGATATAGAAGACTTCCAATCATGCCACGACACAATTTCACGTCAACAGGGATCCTTTGCTCATCTTTATCAAGTTTAATGGAAGAATTCATAAGGGTACCAAGAATTTTACAATCTTCCATATTAAATTTCTTTAGCAAGTCCCTGACATATTTAGATTGGCATAAGAAAATTCCATATTCAGCTTGTTTGATTTGCAGCCCTAAAAAGAAACTAAACTCACCCATCATGCTCATTTCAAATTCACTTTACATGCATTTGCCAAACTCATTACAAAACTCATCATTAGTTGCTCCAAAAATGATATCGTCAGAATAAATTTGAACGAGGAGCATATCATCATTTTTGGATTTGATGAAGAGTGTAGTGTCAATTTTGCCACGAGTGAATCCATTTTCTAGCAGAAAACTACTAAGCCTCTCATACCAAGCTCTAGGAGCTTGTTTTAATCCATTCAAAGCCTTAGACAACCGGTAGACTTGATTTGGATATTTATGATTTTCAAAATCAGGTGGTTGTTCTACATATACTTCCTCATTAATATAGTCATTTAGAAAAGAGCTTTTAACATCCATTTGAAATAATTTAAAATTTTTAAAAGCGGCATAAGCAAGTAGCATACGAATGGCTTCCAACCTAACAACAGGAGCATATGTCTCATCAAAATCTATCCCCTCTTCCTGGTTATAACCTTGGGCAACTACTCTAGTCGTATTCCTAGTTACTACCCCATTCTCATCTTTCTTATTTCTATATACCCATTTAGTTCCAATAATGGTATGATCGTTAGGCCTAGGAACTAAGGTCCACACTTGGCTTCTTTCAAATTGATTAAGTTCTTCTTGCATGGACATCACCTAAGACTCATCTTCTATAGCTTCTTTAATAATTTTAGGTTCTTCTTGGGACAAGAAAGCAGAATGACTCACTAGGTTCTTTAGGGAAGATCTTGTGGCTACACCACGGGATGGTTCACCTATGATTTGATCTACATGGTGGTTCCTAATGAATTTCCAATCTCTAGGCAACTCCTGAGCTACATTTTCATTGTCATTATCTTTAGATGATTTATCATTTACTTCTGAATTTTCACTTGCATTGTTTTCAATAGATAATTTATCCAAGCATTTTCTAATGTTAATATCATTTTTATCATCTTTCTTAGAAAATAGATTAGATTCATCAAACACGACATGGATAGATTCAATAACAGTCAACGTTATTTTATTGAAAACCCTATATGTTTTACTATTAAGAGCATAAACTAGGAAAATGCCTTCATCAGATTTAGAGTCAAATTTTCCTAGATGTTCATTATCCCTAAGCACAAAAATTTACAACCAAAAACAAGAAAATAAGAAACATTAGGTTTATGGTTGTTCCACAATTCATAAGGGGTTTTATTAAATGATGGTCTAATCAACACCCTATTCATGACATAACAAGCAGTATTCATGGCCTCAGCCCAAAAATATTTAGGTAAGTTATGTTCATTCAACATAGTTCTACCCATTTTTTGTAATGACCTATTCTTTCTTTCTACCACCCCATTTTGTTGAGGGGTCCTAGGTGCAGAAAAGTTATGTGATATGCCCTCTAGGTCACAATAATTTTCTATGCCTTCATTTTTAAATTCAGTGGCTCTATCACTTCTTATATAAGTTATCTTATAGCCTTTTTCATTTTGAATTCTCCTACAAAGTTTGGTAAACTGTTCACATGATTCATTTTTATGTGAAAGAAATAACACCCATATGAACCTAGAAAAGTCATCAACAATGACAAAAACATATGATTTACCACCAAGACTTTGTTGATGAAATAGAAATACCTAACATAAAGTACAATGCTAATGTTATATTTGTGTGGTTCTTACACTTAGTGGGTGTTAGTTTTGGTGCAACCTCAAGAGGGGGGTGAATTGGTATTTAAAATTTGTCACCTAGGTTTATTGGTTTTATTAATAGTGTAACGCAGCCTAGGGTCAGTTTACACAATCAACAAATAAACATACACATACAGTAAAAGTAAAGTGTGGAAAAGTAAACAATACACGCGATATGTTATCAAGGTTCAGCCAAATTGCCTACGTCCTCGCCATGAGAACACCAACACAAGGATTACCACTATAATGCTCACTTAAACAGGTGGAGTGACACCTAAACAAACTAGGTCAATTCAAGGGTTGACCTCAACCAACACACCTTAACAGGATGACACACCTAACTTTTATGACCGAGTCTAAGCTAGTCCAGGACTATTCAACGGAGTTAGTCTCCCTTTTCAGGCCCGCATCTGGAATACAACCAATGTGTATAGAATTTGTACACCAAAATATGCTTCTACACAAGCAGATATGTGCACCAATACAACTCAATCAATATTGCAAGCACGAATGATATTTAAATATACTCAATGCTCTAATGTGTACTAAACACTCAATCAAGTATAGATTTTTCAGTCCAGATCTAGAGTGTATATCCAAGCAAGATTTGAAACACAATATGTGAATAACACAAAATCATATTAGGGTTTCAAATATGCTAAGCAAGTTGAATCAAACAAACTCAATAAGATTTTTCAATATACAAAGCACAATGGAGTTGTTTGAAAAACTAGCCTTTTTGAAAAGCATTTTTGCACACCAAAATATAGGTTTCGGTATCTTGCAATGACAATGCAAGAACCACAATCCTTAAAGTGTTCCCTCACAAAATTTATCAAATGAAATCGGTGAAAGAACTTTAATGCTGAACTCTCAAATAAAATCAGTCAAGTAATAACACAAGTGAGAGTTCTAGCTAGTAAGATTAAGCACAATAGAGTTAGAAATACTTACAACACTTGAAAGATCAAGAAATATGGAGTGTATGAGTGTTTAAAAGTAATATAGGCTAAACTAGGGTGTTGACTCTACGAGTCCAATCCGGTTTTGATAATGACAAATCACTTGGTATTTGATATGTGCATTGAGTTTGTGAACAGGAACTATATTAAGCATGCACGGAAGGATAACGAGTCATGGAAGCCATAAAACAAAACATACATATCTTGGCAAGATCCATGGAACTTAAAGAGTACGAAAATGAAGATGCAAGCGGCAAAGTTCAAAAACATCTTGGGAATGGGTATTTAGAACTCATGTACTTACATTTTCATATGATTTAATTTATGAGGCTCAACATAACTTAGAATGACTTTAAGATTCATGCATTTCATGTATATCATTAGGGGACTTTCATGGACTTAGAAATACTTTTAAAATCATGGAAAATATGTTTTATAAAAGACCCAAGAAAGATAGCAAAGCAAAATTTTAAATTAGAAAAGAAAAATTGAGAAAAAGGGCACTTCGGTAGCCTGAACTCAACTTCAGTCGCCTGAAGAATTTCTTCGGTAGCTTGAAGATTAAGTTCGGTGGCCTGAAGAATTAATGGAAAAAATAGAATCTGGTCGAGGTACTTCGGATGCCTGAACTGGAACTTCGGTCACTTGAAGTCAGTTTTGGAGCCTGAACTTCACTTCGGTTGCCTGAAGTCGTGGGAAAGTTTAAAATTCAGATTTTTATTAATAGAACTCGCGAGCTTTTTCTTTGATCCAATGGTTGAGATCAATTCTAAGGGTAAGACACTATAAATACTAAATATCTAAACCCTAAAACAAAGCTAAGACACACAAGAAGAGAAGAACACATCTTATTGAAGGAGTATAGAGAAACTTGAGCTGATTGATATATGATTGCCTACACTTCAACTTCTACTTATCGAGCTTGGGCAATTCAACTCAGAATCTCGAAGGGAACTCATTTACTCATCTTGTTTTTCATTCTAGTATTGAGGTTTGATCATTCAAGTTAATATTTTCAAGAGTTTCTCATCCCATCACTTGTTATTGAATATCATTAGAAAGTTTGATCTTGAGTGTGCATTTACATATAAAGATTGCTTTTGACAAGATCATTACTTGATGAAGTTTTTAGCTATTGGTTGAATAGTTTTTTGATTCAAGAGTATACATATAAATTTTTTCATAGAGCTTATTATTGCAAAATCTACTTTTGAATATTAGTTAAGAAGTTGATCTTGAGAGCGCATATATTAAATCGCTTTGATATGATTATCACTTGAAAAGAGTTTTAGCTATTGATTGAATACTTTAGGTTCAAGTGAGTTTTTTTTTTCACTCAAAGACTTGATATTTTTAATACTACAAATCCACTTGATTAGATATCCTTGAAGTTCATAAATATATATATATAGTTGAAGGATATTTTCTGAAATAGATTACATTAGTTTTTTATCTTTGGAATACATATTGTATATATATATATATATATACTTGCATATTACAAAGATCGGGTTGTGATTAAATATTTGAAAGAAAGCTTTTTGATATAGATTGATAAAAATTCACGATAAAGCTTTTATCAAGTTCACATTAGATATATTTGTGCATCTTTACAAAGTGAACTAAAACCCTAATATACTCCAAAGCGTTTCAAATATATCTTTACTTGGGAGTTTCTGATAAAAAGGGATTTGTGTGTTGAAGCATACAATTCATAAACGATTGTATCGTTTCATACATTCTGAGCTTCTAGTTTAATCATATGTTAATGTATTAGGAATTCGAATTGTACTCACTAGCTTTTGTTAGAAGCAACATTGAGTGTTTACAGATTTGAACCTAAATTGAAATCACGGTTCGGGTTGTGAACCGGGGTTGAGGAGAGAGTTGTATCTCTTGTAAGCAGCGGATTAAAAGGGAGTTGTGCCTATTGTAAGCAGCGGATTAGGAGGAAGTTGTACCTCTTGTAATCAGCGGATTAGGAGGGAGATGTACCTCTTGTAAGCAGCGGATTGTAAGGGAAGCTCCGTCCCAATTTAAGGAGCAGGGATTTTAAGGGAATCCTTGAGTAGGTTGCTCAAGCCGAGGACGTAGGTCGGGTTGGTTGAACCTCGTAAAATCGTGGTTGCATTTTCTCTTCCATTATCCTTTTTATTTTCTGCATCATATTTCAATTTCCAGCTTACTTGTGTATGTTGAATAATTTTACACGCACTTAATTGGGTAAAAAGGAATTCATTGATTTAGTAATTCAAATCAGCATCAAATTCTAGTCATTAATAAGTTAAACATAGAAATAAAGATTTATTGGTAAATAAGTTTCAAAGATTTTTTAAAATACCTAATTCACTCCCCTCTTAGGATTACACCTTAATCAACATAGGGTTTTGGAAATTAAGAGAATTTTTGCCTTAGTCAAAAGTGTTATTTCTTGCTAATTATGACAAATGAATGGGTATATATAGGCAAGGAAGATTTTTTGACCGTTGGGGACACAATGAGTATAATTAAAATTATTTCAAAATCCATTAAGAAAAATTAACCCAGTTTACCCCATTTAAAAATTGGTAAAAATTATTTTAACCCACGAGCAGAAGCCTACGCAGCAGAAAGTATAAAATCATATACATCTCATCATAATGTGCATAACACATACCAGAGTCACTACAATTACTATCTCACAGTATATACATCTCAAAAATGAAATCTATGGACAATCCCCACAAAACCTAACTGTCCCTACCAAAAACTTACCCTTCCAAAGAGGGCAAACAACTGATCTAGATCAGCGGGCCTTTTCCCACTCTCCTATTAGGGGCTCCTGAAAAATGTATAAGATTTAGGGGTGAGACACCTCCCAGTAAGGGAAATAAACTAATACCAGTGTGTGGCAACATGAGTATTCTGTGTTCTACATATACCATACATAACATATTCAATACTGTTTATCAAATCTGGGAAAACATATGCATATCAAAACATGGCAGAACATACTGCATTTTTATAAACATTTCTCATCTCATATCATAATAATAATAACATAAAAACAATCCTGGTAGGTTAGCTGGCTGTTGTCATGTATTACCCCCACATGACTGGGTTGTGTGGCCCGAAGGCGGGACCTGACAATGGTTGGCCGACCACTGCCAAGTCAAACAGTAGTCTGTAGGTCCGATGGGTCTACCCAGACTGGTCCGTACACCAGGGGCGATAACAGCACACTTCTTGAAAATAACCACATCGACCATCCAATCTCACACCACTCCGTACAGCGGCGTTAACACAGATATCATGATCACAAGGACCATGGACACATAGCAACGGTACCGTGCAAGTGCTAGCCTAGACCAAGCCAACCAGGTTATGATATCATATACATATACTAAAACCGTGATACATAAATATCTCATATCATTTATTTTCACATCAATCATATCATTTCACATATATACGTGTATCATGAAAATCATCGGCCCATACGCCGGTATTACACATTTTATCATAGCTCGGCCCGTACGCCGGCAAATCACATAGCATAACCTGTACGCTGGCAAACCACATAGCATGGCCCGTACGCCGGCAAATCACATAGCACAGCCCGTACGCTGGCAAATCACATAGCACAGCCCGTACGCCGGCAAATCACATAGCACAGCCCGTACGCTGGCAAATCACATAGCACGGCCCGTACGCCGGCAAATCACATATACATATAAAAATATCTCGGCCCGTACGCCGGTTTTCCATCATAGAAATCCATATCGTCCCCATTCCTAAAAAAAAAACAGTATTTCACAACATTTTTATACTCATGCCACACTAAACAAATTTTCTATGTATTCAACATATCATCATTTAAACAGTATTTTCCAAATATAAATCATATATATAAATATATTTATTTTTCCTGAAACCAGATGCTACATATATATACATACATTTTCTCAAAACAAAATTAACTTAGTTTATCCCTTTACCTGATTCCTGAAAAGCCCCTAAGAAAATCTTCCCCGTACCCACAAGGTTCTCAACTCAACACCCTGAAAATGAAAACTCGCAGAATTAAAGTTTAGTATTTTCGTACGTACAACATTTTCTATAACTACCACTAAGTCAAATTCAACTTAAAAAGTCTTACCTCAACTTAGGGATGATTCCCAACGTTCCCAATCAACACCCTGGAACTGAAAATTTCTAGTATTAAAGTTTAGTATTTTTATGCGTATATCACTTTCTTCAACTGTCAAAAATCCAAATATTGAATATAAAGCCTTACCTTGGATTTGGGATGAAATCCAACTTCGTTTCCCTGACGATCCGCTTCGACAGACTTGTAGAGAACTTCGCCAGGAGCATCATGGTGGCTTCGGTTTGTCGATCCGGCGTAAAACTAGCCTGGAATCGAAGAGAGAGAGAGTCGTAGGAGAGAGAGAGAGAGTGAAAAGAGAAGAGAGAGAGTGAAAAGAGAAGAGAGAGAGTGCACTCACGCCCACCAAAATCCAATTCAATTTGGATTTGACTTTCAAAGCTTCTTAAAGACGCTTGTGTTAGTTTATATACATAATAGTAAACCTTAATTAAAGTAAAGCTTCTTGAAGAAGCTTTCATACTTTATATATATATATATACACACACACACACACACACACACATATATATATATATACATGCTTTAATATTTATATATATATATATATATATATTTGTTCCTTATCATACTATTCATTTTACTTGTTAATTTAATTAATTGATTTTATTTTATTATTTTTTTTAAAATTTTATTTTTTTCCCGGTTACTACAAATAGTGAGTCAGTCGACCGCACAAAAGTCAGTAGCATTTGTTCATTGGTTCGTGTGTCTGCCTCCCAGTTCGGTTAACCGAACTAGCCAATTCGGTCGCCCGAGCTCAATTTGAGCGTGTCGTTCGATCGCCCGAGTAGTTGAAAAGTGCTCTGACATCGGTTCGGGTGCTCGAGGAAGATAGGCTCAAAACGAGTTCGGGTGCCCAAACATAAAGTCAACATTTTGACTAGTTCGGTCACCTGAGTCGTTTTACACGGCTTGGGTTTGGTCTCCCGAACCCTCTTAATATTTTCCATTTAGTTCATTTTAGCCTTGATTTGATTCTTCTGATATGAAAAGTGATACTGGGGACTTTGTGCACTAAGTGTAGGTACCTAGAGTCCAACTAGGGTCTGTTATGAGCATACCTACCTACCATGCATAATCCAAATTATTACAAGTCGTAAAGTGCACAGTCCATAATAATATTACATCTCAGAATGAAGAAAAGAAATAATAAATACAAATACAAACAAAATTCTTCATTTTTTGGCACGAACATCGTACGCCATCATGATATATCTTTCAATCCGAATACACGTGCATAATGAACCTGCATGCAAGCCTTAGTACAATCATCAATACCAAGGGTATTTGTTATAATCAAAACTGGGTGTGAACTATTACGTCAACAATCTCCCCCTTTTTGATGATGACAAATACTTTATGTAAAAGTGGGTACAGCCAAGAAAGGCTCCTCCTGACTTTATGCATAGAGATAATTTAAAGCAATGGGTAATTAAAGAATGAGCATTGTTTTACCCACTTTTGCCTCTTCTCCCCCTTTTGGTAACAGTAAAAAGCGCTAAGTAATCAAGCATGAAGGCAGAGGACATCAATTAGATAAAAAAGGTATATTGGGAAGATTTAAAAAATTCGGCAGCATGCCGATTGAAAATGAAGCATTCCCAAGATAACCTTGTACCTAAGTGACTTGTTTGGAGTTTCAATAAACAGTATGTAGCACATTTCAATCAATTAACTCAAACAGTATGTGCATTAAGGAATTAAAAACATCATGCAGCATATTAACAATCTTAATGTTTTATACTCCCCCAAAGGATGATTATGCAAGGATGAATATTGTTTTTTCATTTGGCTTTCACTCATCCTTTCAAAAATATTTTAATATTAATTTTATTATAATCATCTTTGGTTGCCAAAACAAACATGTATTCTCATAAGGTATAATATAATGAAAACATGTGGGCTTGATATCAATTGTTATAACTACGTGGTAGAGAGGATACCAATTGTTAGTTTTGGAATGAACATGATATCAAATAAAGATTTACCAAGATGTGCACATTGATACCAATTGTTAATGTATTTTCCAAAGAGTATAAAAATGGGTGCAAAATACATTTTTATTTTCTCAGAGCCAAATGATTTAAAAGTTAAAAGACTCCCCCTAAGAATATACATTTTCTTTATAAATCAACTTGAGTATAATTCAAATATTATTTTAGAAGCACAACTCAAGTTTTAAGAGGTTTAACATTTAGAAATGATATAGAGTTATGTGCAATAATTTTTTAAAAAAAATTGCAACATTTTGTATGAAAATGTGATCTATCCATAAGAACTTGGCAATTTCAAAGCATTTTAAATATGTACGCACAACCAACTCCAAGGAATTTAAAATTTTAAAGTAAATGAGTTAAGCGTAAATATTTAAATTCCAAGATCAAATTTCATATGCACACAAAGTTTTCAATTTTAAAGGTCATTTCAACCTTTTGGGCAAATGTCTACAGAAAATTTGACAGCATGCCAGCTGTAAACATGACATTTCCAAAAATTAACTTACACAAAAATGATCCTCAACAAACAGTATCTCAAGAGTTTAAGGTAAGTGAGAACCTATATCTACCAGCAGGCAATTCTCATCAACTGCATCCGCCATGCAGGATGCATTCTATACTAAGCATGCAATCCAGTAGTATAGTCATCTAAGCACAAAAGTCATGCAAGCCTAAGTACTATTAGATATATATATATATGATTATAAACAAAAACACAATCACCATAAGATAGTATCTGCGTGTGTGTGTGGTGAGTGTGATCGTAAAAAAAAAACAAAAATAAAAGTAGTTTTAAAGTTATTACAGATCGGATAAAAGTGTATGTAAATTAAGCATAAAAGTGGATCAAATAAAAGCTAGGATATGAAGAAACGGATCCTCACAGTGCACTGCTAGGTCTCCCCATCATCATGATCGTCATCATCATCCTCACCACTCGTCTCCATCTGATCCTCCCCAATATCCTCATCATTCATCCCTCTCAATCACTCACCAAGGATATGAAAGTTAGCCCGCACCTCGGACTGGAACCCGGTGAACTTGCTATAAAGAGAGTCAAGTCTAGCATGAGAGGAGGATGCCTGCTCTGACATGGAGGTCCTGAACTCTTGAAATAATGCAGAGAGGTCAGTGATGGCCGTCATGATCTCAGCGTTGGACGGCGTATGGGGTAGCTGCTGCGAGATCTCCTGAGCTCCTAGACCTCTGTCATGAGCAGTGGGCAACCACATGTTGCCAGTAAGCCCGTATCCCATCAATTTCACAGTGGTGGAGTTAAAGATGTCAGAGGGCTTGACTTTCTTGATGGTAGCAAATGTCGTTCTAGTAACCCTCTCCCTAACGAATAATATAGATAAGATACCACCGTAGGGTAATATGATCCTTTTTCGAACGGTCTTAACAAACATCCACCGTAGGATCAGTTTGGGGAGATCTAATTTCTTTCGTGTAAAAAGGCACCACATCACAAAACAGCCTAAAGAGGATACGTGGTCCCTTGACCTTGAATTTGGAAATATATTATTTGAAATTAGGTGGTGTACCACATTTACCTCTAAAGTCAATGATCTGTAGCTGGGAGTGTGTGTCAAGTCAGCTACATGATTCGCCATAACAAGATTGACGAAGGTGCTTATCGTGAAATCTAACTCGCCAATCCAGGTGGAAGAAGAATCAGGACAGATAAAATCACCACGTTGGATCTGAAACGTCTCCTCCAGATAAGAGTAGTCAAAGTGGAGATTAGTCTCGAGCACCCTAGAATAGTACCCCTGGCAATCCTATACAAGATTGGCGTAGAACAGCCGAATGAGCAGAGGATACATCCACTGGGCTGGAAGGCAATAAACTCGTACCACCCCTGGTACCAAAACATATCCAGGGCGTTATTGAAGTGGGTTTACATGAACTCTATGTTCATGATTTTTCCTAAGATTGGATCTTTAAGGCGGAAGATCCTGTCATACTTGATTCGCCTGTCGGGTGTAGGGAACCACTGCTCAAGTGGGATGCCAGCAGCAGCACGTCTATGATCCCTAGCCATATATAAAAATTTTCTCAAAAGGTACTAGGTTGAAGGGTGAAAAATGCAAGTGGGCTGTCAAGAATATGGAAAAAAATGAACTGAATTTCGCAAAAACCCATATATATCAGCGTGGTTCGGGCGCCTGTGAATAAGTTCGGTCGCCCGAACAACTTTAATTATAGAGCCCCACTGAGTCTTTTCAGTTGACTGAGTAAGGGTTTGGTCGGCTGAAGTTTAGGTGCCATTTTGCAAAATCGAGGTTCAGCCGCCCGAATTTGAAATGAACTGCATGACTCGGTCGCCCGAAATCCTCATTCGGTTACCCGAAGAAAAGTTCAATTACGTGAATCATGTTCAGTAGCCCGAATCTATTTGAATGTAAATGTTTAGCTACCCGGAGCATGGTCAACGCCCTAGTCAGACTTCCAAGTTCAATCGCCCGAAGTACAAACACACTGTATGGTTCGGTCGCCCAAGCTTGGTCAACTTGTTATGTTTTGACCAGTTTTCCAAAAGTAAGATCCCTATGGTTTATCTACAAGAAGGGAATTATAAGGACTCCAAGATGAGTTCAAGATTAGATGATACTTAATGTATTAGTTATTTCCTAAAGCTCAGACTAGTGCATTGGACAGAGTATGCTTAACATACGAATTCAAGCACAGATTAAGCATTTAGAGCAAGGATGCTTTTGTCCATTTGGAAGCGAATTTGATTAAGCTATAGCCAATTATTTCATACTTTAACCAGTGAATATATGCATTAAGTTTAGATTGGTTTTATACTTGGATTTGCAGATTGACTTGATTTTTCAAAATACTTAGCATGTGAAATTTTAAATAGTGGACATATACTAAGATTTTACATTTTCAGCCCAAACCACTTCCTAAGCCTTTAGTCAACACTACCCCCTATGGCTAACCCTAAATGCTAAAGAAGAATTATGTGATCATGTAATTTCTGTTTGAGTAAATTCTTCTTTGAATTTCAAGGGATTTGTTTTCTTAACAACCCATAACATTTTTTTATCTTTTATTCTTAATGGGTTAGGAGTCGATGATTCACACCTTTTCTTTTAAATGGGCAATCAAATTTTACGTGCCCCTTCTTTTTGCATAAGACACATGAGATGTGATTGTATGTACTGGAGGAGGTACTAGCATAATGTTTTGATTCTTTTACAAAGTACCCCATGTATAGGTTCTTCCTTTTCTTATTTTCAACTCCATTAAAACCTATACCTTCCTTATCTAAGGTCATCTTTTGTGAACCTAAGAATTTGTCAAAATTTTCTTTACTTCTAGTGAATGAATGGATGATCTTAGACAGGTCCTCTATATTCTTTTCAAGCTCTTTCACTTTCAAATTTTTAAGACCCTTGCAAACATCTTGAAGCTTAATGAATTCCTTAAACATATTGTTTGCCTTATGTTCAAGTTCTGCAATCAAATGGTCCTTTTTATTATCATTAGGAACTTGATATTTCAAAATAGTCAATTCTTTTTCTAATGATTCATTCTTGCTTTCTGATCTTTTAATTTTCAAAGTATTTTCTCTTTCAATTAAAACTTTTGATTCGCATTCTTTAATGCATGCATCATACTTGTTTTTCAGCATAGAATATTTCTTATTCGATTTGAGAAGTAACTCATGAGTTCTAACATATTCACGTTGCAATTCATCATAAGTTGGCATGCTTTCACTATCGCTACTATCATATGATTCACAATCATACACATCATTCAAATCAGCACATGAATCATTTCCATAATTATCTACTAAAGCAGAAGGAACTGAGATAACCTCATCATCAGTTAACGCAACAAAACACTGGTTACCTCCCTCAAGATCAGTGGAGCATGAGTCACATGGAGAGATGACTTCCTTTTGCGTGGATGCACCATATCTCCTCTCAAGTTCATCCCAGATTTTCTTAGCATTACTACACGTCATAACCTCACATAAAACATTAGAATCTAAAGCATGCAGTAAGGTATTCATGGCATCAAAATCCACCTACACTAAGTTCCTATCATGATCATTCAGTTCACACTTAGATTTAGGTACATCAGTACACCCGATAGATTTCATAGGCACACAATCACCCTGATCAATGACTTTCCAAAATTTCCAATTTAAGACTTTCATACACACAGTCATTCTGAATTTCCATATAGCATAGTTATCACCATAGAATCCAATTGGGTGTGTGACCAATCTTCCCTCACATGAAGGGGATGCACTAACACGAGCCATCATGATCTTTTACTAAATGACGTCTAAGTCTAAGTTACGAGGCTTTGATACCAATTGTTAGTTTTGGTGCAACCCCAAGAGGGGGGTGAATTGGGTATTTAAAATTTTTCACCTAAGTTTACTAGTTTTATCAACAGCGTAATGCTGCCTAGGGTCAGTCTATGCAATCAATAAATAAACATGCACGTGCAGTAAAAGTAAAGTGCGGAAAAGTAAACAATACACGTGATATGTTATCGAGGTTTGGCCAAATTGCCTATGTCCCCGCCTTGACTACACCAGTACAAGGATTACCACTACAATGCTCACTTAAATGGGTGGAGCGGCACTTAAACAAACCAGTTCAATTCAAGGGGCTAACCTCAACCAACACGCCTTAACAGGATGGCACACCTAACTTTCCTAACCGGGTCCAAGCCAGTCTGGGACTATTCAACAGGGCTAGTCTCCCTCTTCAGGCCCTACGCCTGGAATACAACCAATGTAAATAAAATTTGTACACAGAAATGTCCTTCTACACAAGTAGATATGTGCACCAATACAGCTCAATCAATATTGCAAGCATGAATGATATGTAAATATGCTCAGTGCTCTAATGTGTGCTAAACACTAAATCAAGTATAGATTTTTCAGTCCAGATCTAGAATGTATATCCAAGCAAGATTTGAAACATAATATGTGAATAACACAAAATAATATCAGGGTTTCAAATATGCTAAGTAAGTTGAATCAAACAAACTCAATAAGATTTTTCAATATACAAAGCACAATGGAGTTGTTTGAAAAACTAGCCTTTTCGAAAAGGATTTTTGCAAACCAAAATATAAGTTTAGGTATCTTACAATGACAAAGCAAGAACCACAACCCTCAAAGTTTTCCCACACAAAATTTATCAAATGAAATCGGTGGAAGAATTTTAATGTTAGACTCTCAAATAAAATCAGTCAAGCAATAACACAAGTGAGAGTTCTAGCTAGTAAGATTAAGCACAATAGAGTTATAAATACTCACAACACTTGAAAGATCAAGAAATATGGAGTGTGTGAGTGTTTGAGAGTAATATAGGCTAAACTAGGGTTTTGGAAATTGATAGAATTTTTGCCTTAATCAAAAGTGTTAATCCTTGCTAATTATGACAAATGAATGGGTATATATAGGCAAGGAGAATTTTTTGACCATTGGGGACACAATGGGTATAATTAAAATTATTTCAAAAGCCATTAAGAAAAATTAACCTAGTTTACTACCCCATTTAAAAATTGGTAAAAATTATTTTAATCCGAGAGGTTCGGTCACCCGAATAGACTCAATCGAAAATCCAATATTTAGTGGTTCGGGAGCCCAAATAGTGAGTTGGTCGGCCGAACAAAAGTCAGTAGCATTCGTTCATTGATTCGGGTGCTCGGCTTCCAGTTTGGTTAACCGAACTGACCAATTTGGTCACCCGAGCCCAATTTGAGTGTGTCGTTCGGTCGCCTGAGTAGTTGAAAAGTGCTCTAACATAGGTTCGGGTGCCCGAGGAAGATACGCTCAAAACGAGTTCGAGTGCCTGAACATAAAGTCAACATTTTGACTAGTTTGGTCGCCCAAGCTATTTTACATAGCCTGGGTTTGGTCACCCGAACTCTCTCAATATTTTATATTCAGTTCATTTTAGCCTTGATTTGATTCCTCTAATATGAAAAGTGATTTTGGGACTTTCCGCATTAAGTGTAGTTACCTAGAGTCCAACTAGGGTCAGTTATGAGCATACCTACCTACCATACATGATGCAAATTATTACAAGCCGTAGAGCGCACAGTCCATAATAATATTACATCCCATAATGAAGAAATGAAATAATAAATACAAATACAACACAAAATTCTTCATTTTTTGCACGAACATCACACGCCATCATGATATATCTTTTAGTCCGAATACACGTGCATAGTGAACCTGCATGCAAGCCTTAGTACAATCATCAATACCAAGAGCATTTGTTATAAACAAAATTGTGTGTGACCTATCAGGTCAACAGTGGGATTCACAAAAAAAGGAAGAAAAACATGAGTTTTGAAGTGTTCCTAAGTGGCAGCAGAAGACTCGTCGACGAGTATCCTGTACTCGTCGATGAGGAGATCTAGAGAGCAAAAAAAATTCATAGATCCTAAGATACCGAAAGCAGAAAATGGGCTCGTCGATGAATGCTCTGTTCTCTTCGACGAGTGTCCTTCTTGGTCTTGTCAACGAATCCCTTGTTCTCGTCGATGAGAAGTTCTGGACTGCGAGCAGTTTTTTTGAATTTTGAATTTGAAAGTTGGTGTGGTTGGGTAATCGGAGGGAAACCTCTGAAACACTGTTATATATGTCATTCTGGACATGTATTGAGTGTGTGTGATCATTTTGAGAAGTGTATTGTGTACTTTGAGATTTCCATAGTGAAATTCGTGTGCCATTGCTTCCGTGGATGTAAGCTTTACCGAACCACGTAAATCTTGTTATTGTTCTTGCTATTTATCATTTTCTGGTTGTGTTTCATTTACTTGTATTATTTATTCCGCTGTGCTTTATATTTTTCCCATTCATATTACAACAAATTGGTATCAAAGCGATTGTTGTTATGGCATCGGGATCGTCTTCTGTAAGATTTGACACCATCAAATTTGATAGAACCAGGAACTTTGGTTTATGGTAGAGGAGAGTGAAAGACATTCTTGTGCAACAAGGAACTACTAAGGCTCTACTTGATATTCAACCGGAAAGAATGGATGAGGCAACATGGGTAGATTTGAAAGCAAAGGCTGCTTCTACAATATGCTTGTGTTTGGCCAACGAAGTACTCTATCGGGGATAGAGGAGGATTCTCCAGCGGCTATATGGCGAAAGTTAGAGAGTCAGTACATGTCCAAATCTCTTAATAATAAACTTTTTCCTAAGCAACATTTGTATTGGCTTAAGATGGTTGAAGGATCAAACTTAAATCAACACATTAATGCTTTCAATCAAATTATTAGTGATTTGATGAGAGTTGATGTTAAGTTTGATGAGGATGAAAAAGCTTTGATGTTATTAAACTCTTTGCCCTCGACTCATACCTATGAAAATTTTGTGACCACTTTTACATAAGGAAAAGAAACTATTGATCTAGAAGAGGTAACAAGTGTTTTGCTAAATTTTCATCAAAGATTGAAAATATGTGATGAAGGAGAAGGGCTTGCGGTAAAGGATAATAACGAGTGAGGCAAGGGAAAATCCAAACATGGATCAAATCAAAAATCCTGAAATCAATCCAAAAAAAGAAAGAAATCCAGTGTTATAAATGCGATAAAAAGGGGCATGTGAAATTGGAGTGCCCGAATTGGAAGAAGGGAAATTCTGAGAAAAATGAGGGTATTTCAAAATATGTGAATGTTGTTCAAGAAGGAGGTTCAGTGTGTAGTGATGGTGATGTTCTATCAGTTTTAGCGGGGTCGGATAATCTAATGGACTCTTGGATACTTGACTCGGTATGTTCTTATCACATGACTCCAAACAAGGAGTGGTTCAACACTTACATATTAGTGAATTCTGGATCAGTTCTTATGGGTAATGATGCTTCTTGCAAGATCATTGGCATAGGAAATGTAAAGATAAAAATGTTTGATAGTATTGTAAGAATCTTGTGTAATCTAAGACATATACCAGAGTTGAGGAAGAGTTTTATATCACTCGATACTTTGGATTGTAATGGCTTTAATTACATCTCCAAAGGTGGAATTTTGACGGTATGGAAAGGTAATTTGACCGTAATGAAAGGGCAGAAACTGGATGAGAACATTTACACATTGCAGGGAACTACCATTGTAGGTGGAGCTGCAGCCATAACTACCGAATCAGATGAGACCGTCGTGTGGCATATGTGCCTTAGGCATATAGGGGAACACAACATGAAAGAACAACACAAGAGGAAACTTTTGAAGGGTTTGAAATCATGTTAGCTGGAATTTTGTAGGATTTTTGTTCTTGGAAAACAGAACAAGGCAAAGTTCAGATCAGCTAAACACAAGACAAAAGGTATTTTTAATTTTGTGCATTCATGTAACGACCTGTCTATTTTATAGTAATAATTTTTTTTATAATAACATTTAATATAAAAATCTTGTTCAGCTGATAAAATATAATAAACCTGGACTCATGAGTACCAGGGATATATACTTGAAATACAACTCTAAAGCCTAAGCAGCGGAAAACGTAAAATCATATACTTATCAAATCATCCAACCAACACAATACTAAAGTTTTACTAAAACTGTTATATACATATACACATCCCAAAATGACCAAAAAGTGCTCTAGAGTCACAACCCCAAAAATCCATTAGACCCTAGCATAACAACTTACCCTTCTAACAAGGTAGGACAATCAACCTTTAACCCTGTGGAGCTCTATCCGCTCTTCTATCTAAGGCTCCTGAAATGTTTATATAGTTAAGGTGAGACACCTCTCCGTAAGGGAAATAAACTAATATCAGTATGTGACAATATGAGTACCTTCGTGTTATACATATAACAGTACATAAATCATAATTGACAAAACTGTCTGTATCATATCTGGATAAAACATAATTTATCATAACATGGAATAACATACTGATTTTCTATACATGAAATCATCATATATAATTGTACATGAAATAATACCCTGGATGGATAGCTAATTGGTGTCATGTCTTACCCCCACATTGCTAGGTTGTGCGGCCTGAAGGCGGGACCTAGCAATGGCTGACCGACCACGCTAGATCAACATAAGTCTATAAGTACTATGGGTCTGCCCCTCTTGGTTTGGATGCCAGAAGGACGCCTACACTACCATAAAACCACATCGACTATCATTCTTCCACAGTCCCTTACGACATGTGGTAGCACTAACATATACATGATCGTGATCATATAGCTACGGTACTGTGCTTCTTGAAAGCCTAAACCAAGTCATCTGGGTTTTGATAACATATAGTAAATCTCAAATAATGATACATAATTGTTTCATAATAATGTCAGTCAAGATAATATTTTCATGAATTTTTGCATATCATAACATAAAAACCACGACCCTTATGCCGACATAGTAAAATATGAAAACCACGAACCTTACGCCGGTATATTATATCATATAAAACCCACGACCCTTACACCGATATATCATACAAAAATCACAGCTCTTACGCCTGCATGTCATAACACGTAAAATCACGGCCCTTACACCGACATATATTTTAACATACATAGTTTGAAATCCCTGTATCGTTTTTAATATCTTCCTGAAAACAATAATAACATGCTGATTCTGAAAACATAATATTCTGATATTACATAAAGTCATATAATTTCATACTTATGCCACAAAAAAGTGAATATTGTTCTTTTCATAAAATATGCACCAAAAACATATTCCTTATTGATCTGTATTAAAATCATTTTCCTGAATATTAATAAATAATTTTATGAAAATACTGACTTAATTTATCCCCTTACCTGACTTATGGAAAAGCCCACAATTTAGTCCAAAATTACACCCCGTGTGTTCCTTAGCTCAACACCCTGAAATTGCATTTCCCTCAACAAAACTTCAATATAAACCCATCTAATACCTTTTCTCAAACCAAAAATACCAAATACCTTAATAAATATTAAAATAATCAACTTACCCAACTTTTGGGATGGTGCCCAAGTTGACCTAACCAACAAATCACTCTAGCAAATTTGTAGAGAATTTTCCCAGGAGTAACGTGGCGGCTTCGGATCATCGAATCGGTGAAAAACAGAGCCGGAATCAAAGAGAGAAGGAGAGGAAGTTGTGGGAGAGAGAGAGAGAGTTTCTGTAAATTTTTTCCATAAAAAAATGAGTTTTTAAGCTTATATAAAAAGCTTGTCCACATAGCCTCGTCTACGAGTCACATTTCCTCGTCGACGAGTTAATGAAGTGAGCTCATTGATAAACACCTTCTTCTTTTCAACAAGTTTCAGAGTTCGGAAATAGTCCTTTCGGTAACTTCTCGTCAATGAGACGCTTGTCCCCGTCGACGATCCCAAGAACCCTACTCGTTAACGAGCACTTCTTCACTCGTCGACGAGACCCTGCTAAAATTCCTTAATAAAATTCCATTTACTCTCCTTCTTTTATTATTTAATTATTATAACTCTTCGAGTCTCTACAATTCATATGTTTGGGGTCAGGTTAAAGTTGCATTAAAGGGTGGACATGTGTATTAAGTGAGTTTCATTGATGATTACTCACGAAAGGTCTGGGTTTACTTCATGCGTTACAAATCAGATACGTTTGCCAAGTTTAAGATTTGGAGGGCTAAAGTGGAAAACCTGACAGGAAGAAGAATCAAATACTTAAGGTCAGATAATGGGACCAAGGATGCTGATTCTCAGTTTATGGAGTTTGTGGGGAGCAGGACATCAAGAGACACTTTACAGTTTGCTGGACACCTTAGCAAAATGGTCTGGCAAAACGGATGAACCAAACTCTTAATGAAAGGGCTCGGTGTCTCAGATTAAATGCAGGGCTACTTAAGAACTTTTAGGCCGAGGCGGTGAGTATAACTTGTTTTCTGATAAACCGATCACTAAGAGCATCACTAGAGGGTAGAGTAGCAGAATACGTTTGGATAGGAAGTGCAGTAGATTACTCCGAATTGAAGGTATTCGAGAGTCCAACCTATGTTCACGTATCTAGTGAAGAAAGGTCTAAGCTTGACCCAAAGTCTCATCGTTGCATTTTTTTTGGAATATCCAGAGGGTGTGAAGGGGTACAAGCTATGTAACGCCTTGACCTCCTACGTGGGCCCGGAGTGCTACTAATCCATTTATTTACCTGATCATCCATATACTAATATCATATACAAATATTAATAATATCCACAAATATAATACCAAAGTTTACTATCCCTATCTACCAATCCTAAAAAATTAATCATCCACCTGTATTCAACATATATAAATATCCCCAAAAACATCCAGTATTCAAAATCATTCCTATCTCAAAAAACTCAAAACATATGACAAAAAAAAAATAGAAATTTGTACATCCGAAAATTAACATAAAAATATATACCCTTCTCTCTTTCTATTTTCCAAAAATGCTACAAAACCTCAAGCTCTCTAAGTTTGATCTTGAGGAAATCTATAAGAACCCAGAAAATAGAAAATGGATTCCTGCAGATTTCGTCGACAAAGGCAGTAGACTTTTCGTCGACGAAATTCAGAGGTTCGTTGACGAAGAGAAGCCGAGAGGTCTAGAAAAGTTTAAATATTAGACTTCGTCGACGAGGCTGCCGACATCCGCGACGAAATCCTTGAATTTTCATAGACGAAGGTACTTTTTGTCTACGAAAATCGGGCGAATCAAAAGGGGTATAAAAGGGATTTTCTCATTTCTTCTTCATTAAGTTTCCTCAAATCTCTCTCTCTCTCTACTCTCTCTACTCTCTCTCTCTCTCTCTCTAGATTTCCTCGCCGGTCATTAATAGAATCGGAAATCTGAGGTTACCACAAGGATCGTGGAGGGATTCTATACAACTTCTGTGGATCGGAATCTCAGTTCGGGTGTTTTCGGTTTTGGGCCAAAATTGAGGTAAGGCTCGGTTTTCATTTCTGATTCAGTATATGTGTAGTAGTATGGATTATAAGCATGTTTAGTATTGTGGTTTGTAGATTTTGGAGTCTCGGTTCATAGTTTTGAGGGCCGTAGAGTTTGTGATTTGGTTTCGGGTTTAGGTAAGGGGATTCTGTTTATATCAGTTCATTTTCAAAATCAGGATCGGTAAGCTTGTAGGCTACGATTGTATGTATGTTTTGACTACTTATTTGGGGAAATCTATCGGATGAAAACACAGGATTTTTGGGTTATAGTTTTTTAGAAAATTAGGGATTTCGGGTATCATCTCTAATTTGATTGGAAAACCGTTTATGTTATTTAAATTGTATTATTGAGGTGACCGTAATCCATATTTGCATAAACTGTATACTTGAAATTGTAAATGATATGATTTGTCGTAAACCAAATAAGTGTGGTACATGTGTATGTATGTAAATGTTCTAGGTATTTGTGAAAAACAGTTATGTGGCGGCTTATTACCGTATGCTGAAATGTATAGGGACGTGAGTTCCAAAGTGATTCCAGGTTTTGTGAAACAGCTAGGGGCAGCTAACTACCGTACGCCGAAACGGTTAGGGGCGGCTAACTACCGTACGCCGAAACGGTTAGGGGCGGCTAACTACCGTACGCTGTAACAGCTAAGGGCGGCTAACTACCGTACGCTGTGCCCTGTAACGGCCAACTACCATGGGCAAGAGTGGCCGGCTCTATATCCGAGGTGCGAAATATCACCATTATGATTCGGCTGGTCACCAAATGTAGCAACAGACCATAGTGGGCCTAGGTTGACACAGCGTAGTTTGCACATGGTAACGTAATCGGGGTTAGACCAGGTGACCTTGTGTAGTTGCATATGTAGCAATGGATTCACTAGTGGGCCTGAGTCAGAAACCTTCGTAGTTTAATGTGTTGAAACGTAACCGCTGTGAGATTAGGTGACTTGTGCAGTTGTGAGTAGTGTGACAACACTGACTATATGTATGTATGTATGTATTTGAGTATGGTATAAACTGGAATGGATTTTGTGGAAATACTGAAACTGTATGGAATTGTATAGGAATGTATGGAACTTGTTTTGAAACTGTACGTATGTGTTTCAAACTGTATCGTATGTATATGTTATGAAGTATGAAAATGACACTGGTATGCCACACACTGATAACCTGTTTTCTCCCTTACTGAGAGGTGTCTCACCCCGAATATATACAAATGTTTTTCAGGTCCTTTGGGTAGCCGAAACTAGCATCCTAGCATCCGGAAGCGAGGGGTGTGTTTAGCTACTGTTAGTATCTGATAGGTACGAATTTTGTAACCGGGTTGTCCTGATGGATTTTGTAGACACCCGTGGTATGTATGGTATTTGTAGGTATGTTTAACCCTGTATGGTATAGACTCTGGTATGGTACAGTTTGATGTAAAGAAAGACCGTATTTCGCTACGTATATTGATGAGTATGGACATGTATTGTATGTATGTATATAGGGCATCCGTTACCCCATAGGGCCGGACCCTCTTGTATATGGTATCATGTATGTTTTATATTGATACAGAGACAGGTTAGGTTACTTAATTCACCCCTGGGTCCCATTTCAGGGTTCGGGGCGTGACAAAATCCTGAAAAAGATACATTTCTACATACATAGGTACTTCTAATATCATAATACATTATTCTCTTTGTCATTAACCAATCATACTTTTCTGTTTATGTTCATAACTTAAACATTGCTTTGCATTTCGCTTTACATGATCTTCTACTTTACATCGTTCACATTTGTCATTTTCATTCCATTTTCATTTCATTGTCATTGCATAACATTTTCATTTCATTTCCTTCGTACTACAACTGGTCTTTAGCCATCATCAGTTAGTTTACAACTCCTTTTAGCTGTCATCGGTTAGTCTACACAGAAGTGTACATGAATCTGTTAACATGACTATCTTTCAGTTGTCTTACATTTACATGGTTGCATTTAGCATACACGAGCAATATAGTCCAAAATATATTTTATTCTCAATACTTTGCTTACTTAGTTTGCATCTCATGCATTTAACATATATTTGCACAGAATCTTATGCCACACAATTTAACAGTAAACTTCATACATATTCCTATAAAATATGTCAATCCACATTTAATATTTAATTACTGAAAATATAATTTCCATTTCTTACATAATTATCTAAAAAATTCCTTCCACTTTCTTCAATTCATTTCCACAAATACATAACTAAATAAGTGGTCATAGGCTCAGAAATCATAGTTTTACATGGTTGACATTTTAATAATTCACACCAAAACATATATATATATAATATAACATAAATTATTACCTTTAATTTCATAAAATCTGCTTTAATATATAATTTCCCCTTACCTGATTTTTTGAACTACTCCAACAGGGACCCTGAAAAATACCTGCGGCGCTCACCCGGACCTTGAATCAAAAATCCTCATTCCATCAAATTAATCCTAAATAAAATACTACTTTAATATTTCCTAGGCCCTTAAATACCAAATAAACAGTTATACCCTCAAATATAACCAATTTGCCAAATTTCTCAAATCTCATTCTTGCTTTGGAGTGGGGCCTAAAAAATCCTAATTGAAAATTTACTCATGTCAAAATGACGACGATCACGCCTAGGACCCCGTGGTGGTGCCTGATCGTCGATTTAACAGCAGATTTAACGAGAAATTGAGCAATTAAAGGAAAATTGACTTACCCCAGGAATAGTGTCTACGCTGCTCCTACGATAAATTTGCTCTAATAGAAATATCGGTGGCGAAGTTAGGAATCCAACGACACCTTCCGTGTTCCGATCGGCTCTCGTCGGGCTGACGAAATTGAGGAGAGAGAGGAGGAGAACGGAGGAGCGGATGGAGAAAGGAGAGAGTGAGAGAGCATGCTAGAATGAGGGATTCAGTTGGTTCAGGAAGCTTCTCACCTTCTTTATCCTCCCCCCCCCCCCCCCTTTTTTTTTTTTTTTATATATTATTACAATATCATATTATATTATCTACTTATATATATAACCATCATTTTACTTAACTTAATAAATTCAATTTAATAATATTTAATTAACTAATTAATAATTACTCTTAATTTTTTTCATACTATTTTTTAAATTTATTTATTTAATCCATTAATTTAATAATGTTTAACTAATTAATTGATTAATAAATTTAATTAATTTTTTTTAAAATTTTTTTCCAAATTATTACAAATTATGGGACCTAATGGCAAATAAGGTGGTGAGAAGCAAGGATGTAGTCTTCGATGAAAAGGCTATGGTGAAGTGTACTTATGATGAATAGAAACAGGAGCCAGAAAGCTGGGACAATGATGAACATGTTGTGCAGGTGAAGTTGGAAGCTCAAGGTAACGAAAATGATCATGGGCCTATGGTTGCGGGGAGTTCTAACTCGAGAAACCAGCAAGTCAACGATATTCCTATACAGAGATCTAGACTGCACTATTAGGCTTCTACCAAGGTATGAATTTTAAGAGTTAATATCTTATGCTTTCCTTACTAGTTGTAACGATCCAACTACATTTCAAGAGGTAGTGTGTAATAATCCCAAAAAAGGATATAAAAGATTAGTGAAGTGATTCCAAAAAAAAAAAAATTTAATTAATTAATCAGATTAAAAAAAGGAAAAAAAGAAAAAGAAAAAAATAATAATAAATAAAATTTACTTTAATTTTTATTAATAAATATATTATTATTAATATTAATTAAATATATTATTATTATTATTATTATTATTATTATTATTATTATCCTTCTCCTGAAGCTTCTAGTTTCAGGAGATTTAAATGTTTTTAAGTTTCCTTTCTTCTTCTGTTCTTTTTCTTTTCTTTCCCGTAGCTCTGAACTCTCTCTCTCTCTCTCTCTCTCTCTCTCTCTCTCTCTCTCTCTCTCTCTCTCTCTCTCCTCTCATTCTCTCTCCCTCTTTCCTCGATTTCGTGGCGGATTTTTGTCCGATCGAAAATCGAAAGATATCACTGGACTCCATTCTCTGCTGTCGTCATTTCTACCGAAGCGGATCAGTGGTAGGAGCGACGTAGGCGTATCCCTTGGGATAAGCGAATTTTTCATTTTTCTTTAATTTCTTACAAAATATAAACTCAATTGACGAACAGACACCACCACGAGAATCTAGAGATGATTCTCTACAAGTCTAGCGGGACGAAATTCTCGTGGGGGTGTCGGGCTAAAACCCCAAATTTGGAGTATGGGGGTTATTAAGGAGCTTATTTTTAATTAATTAGCATTAATTTAGAAATGCTAAAATATTGAGCATCTGGGGCTAAAGTAGGATTTCTGGAATTTAGGGCTCGGGTGAGCACCGCAGGTGTAATTTTGGGACCCGCAGGTAAAATTCATAAAATTAAGTAAGGGTGTTAAATAATAGTTTAAATATTAATTTGAGGTATATGGAGCCTAGGGAAGGCTAGATGAATATTATTTTGGAGAAATAGATTAATTAATCTAGGAAAAATGCAAATTGTAGAAGTTGAATTTCGGGCGCCAAGGGAGTAGGATTTGGGATTCTAGCGAGACTCTCAGTAAGTCAGGTAAGGGGAATAAATTATAACAGTCTTTTCATGAAAATTATGGGTTGAGAAATATGTGAAAATGGTGTATGTTATTTTACTTGAAATTTATTATGATATAAATATCAGATGAAATTTGTGTGGCATATGATTTATATTGAGAAATGTTTAAACTGAGTTAGATGATTTACCCTATGAAATATGTGATATTGAAATGTGTTTTAATATGAGAATTGAAATGTGGGAAAATGATGAAAGTAAAATGTGCAAGAAATGTATTCTCTGAGAAAATGAAGAAAGGTGAAATATGGAAATGTGTTTTGAGAAATATTGAGTAATTGTGAAATAAGATATGTATACGATAGTATGAGATGAGATGAATTATGAACTGAGAAAATATCATTTAAATGATGAAATGTGTTGAGAATACTGATATTGAAATGTGAATATGTGAAATGAAAATATTGCAATGTTAATTCTGCAATATGAAAATGAGAAATGTGGAAATACATGAAATATGAATGATAAAATGTCAATACCGCATAATGATTGCGGGTATATGGTGGTAAACCCTGTTGGATGATTATGATATTAAGCATGGTACCGTTGCTAGTGGTGTTAGTGCAACCACACGGACTCTTGGAGCATATGGCGTGACAGTAGACTATGCCATTATGTAAGGTTATTGAGCCCCCTGAGTTCGGATCAGGGTTATAGGCCGGCCAGTCGTACTACAGACGCAATATGTGATATGATATTTGATCTAATCGGGTCGGCCAACTGCGATTAGATCCAGCCTTCAGGCCACACAACCCTGACCATGGGGAGAAGCATGGCGTGGATAGAAAGATCCTTAGGGTGGCCATAAGTTACAGACGCGATGTTGGTATTTGATACCAAGGATACTCATGAGTCAGAAAGTAAAATGAAAATGGAACGTGAAAGAATGATAAAATTGGCTAAAATGAGAAATGAAAGAAAGAATGGAAATTGAGAAATAAAGAATGATAAATTTGAGAAATGGAACCGTGTGAGTTGATAATATACATATTTGAGGCGAAGTGAAACTCTCCGCCTGAGGGTTTGCTAAGTAAGGTGAGTGCCCTGATAGGTATCAGATGTGGCCATACGTGGTTGCATAACGTGTTAGGGCAGAGGGAAGCTACCTGTATGGGCGGGGTAATCTTCCCTATTCTCAGGAACTTCGCGGTAAATATGTGTTGGAAATTATTGAATTTGAGAAATGATTTTAAAGCTTATAAAAGTTTGTGTTGTATATCTATATGATTATGAGAATGTGTATATCATTATATTTTCTCAGATGAAACAATGATTTGAAAAGTAAAGTGTATTATAATTGAACTCATATGGCCACACAATGTAAATAATTTATTCCTTCTTACTGAGATGTGTCTCACCCAATTTATCTAAATTTTTTAGGGAATAGAGACCGATCGGGTGATAGAGCTCCGTGATAGTAGGGAGCTGAGACCCTGATACATAGTGTGAGTTTTTGGACTAAAGGAGATGTAATTCCCTTAGAGTTGAGTTGTTTTTTTTTTAGTATGGGGAGATAGTGTGAATATTTGTATGTATGTTGATACTCTAGGTATTGTATTCTGACTGATATGTATATACTGTCTTATGCTATTAGGTTGTATAATAAAATACTTTTTACCCGGTACCCAATGCGGGTCGGGTTGTATGAATGATAGTATGATTATTGACATGTTCGAGTTGTGGGTGTTGTGGATGGTGTGTAATTATTTATTATTATTGGAAAAAAATTGTATGAAAATCGTGGCGTCACATAATGCACGATCAGGAGAAAGATAGGTGGATGAGTGCGATGATTGAGGAGATGGAATCACTACATAAGAACCAAACTTGGGATTTGGTGGAGCTTCCAAATGGGAAAAGATCGATAGATTGAAAATGGGTATATAGGAAGAAGGAAATAATTTTAGAAAAGGAATGAGAGAAGTTCAAGGCACGGTTTGTGGTAAAAGGATACTCACAGAAAAAAGGCATAGATTATGATGAGATATTTTTTCCAGTGGTCCGACATACTTCTATTAGAATTGTGTTGAGGTTGGTAGCCCATTATGATCTTCATTTGGAACAAATGGACGTGAAGACGACGTTTCTTTACGGTGACTTGGAGGAACAAATCTACATGGTACAACTGGAGGGATTCATTGAACTAGGAAAAGAAAAATTTGTTTGCAGGTTGAAGAAATCTCTTTATGGGCCAAAACAGTCTCCAAGGCAATGGTATGAACGATTTGATTCTTACATGATCAAGATTGGCTACAAAAGGTGTGAGTATGACTGTTGTGTATATGTAAACAAGCTTTAGGATGATTCTCTTATTTTCTTGTTATTGTATGTTGATGATATGTTGATAGCTACAAAAGATTTAATTAAAGTGAATCAATTAAAGGACCCATTGTATAAGGAATTTGACATGAAAGATCTTGGCTCGGCCAAAAAAATACTATGGAGATTTGCTATGACAGAACTGCAGGGAGATTATGGCTATCTCTGGGTGGTTATGTATAGAAGGTGTTGGAGAGGTTGTCGATTTAGGTGTAATCCCAAGAGGGGGGTGAATTGGGTATTTTAAAAAAAATATTTGAAACTTATTTACCAATCAATCCATATTTCTATGTTAACTAATTAATGGCTGGAATTTGATGTTGATTTGAATTACTAAATCAATGAATTCCTCTCTATCTAATTAAGTGCATGTAAAGTTATTCAACAAACACAAGCAAGCTAGAAATTGAAATACGATGTGGAAAATAAAAAGGATAAGGGAAGAGAGAATGCAACCACGATTTTACGAGGTTCGGCCAACTCGGCCTATGTCCTCGCCTTAAGCAATCCACTCAATGATTCCATTATAATCCCTGCTCCTTAAATTGGGATGGAGCTTCCCTTATAATCCGCTGCTTACAAGAGGTACAACTCCCTCCTAATCCGCTGTTTACAAGAGGTACAGCTTCCTCCTCACACCTAGTTCACACCCCGAACTGTGATTACAATTTATGCTCAAATCTGCAAACACTCAATGTTGCTTCTAACAAAAGATGGTGAGTACAATTCAAAGTCCTAATACATTAACATATGATATAACTTGAAGCTCCGAATGTATGAAAAATGATATAATCGTTTTATGTATGATATGCTTCAACACACAGATTCTCTCTTTAACCAAAACTCCCAAGTAATGACATATTTAAAGTGTTTTGGAGTATACTAGGGTTCTTAGTTCACTTTGAAAAAAATGCATAAAATATATTTGATGTGAACTTATTAATAAAAACTTTGTCTTGAATATTAAATCAATCAAACTCACAAAGTTTTCTTTCAAGTATTCAATCACAAACTGAGTATATTGTTTTTTCAGAAAATATCCCTCAATAAAATGTATAGTTATAAGAACCAAGGATATTTAATCAAGCGATAATATATCTAAAATATAGATCCTTTAGCAAACACACACTTGAATCAAACCTTTCAATTAATCACACATCCTAAATCAAGTAATGATCTTGTTTAGAATAACTATGTATATATATAGGCACTTTCAAGATCAATCTTGTAATCAAAATAGGTTTTTCAATAATAAGCTCTATGAAAAATATATATGTATATTTATACTCTTGAATCAAAAACCAATCAACCAAGCTAAACAAGCTTTCTCAAGTAATGATCTTTTCAAAAATCAATTTTTATGTGTATATGCACATTCAAGATCAAAACTTTTCTAATGATAATCAAGAACACGTAATGAGATGAAAAGTTCTTAAGAGTAATAACTTGAAAGATCAAACCTCAATACTAGATTGAAGTACAGTTTAGTAAACAAGTTCCTTTGAGAATTTGAGTTGATTTGCCCAAACTCGAAGATTAGAGATTGAAGTGTAGGCAATCGTATAGCAATAGGAGCAAATTTTTAATGTTCTTTCAACAAGGTGTGTTCTTCTCTTTCTTGTGTGTCTAACCTCAATTCTAAGGTTTAGATATTCAGTATATATAGTGTCTTACCCTTAGGATTGATCTCAGCCATTGGATCAATGAAATAGCTTGCAAGTCCTTTTAATAAAATTCTGATTTTTAAACTTTCCCATGACTTCAGGTAACCGAAGTAGGGTTCAGGCTCCTGAAGTGGCAAGTTCAGGCGCCTGAGATCCTCAGTTTAGGCGACCGAAGTGCCTCTGCCAAGTTCTGTGTTTCCCATTAATTCTTCAGGCCACCAAACTTAATCTTCAAGCAACCCAAGAAATTCTTCAGGCGACTGAAATTGAGTTCAGGCTACCGAAGTGCCATTTTTCTTAATTTTTCCTTTCTAACTTAAAAATCTGCTTTGCTTTCTTTCTTGAGTCTTTTACAAAACAAGTTTTCCATGTTTTTAAAAAACATTTCTAAGTCCATGGAAGTTCCCTAATGATGTACATGAAATGCATGAATCCTAAAATCATTCTAAGTTATGTTGAGCCTCAAATTAAATCATTCGAAAATGTAAATACATAAGTTCTAAATACCCATTCCCCAGATGTTTTTGAACTTTGCCGCTTGCATCTTGATTCTCGTACTCTTTGAGTTCCATGGATCTTACTAAGATTTGTTAGCTTTACTTTGTGACTTCCATGACTCGTTATCCTTCTGTGCATGCTTAATATAGTTCCTGTTCACAAACTTAATGCACAGATCAAATATCAAGTGATTTGTCATTATCAAAATAGGATTGGATTCGTAGAGTCAACAGAGGTTTAGCATGGCTAATGCAAGACCGGTGTGTAAACTTTTAGTGAATCATTTTAAGTTGTCTAATGTAGGTTTCCCAAGTGCGGATGAGGAAATTCGAGACATGTCAAAAGTCCCCTATGCTAGTGTTGTAGGGAGTTTAATGTATGCCATGGTGTGTACAAGACCAGATTTGGCTTATGCGGTAAGTGTGGTAAGTAAGTTTCTCTCTAATCCAGGAAGGCAACATTAGGAAGCTGTCAAATGGATACTCAGATACTTGCGGGGTACATCGGGATATGGCATCATGTTCAATAAGTAATAAAATATGTTCTTTTTATACATACATACATATGGTTATAAAACACTTACCTAGTTTCGATTTTGGAAGATACAAGAATAACCAAAAATACCATTGAAAGTTTTTGATTTATCAATCATTATCATTATATCATTATAGACGACACTAGGATTGTCCTTCAGTTATGGGGTTTGTAGATGCTGATTATGCTGGAGATATGGATGATAGAAGGTCTAAAATGAGATATGTGCTTACTTTTATAGGAGGACCGGTATGTTGGAGATCCATAGTACAGTCTCTAGTAGCATTATCCACGAATGAGGCGGAATATATGACATTTTTCGAAGCTACAAAAGAAGCCTTATGACTTACTAGTTTAGTCAGAGAGTTGGTGTTACAACAAGATAGAGTGGTGCTACATTGTGATAGCCAAAGTTCCATTTACTTGGCAAAGAATCAGATATACCATGCTAGAACCAAGCACATTAATGTGAGGTTTCATAGGGTTCGGGAATTGATTGCTTCAAGTGAGCTTGTGTTGGAGAAAGTTCACGCATTTTAAAATGTAGTGGATATTCTGACAAAATCGTTGACTTATGAGAAGTTTAAGCATTGCTTGGACTTACTCCATGTCTCCAATTGATAGAAGGGACACAAACCCAACCAAGCAGTTCAAGTTCAAGGTGGAGCAGTTAGATATGTTTTTCAGGATTCTCCTAAGGGGGCATATAATCGCCAAGGTGGATATTGTTATATTTGTGTGTGGCTTTTATACTTAGTGGGATTCACAAATAAAGGAAGAAAAACATGAGTTTTGAAGTGTTCCTAAGTGGCAGCAGAAGACTCGTCGACGAGTGTCCTGTACTCGTTGACAAGGAGATGCAGAGAGCAAGAAAAATTCAGAGATCCTGAGTTACTGAGAGCAAAAAATGGGCTTGTCGATGAATGCCCTGTTCTCGTCAGCGAGTGTCTTTCTTGGTCTCGTCGACGAATCCTTTGTTCTCGTCGACGAGAAGTTAGGGGTTATGAATAGTTTTTTTGAATTTTGAATGTGAACGTTGGGATGGTTGGGTAATTAGAGGGAAACCTCCGAAACATTGTTATATATGTCATTATGGGCATGTATTGAGTGTGTGTGATCATTTTGAGAAGTGTATTGTGTACTTTGAGATTTCCATAGTGAAATTCATGTGTCATTGCTTCTGTGGATGTAGGCTTTACTGAACCATATAAATCTTATTGTTGTTCTTGCTATTTATCATTTTTCTGGTTGTGTTTCATTTATTTGTTGTATTTATTCCGTTGTACTTCATATTTATCTCATCCATTTCACAACAGCCAACAACCATATCGATTCCATATACCATATTTTAGGTATTATCCTTCACTAACAAGATTTATGCAAGGTCAATTGCCCACCTTCTATCAATGATTGTTTTAGTTGTTTGCCTGCTACATCACATGTTTAAAAAAAAAATTGTGATGAGTATTTCTAGCTATATGTACTCTTCATCAATAAAATGCTACAAAGCTTAATAGCATCAAATAAGTATTTGCTTACAACTCGTATGTTGAAAATGGAACACAATGATTTATAATAACATTGCACCCGCAGCTAACAAAAAAGTAAAAATAATGACAAAGGAAAATACCTAGCCAGACCTTGAAGCACAACTCCTTGATGCACCAAACATCCCTTACATTGCCCAACCATAAACTAAATTTATTTTTTTCATTAGATAACTTGATCTCAATTTTGCATTACCTGCATTTTGTATCTTTGACACCACAAATAAACCAGGATTCAATTTCTATCTCACTCATAACCAAAACCTAATACACTGAAATTATGATGGGTTAAACCTTGAAATGAACACTCGTAGAATTAACCAACAATAGAGCTGCAACCCACAAAACCGCTAAGTAAAAATGCACACAACTCACACAGCAATGTGCCCTAAATGCCTCATGTCACAAGCATGATGTATACACATTCAAACAATTAAATTATGCCACTATATGGCCTACACATGCCAAGGGATATGGGTGTTTCAATGCAAATTCTAACAAATAGAAAAAAAAATTATAAGAGTTCTTGCACTTATTCCTTACACTGCTCATCCAATTTGGTGGAGGATTGTCCCATCTCATATTCTCATCAGCTTGGATTCTATGTATGTGAGTTACTCACGAAAACCATATAGTTCTAATCTTCAACTTTAAACCTTCATCAAAATCTCAAAGTAAAATTATGTGTTTCAATACATCCTGTTTGAATTAAAGACAAAATTTATAACAAATAGAAATAAATAAAAGTGTCTTCCATTATTCCTTGTAGCGCTCTTCTCATTTGGTGGAAGATTGACCTATATCATCATATTGGATTCCATTGTAGCATATTTGCACACATTAAAAACCAATAACAATGTGAGTCATCAAAACCATATAGATTAAGGTTCTAATCTTTGATAGAACCTAAAATAGAAAATGGTAAATCTATCATGGATATCTTTGATAAACAAGAATAAAAAAAAAAATGCATAAATACACTTATTCTTTAGTAACAACAACAATTCATTGCAGAATTGAGAGACTTGTTTGCCCTCAAATTTTAAAATAAAACTTCACCAAGAGCTTAAATCACTTGCAAGCAAACTGACATTCTCATAAACGACTATTAACTTTAGATATCGATAGATTAAAAGAGAATATACTTAAATTTGATTCTCTTTTAAACACAAGGAATGTCTACTCTTTGAAAAAGGTTAGCACCCTAGTTAAGGACAACATTCCATATTGAGGCACCTAAATGTTCAATGAACATTTCTTTTGAGTAGAAGAGCAAGCACATAGTTCTTCATAACATTCTAGCACCATGGTTAATTGAAGACTAAATTTTTTCTCCATAGAGGGCTTAGTATTTCTCGAGAAAAAAAGAGTCTGATAAGAGACTACATTCTCCAAATTATCAATCCATTTCATTTTGTAAATGTGTAACAAAATTTGTATATATAAATAAAACAATTAATCTAACAACTTAATGAGAATCTTTAAGGTAGGAAATAACAAATGTCAAATTCATCAAACATTGTGTCCATATGATTGACTTGAAAGTATGTTGTGTCAAAGTGTCATATATGGCAAGTAAGAAACCACACATTAGTAATGAGAACCATAGAATTGACCATAATTGTTTGTGGACATAGGCTATACTTGAAAGGCCACAGAGACCCGCTAACAATAATTCCTATAACAATAATGAAAACTATTATGACAACAATAGTACTAAAAAAAAAAAAAAAATCTATACTATACTTTATTTTTGAATCTTTTGTGTATGATGTTGACACATGTCCTCTGGCATGTAAGCTTTGTGTGGGTTTTGGTTATTATATAAAGGAACTGAGGAAGGGGTGGTAATGGAGGTTAAACCAAGAGGGAGAATTTCGAAGACATCCTAATTCCCATCGACATGTGGGAGGCACCAACATCCCCAATATTCTTCTGGAAGGTGCAAATCGAAGCGAGGCTAATTGGAGCAGGACACGTGTCATACATGTGTCAAGAAAGCAAAAGGGATGGTATTAGTGCTATCTCACTCACACATGGTTCTCGCATGGACTTGGGGCAAGTTTTGGTAGCTAAATTAGTTCTCTCTCCTTTTTTCTTCTCTCTCTCTCTCTCTCTCTCTCTCTCTCTCTCTCTCTCTCTGTCTCTCTCTCTCTCTCTCTCTCACACACACACACACACAATTCTTGGACCATTTTCTAGGAGCAGGCAAGCTTCAAAGGGGGCTCGGGACAGGAGATGTTGTAACGACCCAAATTTAAAATGAAATTTAAATAATAAGGAAAGGGAAATGGAAACCGGAAACAGAAGAAAGAGCGTTCGTCGACGACATTGCATTTCGGAAGAGAAAAACAAAAAGGGGGAGTTTCAAGGCTTCATCGACGAATCCCCTATATTCGTCGACGAAGGCTTAAGGGAATTCATTGACAAACACAGGGATTCGTTGATGAGAAAATACCGAGAGAGGTTCTGAGGCAGCTTGAATTTTGTCGATGAATACAGAGTCTCATCAACGAAATTTGTGAAGGACTCGTTGACGAAGGTCGAGCTCGTCGACGAAATCCTGTTTATAAGAATGAAAAATCCGAGAGAAATATCATTTTTTTACGAAACCTCTCTCTCTCCTCTCTCTCTTTACAGTTCTCTCTCCCTTCTCTTTACGTTTTCGGCCCCACCAGTCGTCAAATCGACGATCCGAAGTCACCACAACGCTCCTGGCGGAGTTCTCTCCAAATCTACTGGAGCGGATCGTGGGAGAAAGCTAGTTGGAAATCATCCCAAAGTTGAGGTAAGGCTTTTTAAGCCATATTTGGTCTTGCGCTAGTTAGAAGAAATATTGTGCGCATGAAAATACTGAAATTTAATACTGGGGGTTTTCAGTTTCAGAGTATTGGTCAGGGAACCCCTCAGGTGTTAAACTTGAATGCTTTTGGGTGAAAACTTTCTACTCAATATGCGGGTTTTCGACAGTTGAGGAAAATATTGTATGCTTCAAAATATTGAACTTTAATTATGAGATTTTTTATTTTCAGGGTGTTGAGTTAGGAACCCTGCTGGTGCGGGGCAATTCTATTAGCGGCTTTTCATGAATCAGGTAAGGGGATAAACTAAACTAGTATTGTTTTGGAAAATGTTATATATATATATATATATATATATATATATATAGTTATCATTTGATTTATGAAAAATGTATATGATTATATATATATGTCTTATATTTGCAAAATACTGTGAAAATGATCGTATGTTGAATATGTGGAAAATCTACTGTGTGGCATGAGTAAAAATGTTGTGAAATGCTGTTTTTTGGGAATGTGGATGAGATAGATTTTTGTGATGGAAAACCAGCGTACGGGCCGAGATGTTTTCATATATATATATATATATATATATATATATATGTGTGTGTGTGTGTGGATGTGATTTGCCGGCGTACAGGCCGTGCTATGTGGTTTGCCGGGGTACAGGTCGTGCTATGTGATTTGCCAGCGTACGGGCTGTGCTATGTGATTTGCCGGCATATGGGCCGTGTTATGTGGTTTGCCAGCGTACGGGCTGTGCTATGTGATTTGCCGGCGTACGGACCATGCTATGTTAAAATGTGTAATACCAGCGTACGAGCCGATGACTTTCATGATACACGTATATATATAAATGTAAATGATATGATCGATGTGAAAATGATTGATATGAGATATCTATGTATCACGATTTTAGTATATGTATATGATATCAGAACCTGGTTGGCTTAGTTTAGGCTAACACTTGCACAATACCGTTGCTATGTGTCCATGGTCCTCGTGATCATGATATCTGTGTTAACGCCGCTGTACGGAGTGGTGTGAGATTGGATGGTCGATGTGGTTATGTTCGAGGAGTGTGCTGTTATCGCCCCTGGTGTACGGACCAGTCTTGGTAAACTCATCGGACCTACAGACTAGACTACCGACTTGGCAGTGGTCGGCCAACCATTCTCAGGTTCCGCCTTCGGGTCACACAACCCAGTCATGTGGGAGTAATACATGACAACAGCCAGCTAACCTACCAAGATTGTTTTATATTATTATTATTATTATGACAGGAGTTGAGATATGTTATGAAAATGCAGTATGTTCTGCCATGTTGATTTATATATATATGTTTTCCCAGATTTGATGAAATAGTACTAAATGTGTTATATATGATATATATTGAACACGAATTACTCATGTTGCCACACACTAGTATTAGTTTATTTCCCTTACTGAGAGGTGTCTCACCACTAAATTTCATTAACTTTTCAGGAGCCCCGAATAGGAGGGCAGGAAAAGCCCCGCAGAATTAGTGTTGTTTATGTACCCTCTGCGAAGGGTAAGTTTTGGTAGGGACAGTTAGATTTTGAGGGAATTGTCCCTAGATTTATTTTTGGGTCGTATATAGTGAGAGTTAGTGCTTGTAGTACTCTGGTATATTGTATTGCACATTATGATGAGATGTATATGATTTTATACTTTCTGCTGCGTAGGCTTTTTCTGTATATTCTGATGTATCCCTGGTACCCACGGGTCCAAGTGGATTGTGACCTGCAGTGTTTGGAAAAGAGATGTGTGCGGTAATGATTTAATATATATATATATATATATATGTGGAAAATGAGCAGGTCGTGACAGATGTAGTATTCTCTTCAATTCAACAACTTTTTACGGGGCTTGGGGGTAGAAGATCTGCTCATCTCTTTGGTTTCATATACAGGGCCTTCTACTTGACAAAACTCTCTCTCTCTCTCTCTCTCTCTCTCTCTCTCTCTCTCTCTCTCTCAATCAATCAATCAATTTTTCCTTTCCATTTTCTTCAGATATGAAAAAGTTAAAGGTTAGTAGGGGTCGTGGTTGAGCTACTAGGTAGAAGAAGTAGCGGTCAAGAAGGAATTGGAAGCAGAGGTGGAAGACAGTAACTTGGAGGAAGATTTGGGGGAAGCATCGGTGGAGGCGGTAGCGAGTAGAGAGAGCTTGAGGTTTTTGGCCCGATTCTTCTCCAGATCGACAATCTTAAGTCGCCACACTACTCTTAGGAAGTTTTTCTTCATATCTGTAGGAGTAGATCGTTGGTTAGGTCAACTTGGGCACCATCCCAAAATTTGGGTAAGTTGATTTTTTTAAGTTTTATTAAGGTAGTTGGTATTTCTGGACTAGGGAAAGATATGAAATGAGTTTATACTGAAGTTTTGTTGGGAGAAATGTAAATTTCAGGGTGTTGAACTAGGAACACCACGGGTGTAATTTTGGAGTAATTTGTGGGCTTTTCAATAAGTCAAGTAAGGGGATAAACTAATTCAGTATTTTTCATGAAATTATTTACCATATTACAACATTTAATTTCAGAAATTATATATGTATTAGCACAGTGTTTGTGAATATTGCAGTTAAATAGGAAAATGGATTTAATGTTATTTATCAGGAAATATGTTTTTATATAAGGTTTTATGCTTGAAACATTATTAATATTTGTGTGGCATGAGTATAATTTTCATGAAATTATGTTACATCAAAATATTATGATTTCCTAAGAATAAGCATGTTTTTCCCAATTTTCAAGAAAATTATTAAACAGTACAGAAATCATGTTTTACAGATATTATGTAAATCAATACAAGAATTTCATGTTTAGTATGTTATGATACGTCGGCACAGATGCAGTGATTTTCATGTTATGATATGTTGACACAGATGTCGTGATTAAGTTGGTTCAGATGCCGTTATTACAAATGATATGCAAGATTTCATGAAATATTAACATGTCAGCCATTATTATAATTATGTAACAGTTATGTACCAGTATATGAAACGTACTATATTTTATCAGAACCCGGATGGTTTAGTTTAGATTTCACGAGCATGGTACCGTAGTTACAATTTCAAGTTCAAGTACAAGTTCATGATAGTGCTACCGCACATCTTATGTAAAGTGTGGGAGATGGCAGTCGATGTGATTTCATGGTAGTGCAGGCGCTTCTCTGGTAGTCCAGACTAGGTGGAGCAGGCTCATTGTACTTACAAACTTATGTTTGATTTAGCATGATCGGCCAGCCATTGCTAGCTCTCGTTTTCGGGCCGCACAACCTAGTCATGTGGGGGTAATACATGACATCAGCTAGCTATCTATTCTGGGTATTATTTATGTATTATACAGTTATATAAGATGATTTTCATGTATAGTAATTTAGTACGTTATATCATGTTATGAGATATAATGTTTTATTCATATACGATATCAACAATTTTTACCAGATATGATTTATGTATTGATATTATGTACAACACGAAAATACTCATGTTGCTACACACCGGTGTTAGTTTATTTCCCTTATTGAGAGGTATCTCACCCCAACTTACAAAACATTTCAGGGAATCCAGCTAGATAGGCGAATCGAGCTCCGCGTCAGTAGAGGCAGTTTACACTACCCTGGTGGGAGGGTGAGTTATTGAGCTAAGATCAAATTTTTTTTAGATTATAATCCTAGATTTATCTTTTTGGTCTTTTCAGATGTATATATATATATATTTGACAGATTAGTAGTATTCTGGTATCGTAACTGTTGGAAGGTATGTATCTAATTTTTGTTTTCCGTTGCTTAGGTATCAGAGATGTATAACACATATATCCCTCATACCCATGGGTCTAGGTTGATCATAATTATGTCAGTTTAGCAGGTTATTGGGATCATTACGCATGTTATTATCAAAATAAAATTATGGTAAATTAGGCAGGTCGTTACACACAAGCTACAAGGTTTTCCCTATAAAAGATTTATTGATTTAAACTAGGGGAAAAACTCTTGGCTAAAACTCTCAATAAACATAAACACACAATCAACACAATGAGAGTTTGAGTAAGGTATGATGATTTAAAATACTTTCACTCAAATAAGTTTTGCAAAAGAATGATCAGGGGAAAAGTATTTGGCTTAGTATGGGAAGATAGAACTCTCAAAATTTTAGAGGAAATTTCCCTAATCAAAATCCTTAATCATCATCTATTTCTTGCAAATGATCACGTATATATAGCCTTACTAAAAAATATAACCGTTAGGACACAAAGGGTATTATTAGATTTGTTTAATGAATTTTAAAATCAATTTACCCCTAATTAACCCGAGTTACCGCAGTTAAAAATTGGGCAACTCAAGAGTTTCAGTTGACATTTTTATGGTTCGGTCAACCGGGGTGCTCAGTTCGATCGACTAGGACAATTTTGAACTGAGAAGATGGTTGACCACTCATAGGGCGATTTCCAAATCTCCGAGGTTCGGTCAATTGTTTAGGGTTCGGTTGACCGAACATCAGTGTTCGATCGACCAGACAATTTTTGAACTGAAGGTTTGGTCGACCAGGGCTTTGGAATCTCCCCACGTGTTAGTTTGGTCGACTAGAGTGTTGCAGCTCATCTTAAGGTCGGCCGATCGAAGGGTCAAACTATTGACCCAGTGGTGGTTCGGTCAATCGAAGAGTTCTGTGTATAAAATTTGATCGACCGAACATGCCCTTTTTGTGCATTTCAGTCTCTTTCTTCTTATAAGGTTACCCCTATTCATATGATAATCAACACTAAGGTTATGGGAGCCATTTTCATGCAATATTGTGGGTCCTATGGTCGATATAAGACCTTTGAGCGTATACCCTAAAAATCTTGTGTTGGTCGACCGAAGGGTGATCCCTAAGGTCCATCTATGGTATTAAGCTTATAGATCCTATATGCATGATATGCAGATTGTTATAAACCTTGGAATAAATGATTATTATAGACCCAATTGAATGAAAAAAATACAACACTTAAAAGCAATAAGGGTCTTCATATTTCTTCGGGTCTTCGAGCCATCATATGATATTGTCAATGAAAACCTGCACACACACTCGGCAATCATTAAATACCGAAGTATTTGCCACAATCAAAACAAGGTAACCCATAGAGTCAACAAATAGTAAGAAAGAAAAAGGAGAAATTAGTTTGGTGCAAGGCCAAATCGTCGACGATTTTGGTGGAGCTTAGAAAACCGTTGACAGTTTTGAGTTACTGAGGGGAGGTAAAGGTAAAATAATATAAATGGTTTGGTTAAAAAGGCCAAATCATCGACGGTTTCCCCTACGCCAGCATGCCTATATAAAGGGTTTGAGTTCATTTTATTTGTTAAAAATCAAATTCTCTCCCTCTCTCTCTCTAGGCTTGCAGTCAGCTCTCTCTCTCTCTCTCTCTCTCTCTCCCTCTCTTAGATTTTTGGCCCAATTTTAGCCCGAATTGAAGAATAAACGTGATTTCAGGATCCCAACGACGATTCTCCACAGTTTAATCGGAGCAGTTTCATAAATCAGGCATTCCAGACACCACTCCAAAATTAGGGTAAGGAAGCTGTTTTTCAAGTTTAGTTAGTTATTTGAATGTGGGGGCTTGGGGAATGTTAAATGACTGTTATTTTGGGGTTGAGTTGATTAAATTATGGTTTATGGATACAAGACTTTGTGTGCACGCTGCAGGCACCATTTTAGGATCCATGCAGGCATTTTCTCCAGTAATCAGGTAAGGGGATAGATTATGTCAAGTATTTTTAGAAAATCTATTGGTCCAAAATACAGTATTTGATTATAGAAAATATTTATATGGTTTTCTGGATATTTAGGTATATGGAAATAGAATTTATGAATTAATGTATGTTTGAGAAATTTGATGTTTGAACTGAGTAAACTCTAGAAGTAAAATTAATATTATTTTTCAACAAAAAATATGTTTTCCCCTGACGGTTAGTATATCATAGGGCAACACTCACTCGTATGGCATGAGTGTGATTATTTTACAATATGTATAAAGTATTTTATGATCATACTGAGCAAATGCAGTTTGATAATGATTTTCTAAATGACACATAAAATATGATATTATATAGTATACTATTACAGATCAGTCGACCCAATGCCATGATATTTTAGTCGACCCACTACCGTGATATTTCAACCAGCCCAGTGCTATGATAGTTCAGTCGGCCCAGTGCCGTGATCAGATATATATAATAGTTATTTAGAAATTTAATATGACATAATTTACATAGAAACATGAAACGAGTTATGTTACAGTTATTTATGAAATGTACTATATGATAGCAGAACCATGATGACATAGTTTACTTTCAGAGCACGGTACCATAACTATTAGTTCAAATTAGTGCCACCACACGTCTCAGATAGAGTGTTGGTGATTGGATAGTCGATTGAGCTTGAAGAAGAGTAGTGTATCCCCTTGGCAATCCGGACCAGGTTGGGTAGGCCAATCGTACTTACAGATGAGTCAGTTTTGGCTTAGCATGATAGGCCAACCATTGCTAGGTCCCACCTACGGGCCGCACAACCTAATCATGTGGGGGTAATACATGATATTAACTAACTATTCATCCAGGAGAAAATTTCAGTATTATACAATTATAGCAGATGATTTACATGTTTTTAGTAATTTAATATAACACAATATGTTTACGTCAAAAAAATGATTTCTCTAGACTTACATAAGTATGAGTATTGTCTTACCTGATTTATCAGATACAAATAATTATGTTATAGTTAATTATATACAACATATATTTATGATATACAATAGAACTCCTGTTACCACACACTAATGATAATCTATCCTACTTACCGAGAGAGGTGTCTCACCACATAATTCAAACATTTCAGGAGATCTAGATAGGTGAGTGGAGCGAGCTCCGAGATAGAGGAGGTGTTGGTACAGTCCTAGATTCAGGGTAAGTGTTGAGTTGAGAGATGTGTTTTGCATAATCTTTAGGATGTTCTCTGGATTTTGGGGATGCATATATATATATATATGGAATTAGTAGAAGTTTGGTATTATATATAAGGTTTAGATATATTATGTTTTCCACTGCATAAATAGTATGTGTTTATGAACAGGTATTCCCGATACTCACTTTGGGTTTGGGATGACATTATGGATATTATTATTGATATCAGAGTAATTTAATATTTTTAGTAGTATGAATATATATATATATATAAAACAGAATTTTCGGGTCTTTACATTGCCATTATGTATTGCTGTCTTCACGCCGTTATTATTCTCATCCTTTTGCAAGGATTATAACTCCTAAGATATGAGTTTTTTTTGGTGAAATTCAACCATATATTGGAAAAACGGTTTTGTATTTATATTTTGTGCTGAAAAGGGCGGAATCTTACCGACAAGTTAAAATTAGGATAAGTGAATAAAGAAGGTTCCGCACGCTTATTCAGCTTGGTATGCCACGTGGGCTCATGATGCTAAGGCCCTGGTGTTTAGCGTTGTTGTTCCGTATTACATACCCCGTATCCGTAGTCATAGTTGCAGTCCGAACACTCCCGTGTCCCGCCGTTACATTTTCCCGCCGATAAAAACCGAATCAGCATCATCTCTCGGCCCTGAACTCATCAAATTAGATGAAATAGCAGCATCCCTCCATGATCGAAGCCTCTTGATTCTCTTTCTTTCTCCAGAATCTTCAGTTATTCAATGGCGAAAGGGCGATTGCACGTACAATTCACTTTCTAGGAGAGGCTCGAAGCTTCATTCATCGATGTTCTTCAGCGGCATAATTCGGCGGAAGATAGCGTCCCTGCTGCAGCCATGGCTGCGAGAGGAACCGCAGCTGGAATTGAAATTAGGGTTTCTTCGTTCTCACGGAATTGCAAAGAACCTTCGTTTCGATGCTTCGTCTCTCAACCAGCTTTTGGACGAGTCTTCTCGCTTCTCCTTCAAGGACTTCACAGTTGAACAGTTAGTTATTCAGATATCGAGCTGGTCTATTCCCGCTTTCACAGTTGAGATTCGTGGTATCCATGTTACACTATCTGTGGGGTGAGGCTCTGCCAATGCTGACGAATTCGAGTATCTTTTTTACACTGCTTTGATTGAAATTATTTGGGCCTTTTTTGTGATTTGTGAAGGGAACCATTGGAGGAGGGGCATTCGCGAGCGAGGAAATCGGCTGATTCGTTTTCAAAGAATATGAAGAAGATTCTTTCTGTAATTGATCCTGAGGTATTTATGTTGTATTTGTTTCAGTAATCTAGAGATGGAGTGAAGTTGCTGGCGGTATACTTTATTCTTGCCAAGCAGTGGTTTCAAACGTAAACAGTTCTTGGGATATTGACTGGTCTGCTGGATGGTAGTGGAAGAGACAATAACCATTTTTCTACCACTGTTATTATTTCTTCCAGAATATGCAGAAATTTGCATAATTTCATAACATTTTGTTTTCTTTTAAAGCCTGAACTAGCTGCCATCACCTTCAAGTACGATTATCTTTAAATCACTGGAAATTGAATTTTCTGTTTGCGGGGGATGGTGTCTATTGCCATAGATACCTCTTAGTACTTCTCAGCAGGATGTTTTTTTATTTTTTGCAAGTTTGGCAAGGAGGTGACCATTGATTAACAGTTGATGACAAGACTGATGGGAGCAAAAAGAGGCCATGTATGAGCTGGATCAAGACGTTTTGAGTCAATTGCTTCTAAGTTATTATTATTGTTACTATTATTGTAATTTTATTTTTATTTTTGTGATATTTTCTAGCAGTATTTTTATTTGATCATAAATGAGAAGATTTTATGTATCTAGATTTTAGATATTAGGGAAGTAATATTTTAGTCGCATTAGGTTTCCTTATTTTATTTGCTTGATAGCAATTGATGCAAGAACTTGTGTCAGAGGAAACTGCCCATGATCTTGTAACTTTGCGGTAAAGGATTCATGTAGACAACTCCACCTAGTGGGAGGGTTTGTTATTTTTGTTGTTGTTGTACCATTCCCTAAGCATATTAAGCCTATAAACATGTGATTGTGCGGGAGATGATTTAGAGCTGAATATTACGCAATAGAAATTGAGTTATTAGGGTTTATCCCTTGTGCGAAACAAGGTCTTGCATCAATTGGTATTGGAGCCTTGAATAGCCTTCACCATTGCCACTACAACAACAACAAGAAAACCAAGCCTTAGTCCCAGTAAGTGGGGTCGGCTATATGAATCCTTTTCGCCAATTTATGCGATCATGGACCATTTCTTTTGATAGATTCAAGGATATTAAATCCTTACTCACTATCTCCTACCAAGTTATTTTAGGTCTACCCCTACCTCTTTTATTGCCCCCCATAGTTACTAAGTCACTCTTCCTCACAGGTGCACTATAAGACCTATGTTGCAAGTGTCCATACCATCTGAGTCGTCTCTCCCTTATCTTATTTTCTATAGGAGTTATACCTAACTTACCACGAATATGTTCATTCCTTAATTTATCTTTCAATGTTATACCACTCATCAATCTAAGCATTCTTATCTCGGCAACTTTTACTTTTTGGATATTATGTTTCTTTGTCGACTAACATTCCGATTCATATAGCATAGCTGGTTTTATAGCTGTCCTATAAAACTTTCCTTTCAATTTTAAGGGTATTATACGATCACATAGCACACTTGAAGCACTTCTCCATTTTACCTAACTTGCTTTAACTCTATCCATTACATCATCTTCAATTTCTCTTTTAATTTGCATAATAGATCCAAGGTATCAAAATTTACAAGTGCTATATATTTCTTTATCATCAAGTTTAACTTTGTCTCCAATATTCCTCCTATCATTACTAAAATTATATTTCATATATTCTGTTTTATTTCTACTTATCTTAAAACCTCTAAATTCCAAAGCTTCTCTCTATAATTCTAACTTAGCCTCTACTTCATCCCTAGTTTCGTCAATTAATAAAATGTCATCTACAAACAACATACACCATGAAACCTCCTTTTGAATACTCTTAGTCAATTGGCCTTCACCACTGCCACTGTCACCCCAAAATACCCATTTTCCCTCCTTCCATTGCAGCTCAATCACCCAAGTTGCGTTCAACTCACTCCCACCCCCACCCCCACCCCCACCATAGCTATACCTCATCTCTACTTGTGTCTTCTCACAATCATTATCCTGAGAGCCAAGCCTTAGATCTCCTTTTCAAGGACATTATGAGAGTGTTTGGTTGCCCAAGTTGTATACACACCCTCAAATTGAACTTAGATACCTTAGATCAACTTAAGAAAAGTTGCCATTGCCACCGTTGCAGCATTAATGCCAGCTGAGATATTCTGCATCACCATCATGGACCAATTGGCAGCAGCATTGTCATCATCTCAGATGTTGACTATTGACTACCTTATTGCCAATGAGCCCCCTTGTGTCATTGTTCTTTCCTATCTTTGAAGAGATTAACCCTTGTAGAAGATTATTAAACACGAAGGGAAGGTATTTTAAGTGAACAAACCCCCTTGAATCGGCTCTACCGCGAAACAGTTGTTTTACTTGAGCCATTTGGTCTGAAAGTGGCTGTCCTGAACCCCTCCATTAGAGTCGAGCTGGTCTAGCAAGGGAAAAAAATTACAAGAAGAAGAATAACCATCATGACTGAGGAGGACGGGAGAGATGGTATCCATGTCTTTGTAGAGCAATCTAATTAGGCTAAACAATAGTGCAACATGGAAATTGCGGACCTTTGTAGTAAACTAACAAAAATACTAGCTCACTTAGACATGTTTATAGAAGAGAGGGAATTGAGAATGCAATTGGTACTACTAACACTGTAGCTACTACTGAGTGAACTACTTGGACAATTACCCAGCTAAACAATTAATCAAATATTGTTAAAGCTCACGATGGCATTGATGAAAGAAGAGTTCATTGTCGGAGAAGAGGAGGAGGTGTCCATGGAAATGATTAGTGATTGAGTGTCAAAATATGAGCTTGGATCTGTTTTATTTGCAACAAGGTTTGAGGGAACAAAGTATGTCCTAAAATTGACATTTGAGCCTAAAGATCCCGCAAACTTGAGGTGGAAACTGTAAAGATTAAGCCATCCATGGAGGGTAAACTTGCTGAGTTCAAGGCTCAAGATGTGAGTGAGATGTGGAATTATTATTTCTCATATGTTTGTCTTCAAGGACTTCGCCCACTTGCATTCACATTTATTTTTGAAGCTTGCAGATTATATTATTCATCTAAAAGTTTGCTTGATTGTTAAGTTCTTTTTCCTTCAAACATTTCAAATTAGAATGCTGAATTTTCTCCACTTGAGACTTGAGAGAGACTGACAGGGAACGTCAAGAGGTTGTGTATGAGAAAGAAAAATCCCTGCTTGGAACTACTTTAGAAAACTAATAGTTTCAAAAAGTACTTAAAATAAGAAATTTTGTAAACAAGTACCATTTGTCTTGCACTTAGATAAGTACTTATTGCAAAATTACTTTTTCAATATTACATTTTTGGAGCAAAAATAAGTACTTTTTGAGATTACTTCCAGCTACTTTTAACTTATAAGTAGCTACTATTCATGAGCGGTGGGAAACTTATAAAAATTTAAACAACTTTCGGGTATGACAGCCATTTAGTATTAAAAAATAATGAAAAATTATAAAAACAATTATTAAAAATAATACTATAAACATAAATTAAGAATAAATTATTGTAATTGAAAAATAATAATCATATATTGTTTTATTTAATTGAAAATATTAAAAATGTAAATTAAAGATGTTAAACTAACTCTAATGTTAATTATTTTGTTTGTTAGAAAATATTTAAAATTGTTGATTTAGGTGTAATCCCAAAAGGGGGGGTGAATTGGGTATTTTAAAAATATTTCAAACTTACCACTTAGTTCCTATTTTTTATTTAACCAATTACTTATCAAGATCGTGTGAATTATTCAACAAACACACATGAAATACAAGTAATGAAATGTAGTGCGGAAAGTAAAAAGATAAGGGAAGAGAGAATGCAAACACGATTTTATGAGGTTTAGTCAACTCGGCCTACGTCCTCGCCTTGAGCAACCCACTCAAGAATTCCACTATAATCCCTGCTCCTTAAATTGGGACGGAGTTTCCCTTACATCTGCTGCTTACAAGAGGTACAACTTCCTCCTAATCCGCTGCTTATAAGAGATACAGTTAGAGCCTCAAACCCGGTTCACAACCCAAACTGTGATTATAATATAATCTGCAAAACACTCAATATTGCTTCTAACAAAGCTAATGAGTACAATTGAAGTTCCTAATACATAATCATATGATGAAACTTGAAGCTCAGAATGTATGTAACGATATAATCGTTATATGCAAGAGTATGATTCACTAACTTTCCCTTTTATCAAATCTCCCAAAAATATTTATATAAGTCAATGCTTTGGAGAACTTAGGTTAAATCTTTGAATACATAAAAAGTTTTAACGATTGCAAAGATTTGAAACACACTTTGTCGCAACACTATTTCTCTCAAGTGTATATAGATAACATTTAGACTTTTCAATCAAGTAGATTTTGGAATAATGAAAATATCAAGTCTGTGAATGAAAATTCACTCGAATCAAAATTATCTAATCAATAACAAAAGCTTTTCTCAAGTGGTAATCTTATCGAAATGAATTAATATATATGCACACTCAAGATCAACTTCTTAACAAATATTCAAAAATGGATTTTGTAATGACAAGCTCTTTGAAAAATAGATATCAATTAGAAAATCAGTTTAGATGAAGAAACTCTATGAGAATAACTCTTAACGAGAGGATTGATTTACCAAACCTCAATACCAAAATGAAATCAAGATGTGTGTATGAAATCCCTTTGTTTTTCTGAGTTGATTTGCCCAAGCTTGATGAGTATGAGTTGGAGTGCAAGCAATCGTATAGCAATATGTTCAAGTTTCTCAAATCTCTTTTCAAAAAATGTTCTCTTCTTTTCTCGTTGATCTTGGCTCACGCACCAGGGTTTTGATGTTCAATATATAGGTATCTTGCCCTTAGAATCAATCTTGACCGTTGGATCAAGAATTAGTTTGAGTGTTCTCTCATTAAAAATTAGATTTTTAAACTTTCCCGCAGGTTCAGGCGACTGAGGTAAAGGCCCAGGTAGGGGTGAGCATAATTCGGGGAAAACCGAATTAACCGACCAAAATTGGTCGGTTCGGTTCGGTTAAAAAATTATGTTCGGTCGGTTCGGTTATGCTTTCCAACATTTCGGTGAATCGGGTTTCGGTTCGGTTAATGGAGAATGTTAATTCGGTTAACCGATTAACCGAATTAATAATTAATTAAATTTAAATATAAATTAGTAAATTAAAATCTGGTTATTATTATTCTGGTATTCTCTCAAACTCTCAGGCTCAGTCTCACACTCAGCCAGAACGCAGAAGACCCTCCCTCACTGGCAGTGAGTCACTGCCTTTCTCTCGCTCACCTGAGCTCGCTCCTCCGCAGTCCACACCATACACCACCGGTCCACCAGACTCCATCTTCACGCGATGCCATCGTATGTGTCCATCGCCGTCACCATCGCCGGCCATCGTCACCAACACAGACTACACAGTCACTGCTCTCTGAAATCGAAAGGCCATCACTGAGTCACTGCCTCTCTCCCGCTCATCCGAGCTCACTGCTCCGCACTGCATCGCCATCGTCGTCGCCGTCCATCGTCACCAGCACACAAGCTGACAAGCTCCCTCTCATTCTCATTTCTCTTCTCTCGTGCACATACCAGTTCACTGAGAAGTGAGAACCACCCCGGAGTCCCCTTCCCTCACTTCTCGGGAAGCTTCCCCCCTTCCCTTACTTCTCGGTTAAATTCGGTTAACCGAATTACCCGAAAAAGAAATTCGGTCGGTGCGGTTCGGTGAGGCCAAATGGTTCGGTTGGTTCGGTTAACAGTTTTCTTTAACCGAAAATTTCGGTTAATTTGGTTAATTAACCGAATATGGCCGAACCGACCGTTTGCTCACCCCTAGGCCCAGGCGACTGAAGTTCCTTAGAGCTTCGAAAAATTAACTTGGATACAGGGTCAGACGATTGAAGTTGGGGTTCAGGTGACTGAAGTCTGAGTTCAGTCTTTTGAGGTGCTTCGGCCAGGTTCTGTGTTTCTCCATTAATTCTTCAGGCGACTGAACTTAATCTTCGGTCTCCGGAAGAAATTCTTTAGGCGACTGAGATTAACTTCGGTCTACTGAAGTTGCAACTTCAGGCGAGTGACCGTTGAGTTCGGTCTACTGAAGTTACCATTTCCTGAATTTTTTCTTTCTAATTTAAAATTTTGCTTTGCTCTCTTTCTTGGTTAGTTTATAAAAGTATTTTTGGGGGTTTTAAAAATATTTCTAAGTCCATAAATATCCCCTAATGATGTTTATGAGATGCATGACTCCTAAGGTCATTCTAGGGTATATGTTGAGCCTCAAATTAAATCATATGAAATGTAAATACATTAGTTCTAAGTACTCATTCCCATGACGCTCTTGAACTTGTCGCTTGCATCTTCATTCTTTTACACTTTTAGTTCCATGGATTTTGCCAAGATGTGTATGCTTTAATCTTCATGGCTTCCATGACTTGTCGTCCTTTCATGCATGCTATATATTGTTCCCGTTCACAATCTCAATTCACAGATCAAATACCAAGTGATTTGTCATTATCAAAATAGGATTGAACTCGTAGAGTCAACAATCTCCTTCTTTTTGATGATGACAAATATACGAGCAAAAATATATAATGGTTACGCCTAACAACGCTCCCCCTCAAGTAATGCATCAAATATTCAGTAAGTGAAATATGCTCATGCCAAATGAAATATGCTCATGTTCATACACACGTTGTTTAGCCTGATTCCAAATGAAATATGCTCATGTTTATACACAAGTTGTTTAGCCTGATTCTTCTCCTATACCCTGATTTGTCTCCCCCTTTATACAATCAGTTTGCTCCTGATTTTTCCAACAATTTTTTTTTTAACAATTTTTGCTCTTGATTTTTCAAACAAATTTTTTTTTTTTGCTATTATTCAACAATTTTTGCTATTATCCTTCTCGCCCTTTGCACAGTTAGTTTTGCCAACAATTTTTGCTCCTGATTTTTCTCCCCCTTTTGACATCAACAAAAAGGTGTATGATAGTACATGAGTGAACATAGTCTTTTATTTTTCTCCCCCTTTAACTCTTAGAGTTTTGAACTTATTCAACCAGCATCTGTGAAAGAAATGTATTGTGAAACATGTCTCCTTGTGTTACTTTAATTTACTGCTCCCCCTTGCTAGTGCAGACATCTGTGTTGCTGAATTTAAATTTCAATGTGAACATACACCGTGTGATAATCTTCAAAGATTATGTGATGATTAACATGTGATACCAAATGTTGACTATTGTGATATCAAATGAGAACATATGAGTCGAAAGTGAAATTTTTAACTAATTGTGATTATTAAGCGACGTTGCTCCCCCTGAATTATGTCATCTAATATAATTCTAGGCAACTATATTTATTTTAGCTCAGAAAAGCTCTCCCCTATTTTACTTATTTAAGCTCATACACATTGTAGATTATGCAAACAAAATTATCTTTCCCGCTTTAGTTCTCATAAAAAATTTACTCTAGTATATATCTCTCACCTTTTGGATCTTCAAAAACAAATTGTACTATAGATATTTGCTTTAAGTACATTCCGAAGCGAATTATATTCAGAAAGACTAACCATACAAATCTTAATCATATCAATGCATTTCAAAACAAGATCATATGGTTAACTCAAGCAGTTTTCGGCAAAGCAATATATTTTTCATTTAGAGTATTTAATAGAATTATCATAATTGAGTCCATGCTACAGAAAGTTCACTGCACATCTAAGCACAAGAAATATTGGTAAGCATAACAAAATAGGAAATAATTTCGAGATGCTCCCCTTCAGTTATACACTTATCATATTCTTATGTCTTTTCCTGGTAATCATTCTTCACCAGTTTAGCCGAGTGTTCTAAGATTTTGAATGATTTATACTTGACTTTACCTGCTTTAGCTTAGAAGACCAAAAAGTCATAAACAATTTTACTACAGGGTTATAAGCCTATATTGCTTCTTTTCTTATGGATCTCAACGCATAGGTTTCCTATTCATTTGCATTATCATATAGATTGAAACCTATCGCATATAACTTAGCCATTTGACATATTCAAAATCTTCTAATAGATTTGACTTGAAGTTTGAAAGCTTGTGAAGTAAGATTTTGCAAATACTCTTAACAATTTAATTATCATTAAGTTTAGAAGAATATTCATTATGAGTGGACAATATTCAAAATATTTTCGTGGAAGTGAATATATCCAACTACATAGGCAAAGAGCAATTTGGGAGAATATTAATTTTTAAATACTGCTCTTTGGGTATTTCTAATTATCCAATCATTGGACGGTATCTTATAAGTATGTCTTCAATTTTTAGCAAGGGTACGAGCCTATAATAGATGAATCTTTGCTGGATATGATCATGGTATGTTAAAGATTTCTTGTGGAGGAAATTGCTTAATCACAAATCAAAATTAGGGATTTTTACATTTTAAGCACAAAGGGAATATTTATTAAAAATGTCTTGGTAAACAATTTGATTCCCTTAGAGAATGCCCTTGATTTGATTATAACAGGATGTCTTTTAATAAGCACTTGATAGATATGGAATTTATAATTATTAGTGCTTGTGGCTAGAATGATGACTGATTTAACCATTTGAGGCTCTAAGAATGAGTTTAGGATTAGATGATGTTTAATATTTGATTTATTCCTAAAGGCTCAGTCTTATGCAATGGACATAATCTGCTTAACTTAGGATTTTAATATTTAAGCATGGGTAAAGCAATAAGAATTATTCGTTAAACAATAATGCTTTAATCCATTTGGAAGCGGATTTATTCTTCGATGTTATGATTTATGTCACTCATTGCTAAGATATAAGGTTCCTGATATTTTAGCTAGTTAAGCCTTCAACCTTTTACTTTGAACAAATCGAAGTTAGCATGCTTTAACCTATATTTTATATCTTACCCAATCATTATGATATATATATTCATTAAGTAGTTAGATTGGATCTATTACTTATAAGAATTCATATTGGCTTGCTTTTCCAAGATTCTTAGTATTTAAAATTTATATAGTAAGTGCATATACTAACTTTTGACCTTTTAGATACTAACCATTTCTAAGCTTTTAGTCATCACTTACCCTTTAACTAGTCCTAAGAACAAAGAAAGAATTAAATGATCATGTAATTCCAATTTGAACCCTTTTTGATTACCCATGTCATTTTCTTGTCTTTGTCTTGGACACCTCTAAATGAACACTTATATCGGGTATGCCCTTTCATTTTACATAATAAGCAAGTTTTGTATATTCGTGAGAAAGTATGCTTATTTCTTTCCTTCATACTTAATGAGGCATAGCTATGGAATTTTTGAGATACATCCAAACCCATTTTGGAAATATAATTTCTTTCAACTTCTAAGGGTTTATTTAAACTATCTTCACTTGTAACCCTAGAAATTGTTTAAGCATGTTCATCTATTTTTCTATCTAAACAGGTGATCTTCAGAATCTTCTTGATTTTCTTCTTTTCTAGAATAGCATGATAATCTTTTAATTTCTCTAATTGTTTAACTATCCTTTCATTTTCATTTTTCAAACGCATTTTCTTCTTAGATTTCCTAGCTAGAAGTTTATGCATTTTAACTAAAGCTTTTTCTAGATCTCCATATGAAGGCATGCTTTCATTACACAATTCAGCACGTGATTCAACATAAAATTTATTATAGTAAACATCACATGAATCATTGCACGCATTATTAACGGAATTATCAACAGATGATTCCACACATGATTCATTACAAGAATTGTCATAATATCCATCAATTGAATTATTGCATGCATCAATGGCAATATTGTCACAAGGGACACTACATGAATCATTATTAGAATTATCAACATATGATTTAACACATGATTCATTACAAAACATAACGCAGGATTCATCACATGATTTTTCATAAAATTTATCGCAAAAATCATCACAGGAATCAATAAGTGACTCATTATATGAAATAGGTTAAGATACGTATACTTCCTCCTCGACTAACTCATTTTGTTTATAATTTGCCACCTCTTGATCATTTGAACTTGACATTCCCGGAGTGGTGGTTTCTTTCTCCTGGGTTTCTCCATACTTCCTATCAAGTTCTTCCCAAATATCTCTTGCACATGCACATGCCATAAATTCATGAAAAATATTAGAATCTAAAGCACGATAAATCATATCCGCGGCATTTGAATTTGCATGTATTAAACTAGTATCATTTTCATTTGTAGACACACAAATTCCTTTAACTATTACTTGCCAGACCTTCTAGTCCATTGATTTTATAAAAACACTCACTTTCAGTTTCCAGGCCGAAAAATTTTCACCGTAAAACATTGGAGGACTATGATAAGATTGTCCCTCACCAAATGGAGTTACATCGATATAAGCCATGTGATCTTTTTACGAAGGAACTATTAAGTCTATGTAAACCCGCTTTGATACCAAATGTTGATTTAGGACACAATCCCAAGAGAGGGGGGGGGGGTGAATTGGGTATTTTAAAAATCTTTCAAAGTTATTTACCGCTTAGTCGCTATTTTTTATTTAACCAATTACTTATCAAGATCGTGTGAATTATTTAACAAACACACATGAAATACAAGTAATGAAATGTAGTGCGGAAAGTAAAAAGATAAGGGAAAGAGAGAATGCAAACACGATTTTACGAGGTTTGGCCAATCTGGCCTACGTCCTCTCGTTGAGCAACCCACTTAGGGATTCCACTATAATCCCTGCTCCTTAAATTGGGACGGAGCTTCCCTTACATCCGCTGCTTACAAGAGGTACAACTTCCTCCTCCGTTGCTTACAAGAGATACAACTAGAGCCTCAAACCCTGTTCACAACCCGAACCGTGATTACAATATAATTTGTAAAACACTCAATATTGCTTCTAACAAAGCTAGTGAGTACAATTGAAGTTTCTAATACATAATCATATGGTGAAACTTGAAGCTCAGAATGTATGTAACGATATAATCGTTATATGCAAGAGTATGATTCACTAACTTTTCCTTTTATCAAATCTCCCAAAAATATTTATATAAGTCAATGCTTTGGAGAACTTAGGTTAAATCTTTGAAACATAAAAAGTTTTGAAGATTGCAAAGCTTTGAAACACACTTTGTCGCAACACTATTTCTCTCAAGTGTATATAGATAACATTTAGACTTTTCAATCAAGTAGATTTTGGAATAATGAAAATATCAAGTCTTTGAATGAAAATTCACTTGAATCAAAATTATCTAATCAATAACAAAAGCTTTTCTCAAGTGGTAATCTTATCGAAATGAATTAATATATATGCACACTCAAGATCAACCTCTTAACAAATATTCAAAAATGGATTTTGTAAAGACAAGCTCTTTGAAAAATAGATATTAATCAGCAAATCAGTTTAGATGAAGAAACTCTATGAGAATAACTCTTAACGAGAGGATTGATTTACCAAACCTCAATACCAAAATGAAATCAAGATGTGTGTATGAAATCCCTTTGTTTTTCTGAGTTGATTTGCCCAAACTTGATGAGCATGAGCTGGAGTGCAGGCAATTGTATAGCAATATATTTAAGTTTCTCAAATCTCTTTTCAAAAAGATGTTCTCTTCTCTTCTCGTTGATCTTGGCTCATGCACTAGGGTTTAGATGTTCAATATATAGGTATCTTGCCCTTAGAATCAATCTTGACCGTTGGATCAAGAATTAGTTTGAGTGTTCTCTCATTAAAAATTAGATTTTTAAACTTTCCCGTAGGTTTAGGCGACTGAGGCTAAAGGCCCAGGCGACTGAAGTTCCTTAGAGTTTTGAAAAATTAACCTGGATACAGGGTCAGACGACTGAAGTTGGGGTTCAGGCGACCGAAGTCTAAGTTCAGTCTTTTGAGGTGCTTCGGCCAGGTTCTGTGTTTCACCATTAATTCTTCAGGCGACTGAACTTAATCTTCGGTCTCTTGAAGAAATTCTTTAGGCGACTGAGGTTCAACTTCGGTCTACTAAAGTTGCAACTTTAGGCGACTGACCGTTGAGTTCGGTCTACTGAAGTTACCATTTCCTGAATTTTTTCTTTCTAGTTTAAAATTTTGCTTTGCTCTCTTTCTTGGTTATTTTATAAAAGTATTTTTAGGGGTTTTAAAAATATTTCTAAGTCCATAAATATCCCCTAATTATGTTCATGAGATGCATGACTCCTAAGGTCATTCTAGGGTATATGTTGAGTCTCAAATTAAATCATATGAAATGTAAATACATTAGTTCTAAGTACCTATTCCCATGACGCTCTTGAACTTGTCGCTTACATCTTCATTTTTCTACACTTTTAGTTCCATGGATTTTGCCAAGATGTGTATGCTTTAATCTTCATGGCTTCCATGACTTGTCGTCCTTCCGTGCATTCTATATATTGTTCCTGTTCACAATCTCAATGCACAGATCAAATACCAAGTGATTTGTGATTATCAAAATAAGATTGGACTCGTAGAGTCAACAAAAATGTTAATTAAAAGTTCTAATTATAAAATATGATTAATAATTTAATTAATTTGTTAATTATACAATGTTTAAATTTTAATTAAAATGTTAATTAGCATAAATATAAATTAAGTTTTGAGTTAGAAAATATTAAAATAATGTTAATTACAAGTACTAATTAGAAAATTCTCGTTCAAAATTCAATTAAAATTTTAATTAGGAAATATCTAAAATGTTTATTAAAAGTTTTAATCGATTTTTAATTAGACAATACTAAAAATATGAATTAAAAATGTTAATTAACAAAAATATTTACTAATTTATTAATTAGAGAATATTAAAATTGTTAATTAAAAATATTAATTAAAACCTTAACACTATTTAATAATCAGACAATATTTAAAATCTTAATTAAAAATGTGTAGATTACTTTGTTAATTATAAAATATTGAAAATGTCAATTAAAAGTGTTAATTAACATAAATACTAATTCATTTATCAATTAAAAATATTTGAAATGTTAAATATAAATATTAATTAAAAATTTTAACACAATTTAGTAATTATATATTATCTTTTATGTATTATAATATAGTTATTATATGTTGAAATATTGAAATATTATAATATTATTCTCGTTATACTTTAATTAAAGTGAATATCCAAATAGTATTTATACTCAACACTTTTTTAGACATAGCCAAACAGTGCTTATGATCTTTAACACTGCTCTAATTCCGCTCTTGTTAGCAGTACTTCTTTAGATAAGTACTTTTAGATAGTATTTCTTCACAAGGGGTTCCAAATGACCAATAAGACATTTGGAGTCAATTGCTCACTTTTAGGTTGTTTTTTTAATTTTTTTGTCATTTTCGTGATATTTTTTTTAGTGATGTTTTATTTGGTCATAAATTAGAAAATTTTACGTAACTAGATAAATTAGAAAAAACTTTTAGTGGTGTTTTTCAAAATTTGTTTGCAAGAGATTTTATACAGAGTTGGATATTATAAATTGAAGTTGAGTTATTAGGCTTATCCCTTTTGTGAGGATGTAGAGCCTACAAAGGTCCTCACGCAGGTGATAAACCCTAATAACTCAATTTCAATCTGTAATATTCAACTCTGAATTATAAGTTTACGACTCTTACAACAATATGTTTATAAGTCCAATATGCTTGGGAATTAAGCAACGGAAATAAGGAAACTTAATATTTCTAGGATACTTATTTCCTAATAAACGAAACCTAGATTAAATGCTGTGAAAATAGGAAAAAATATTAGAAATTAATAAATTACAAAATTGCCCAAAAATGTTATAAATTCCGACGTGATGAATTTGTGTCATAGGCATCAAAGCTCACACTGTGCCATTCTTTTCCAATTTGCAAAAATTCGACGTCAAATTTGAAACATTTGAATGATAAAAAACTTAAGAATTGAGCAAACTTGTAGATGAATGATTCCATCCATAGGCTTCAAAAATAAATATGACTGCAAGCTGGCTGGTTTATTGAAGAAAAGTATATCAGGAACGATAAATTCCACATGCTCATTCTCATTCACATTTTCAACCTTGAACTGAATAGGTTTACCCTCCATGGGTGGCTTAAGCTTTGCACTTTTCACCTCAAGTTCCTTCACTGATTGTTCAGGTTTGGATGTCATTTTTTGCACATCGCTAATGCAGGCTCTGTTGCTAATACAACCGTTGACATCTTGGGTTTTGACATTGGCTCACTAAACATCTTCATATGCCTTGCTTTTTCTCCAATAATAAACTTGTTTCTGCCAACCCTGTCACGAGCTTTAAAAATGTCTGTTTGAGTGCTTAGCTCGGCAAGTGTTGGAGTGATCTCCTTTTGGCTAGTTATAGACTGTTTCATGAGGTTTTGCAAGATTTCTATCAATTTGATGTGTTCTTGAATATTTTATTGTGGAATCATACCTGTTCCAGCCCCTAATTCCCATTAATGTTGTAAATGAACTCTCTAATGGATGGTTCCAAGGCATGCTGGAAATTACATGAATAGAGCTTTGGAGTTCTCTCAGTAGTAACTATGGTCAAGCCATTGATACCATTTGAATTCTCAGATCCCTCATCTTCTATCAATGTATCTAAGCGGGCTATTACATCTGTGAGTTTGCTATAGAGCTCCATGACGTTCTTGCCTAGTTGTATATTTGAATTAAGTCTGACTTACAAGGGCAAGGATCTTTCTCCAGGTCTCCTTGGTGATGATTGTTTTTTTTTGGTTCATATTGGTTCAGTTCATTCTGTGAGCCCAGCCGTCTTAGGTAAGTGAGCAGAGCCGTTTCGATGGGGCTGGTTTTCTTAAAGACCTTGTTAGTAACTTAGTGTTCAGCTATTTCCATATGAAATGCTGAGCTCTTTGAAACAGAATGGAGGGAAAGGTGAGTTTCATACAGTAGGTCTACGCTAACAACTCATGCAGCGATCGTCAATGGTGAGGAGGTTATCGAGGTCAGCAGTGGTTGACCAGCCACGAAAATGGGATGCAGGTTGGGTATGCCTGTCCTTCAATGCAACAGGTGATCAGCAGCTGTGATGATTCATGGTGGAGATGACAGTAAAATCGTTGCTACTGCAGATCATAGTCAAGGCTGATGATTTTCTGTTTGTGTGGAGACTGTAGAGGCTTGGAAATTTTCTATCTTTGACAAAGAATGAAGGTTTCATTTCCGTTCTTTCCTATAATATGGAAGACATAGGATCCCTAAAAAATTAAGGCTTTCACTTGGTTGGTTGTGCTTAATAAAATAAATGCTAACAACTTGTTGCAACTCAGAATACCTTTGAAGGCTTTTTCTCCCGATGTTTGTGTGCTCTGTTTCAAGGACTCTGAGACAGCTTCTCATCTCCTTTTACACTGTGACTTTGCTTGGAGGATTTGGAATAATCTGTTTGGTACTTTGGGGAATAGTTGGGTGTGCCCTGCTCAGTGGAAGACTTACTAGCCATTTATTTTACAACTTATGGTAGAAGGAAGGAGAGGGCAGCCTGATGGAGTGTGGTTTATTTGCTGTTTTATGGGGAATATGGTTGGAATGCAATGCACAGCTATTCTCTGGGAAAAAGTTAATTTGGGAGCTGGTCTGGGATAAGATCCAGTTTTTAGCAGCACTGTGGTACATTGGATTTGGTTTTTCAGAGGAAATAGTTTCCAGGAGATTCAAAGAGATTGTAGGAATGTGCTGGCTTGTTGAGTTTCTCTTTTTTCTGCAGATTTTAGTTGCTTTTTTTGGTTTGTTCGAGATTTCTTCTCTTGTAAATTCATTTCACATTAATATAATTTTTTTGGCTATCAAAAAAAAAAAAAAGGGAAGGATGAAGCTGGGTTGACAAGGAAGTCATATGATGAGGAGGGGTGGGGTGAACTGCTTCCCCTTGACAATGATGGCGAGATGTGGGCAACAGTGACATGCGACTGGAATGGGTATGGATGTGTTGGCTGCAACTGGCTGTCCCACTAAGGTTGCAATGCTAGGGTCATGATGGTTGGTTTAGAGCAATGGTGGTGGTGGTGGTGGTGATGGATGTATATGGCTCTGGTGCCAATTGACCTAGGACCTTACATTACCTCGCAAGGGATAACCCAATTACTCAATTTCAATTCATACAATTGGGTTATGCATTGTGTTAGGAGGGAACTTCTTTTCGTCCATTGTCGGCTGGCTAAGCAGCTTTGGGATAATCTTTTCTCTGTTTTTGATGAGGTGATGGTATTACCGCAAACTGTCAACACTTTTTGGTGTTTTGGGAGGAGTAAGAAAGGGGTGGTTTTGTGGAAGTGGGCTGTGTTTTCTCTTTTTTGGACTTTGTGCCTCAAAAAGAATGCTAGGAATTTTAATGACAAATCAACTCCTTCCCACTTGAGAGAGAGTTGTTTTCCTTGCTCCCTTTTGGGCACACTCTTTGTGGTTTTTTTAGGAGAGTTTTGCTATCTGATCTTCGGAGGTGTTGGACGGGGGGCTTCATGGTAGTTGTTTCTGGTTGTCTTTAAGAGGATGTCTTACCTTCTGTTCTTTGTAATTCTTTCTTTTCTGTTAATGATCTTCTTTTTCTATTGAAAAATCATAATATTAAAAAGTTCATGATATTCTCTTACAGACTTACAGTCTCATATTTTATAGGCTTATTATGCTTGTGAATCAGGCATAATAAAGAAACCGAGTAAAAATAAAATACTACTTTAATATTTAATTACATAAAATCTTCTAATTTAGGACCAAATAAGAATATGACCTCTTGACATTGCCCATCATAGACCCATTTGAAATTAAGATATATACAAATTCACATTCAAGACTAGATTCCTACTCATTAGCTCACTCTTGCATGCAAGAAAATATTTACTGTTTTTCTGGTTTTCACGTACAAAGCTCTACTGCATTCTTTGAGTCTTTCAATAATTTCAGGGTACCGCTTTGCATGGTGTTTTGGAAAGGATCACACTTACCACTCCTTCAAGAAATCGATGCATGACTTCTGTTTTGAATATTATACTGGAACAGTGTAGGTTACAGATGCATGATATCCATCTTCAACTGCAATTTCCTAGCTTAAATGATTCGCTTGCATGCTCACTGGAGATAGAGGAACTTTGTGCAGAATCACCGTATCTTAAGCATGGTTTATTCCTCAGCGAGCTCATTAGTGCAGTCGTTGTACCTGTGAAAGAAAGTTCTCTTACCCTTGATTGTAGAGGTTTCAATATTAAGATGAAGAAGAGAGAGCATGTCAACTGTGTGTTATCTTCAACAGATCTGTTTGCTTGCATTCTTCTGAAAGATCTTCAGCTTTTAGACTTCAAACTTTGTGTTCCTGAATTAAGTTTTTTATTGTCTCCACTGGATTTTCATATTATTTTAGCATTTGGTGAACGACCACCCAATGAATCCAAGTATGTTAGAAGTGGTAGACAACTTTGGGGACTAGCTGCGAGCAGAATTGGATATCTCATTTCGGCTCCCGACTTTTCCTTTTATAAAATAGTTGGTGTTGTTTGTCTATGGCTGCAATATGTCAAAGCTTATGAGCATTTACTTTTACTAGTTGGATATGCTGCTGAAAACGTATTAAAACAATCTGTCATCAAAATGTTCGAGGACAATAAGTTCTCCCGTTCTGTCAAACAACAATGGAAGGTGATTTCTGGAGTTGAGAAGGAGCTGCCAGCAGAAGCTATTGCACAGGCACGACAAATAGCTCGTTACAGAGCAGCATTGAATGCTCAACATGCTGAAGATAGGTATTCTGAGTCACAAGTTAATGGTCACTTCAAGTTCTTCCTCAGGATTTTACTGGTGCTAGCTTTTATTTGGAAAACTATGTGCAGTGTATTCCAGCCACTCAGAAAATTGTTCTTTTTGAGAAAACTTCTGGCTGAATATCCAGAAATTGTAAATGTTTCTGATGATTCTTGCCCAAAGCATTGTTATATTTTAAGCTTGGGAAAACTTTCAATCACAGTATACCCAATAAATGCAGTTCAGCATCACACTAGTAAAATTTCGGAATCACATGGTAGGATCTCGAACTTGGATTTACTTTCAATTTGTATTTCAGTTGATGCATTGTCATTGATATATATGGAAGACATTGGCAGACAATCTTTCTCTGTTGCTTGCGGACAGTTGAAGGTTATCTCCTCGTCTGTTGCGGGGTCTCCTATAATGAAACACAGTTCAAAGAATTTTATTAGTTCTTTGAAAGGGCATTGGACTGGAAGAGCTAATGTTCCAAACACCATTATGTGGGGTGAGCCAGCAAAAATGTTTCTCCCTTCAGAAAATAATGGAATTGGTACAACTAATCACGCTGAAGGTGTTTGTGTCTCGTTTCTGGAAAATCTTTTGGGAGAAATGTGGTTAGGTTGGAAAAGATCTTGTATAAAATTTGAAGAAAGTGAGCTCCCATATTTTGAAAGCCCATGCATTCTCTGTGAGATACAAAGCTCTTTTATGATTCCAGACCTCATGAGCCAAGCTATTGGCTTTTGGAGATGCAGCTTGACAGTGGGGAAGTTGAACTTTAATTTGGATTATTTGTCAATGTTATCAATTATTGTTCTTATTGGGCAGGTGGAACATGCTCTTTGCCAGGTTAAGAACAGTCAGAGTGCTGTGGCATTCTCACATTCTCCAAGAACCATCAAAGATCTTCCAGGAATCACTAGAGATTGCAGACTTGAGTCCTGTACTCATGGAATGGAGATGACGTTGCTTAGAGTGGTCCCAGAGAAGCATATTCAACTTGCAGTACATATAGCTGGCCCTCACATTCGAATATCACTGAGAAAGGAGCAGTTTCAAGGGGGTCAGGGAGATGAGGATCATATAGTTACTCAGGATGATTTTCATATTCAATTTGACATCCATGACATTGAAGTTGCAGTTTGGCCAACATCAAAATCTGATTTGGCATCAATGAATGGGTGCCTAGGATTAGATGGTGCAGAACCAGAGTATCTTGGATTGAAGGAGCATCAGATTATTGATATTCCTAAACCAGACAATGGAAATTATATTTCGAAGGGGCAGATTCCTCTTGGTTTTTACCTTAGAGTTAATGGTTTAAATGCTTATTATCAGGTTTCAGAAGAAAACCAACCAAGCGAAATTTTTGTGTTAAAACCCATTTTTGTTCAGTTATCCACTTTTAGGTATTCAATTTTGGTCTTTCACTTTTACTTTACTTTCATTTATTTGGAAATTTTGGTACATCAATATGGATAGTATGCATATGTACCTATCTTATGTAAATGTCACATCTTTGTGTTCTCGTTGAAAGACATGTTTTAAATGTTGCTTTTGATCCTTTGAAAAAATAAAAATTGCTGTTATTATCTTTCTAAGTATGTGTTTGAAGAATTAAATCTTGTACTTTTTTCTGGAATACTTGAGGAAAAATTATTAGAAATTTTTAAATTGTAAATAAATGTTTAAGCACATAATAGTACAATAACACACAAAATAAGATTATACTTAGTTTAATCTTTAAAGCATCATGTCTCAACCGCTTCTTGTTGGTTAATGATTCTGCTCTTGCCAGTACCATATTATTCTATTTTTCCTGTGCTCAACTTGAATAGACTGTTATTCTTAACTTTATTATTGACTCATCTGCTCCCATTGTGCCTGATGAGGACATTTTGGGTCATTTTCTAATTTTCTTCCATCACTTCCTCAATTCTCATTGCATCCATTTTGTCGTCCTTGCCTTCTCTATATCCTTCTAATCTTTTATGCGTTACTTTGTTATTCATTTTGACATCCTTATCAATTGATTGGTGGCCTAGGTGGAATTGTTTTTTTCTCGTCTTCCTTTTTATAGCTGTGAACAATTTTTAAACAGTGTAGACTGAATTTAGAGGGGCTTGTAAAGTTTGTTATGTAGGGTGTCATTCTTCTTCTTGTTTTTACCCTTTAATTTAAAGTCCGAGTTCAAATTCAATTTTTTTTTTTTTTTTTCATTTATCTTATAAGGAAACTTTTCATTTTGGACAGATCATTTTAGGCATTGAAAAATTTCAAATGAGATTAATAACAAGTGTCTGTTAATATGTTTGGTGAGCTTTTACTCATTTCTGCTCACTTGTCCTCATTTATCAAATACTAGCAGAGTTACTGTGCTATGAACAGGGTTAAGAATATATATTTTAAAATTAATATATAATTATATAATATTAAGTATGAAATTGAATATAGTTTTTTAAATTGATAGAAAAAAAAATTTAAATAAACAAATAATATTGTTTCATTATTTTTTAAAAAATTACCTTGACAATTATTAAAAACTAAGTCTCAAACTGCTACATATTTTTTAAATTTTAAAATTACCTAAATGATATTGAGGTTGTGAAAATATAATATAATTAATACTATAATTAAATTCATAAAAATAATTAAAAATGTCTTATTTATTATAATTAAATTCATCTAAATTAATTTCTTTTTACTTTAAAAATTTTGCATTTTATCTTAATTATTTGAATTAAAACTTTATTTTTTAAATATGATAAGAAAAATCATATATTGCCACGTTATTTTTAGTTAAGAAATATTCAAAATTATTTAATCATGTAGACTACCAAAATTTCAACAGCATGTCCTCACATCTCATACATTTTAGAATTCTTTTAACGTGTAAAAATTCATGTACCATTGTATATAATTCTAAATGACATTTCTATTGTTCACATGAATGTAAAATTCCACAACAAATTCTTCAAATAAATATATTCCTGTCCCATGAAACAATTATTAGAAACTAATATAATATTTGAATATATTCTAGTAGCTCAGTTGTTTCAAAAGTCAAAGTTATTATACATATAAAATATGTTAAAAAATAAAAGAAAAGTTCAAGCCCGTTTGAGAGCTTTGTGACTCTTCTTGCCACTCCTTTCTTTTGTACTCATGTTGATTTGACTGGGCCTTAGACTACTCACTACCTGCTAACTAAGTAATAGCAATAAGTAAATTTTGAAGACAAAAACAAAATATAGGTGTGGATATTTTTGTTTGATAAATGTATTATTTCAATTTGTCATTTAAAAAATATTCTGGTTATACTTGTTAGGAGGAGCTCAAGGCTGACAAAGTAGTCTCCTATTCTGGTGTGAGTTGATATTGGCTAGTGATCCTTCGACTTCCTTTATGACTCACTCTTTCTTTAACTGTCATGTTGATTTGACTAGGCCTTTGTCTGCTCACCACCCACTAAGTAATAACGAATAGTAATAAGAAAATTTTGAAGACATAAATAAAATACTGGCATGGATGATTTAGTTCGATAACTGCAATATTTGAATTTGTCATCTAAAGAATATTTTGGTTATACTTGTTTGGAGGAGCTCAAGGCTGACAAAGTAGTTTCTTATTGCTGCCCGAGTTGATATTGGCTACTGATTCTTTGAGCTCCTTTATGACTCATGGCTTTTGTCCCTTAGTTTTGGTTCTGGGCTGAATTGATTGATTATTGCTGTTCATTTATTCATTGATCTCATCATTGTAGTGCTTAAGTCTCTTAATTTATTTTTTAGGTCCTAAAAATCCCAGCTTGTTCTGTTGTACATTGTTTCAATTGTATAATAGGAACATCTCTTAACATTGTAAAAGATAAGTAGGTGACTTAAAACTTTGAATTTTAGCTTAGCAAAAGCATTTTGTTAATGGCCAGATTGCAATTGACTGCATGGAGAGATAAAGGAGGCTCTCTATTCTTTTATTTTATTTTTCTGAATTTTTTATTTTTAAAAATTAAATAAAATTATTCTTTGCATGATAGCCTTTCTATTTTCATCCTTGAAAATTCAACACATTCATCTTTATCTTTGAGTTGACTTTATTGTGCAAAATTGCAACACATTTATGAAGAATGTAATCAATCAATATAATTTGTTATAAAATGTTGATAAGACCCTAGGGTTTTTTTTCGTAGAGAAATTGGGGAAATTTAATAGAGGGAAAATAGTAAGAGGAAATAAGGTTTGATCACTTCGAGTGGATTTGCCTCCAAATTAGCCTAAGGCTATGAATTATGTTATTGCTTGAATGGAAAAGACCCATAGGGTTACATATATATATAGAGTAGGGAAACTTACTCCCATTAGGAATGTAAGGTATCCCAATCCAAGTGCATAATGAACTCAATCCCAATTGATTTGGGAATCCTAACACATTAAATATAAATCCCACCATTAAATAATGCTAACATTAAATAGAATCCCAATTGATTTGGGAATCCTAACACATTAATTAGAAATCCCAATTGATTGGGAAACCCTAACATTCTCGCCTCCTTCAAATCAGCCTTGTCCACAAGGCTGATCTGCAATAAACTCTAGGAATCTCTCTTCCAAGGATTGATAAGTTTCCCAAGTTGCATCTTCAGATGGTAAGTGAGACCAGATAACTAAAATTTCTATAATGTCTCGACTTCTAAGTTTGACCACTCGACGATCTAAATATGCTTGTGGCTGCACTTGAACCTCACCAGTAGGGACAACATTAGGCAAGTGGGGTTGCACAGTAACTTGCTCCTGTAACTTCTTTTTGAGGCCAGAGACATGAAAAACTGGATGTACCTTAGAACCTGTTGGTAAGTCAAGACAATAAGCAATAGGGCTTATTCGTTTTAGGATCTTATAAGGCCCATAAAACTGAGGAGACAAATTCAATGAAGAATGAACAATCATAGATATCCATCTATAGGGTTGTACCCTGAGAAATACTGAATCTCCCATTGAGAATTCCCTTTTACTATGGTGCTTATTAACTTGCTATTTCATACGAGCTTGAGCTACAACAAGATTTTCCTTGAGGAGCTGAAATCATGTTACTCCTTGTCCAACTTGATCAACTTTGGATGATCCAGCTGAATACCTAGCAAGAACAGGAGGAGTTCGACCCTAAACAACCTCAAATGGAGTCAACTTGATGGAGGAATGGTAAGTGATATTATACCACTATTCTGCCCATAGGAGCCATCGCACCGAATCCTTTGGTTTGTCACTAGAAAAGTGATGAAGATAAGTCTCCACGCACCTATTAACAACTTCAGTTTGCCCATCTGATTGTGAATGATATGCAGTGCTCATACTCAATTGTGTTCCTTGCAAATGGAAAATCTCCTTCCAAAAGTTGCTGGTAAATACTTTGTTACGATCACTAACAATAGACTGAAGAATTCTATGCAACTTGACAATATTCTCAATGGAAGTACAAGCAACACTTATAGCAATATAAGGGTGAGTTATGACACAAAAATGAGCATACTTAGTGAAAGGGTCCACAACAACAAAAATAGTAGACTTACCATAAGAAGATGGTAGTCCCTAAATGAAATCCATGAAGATATCAGTCCAAGCTTCTTTCGGAGTAGGAAAAGGCTATAGAAAGCCTGTACTTGCCACAGTTTCCCCTTTCTGTTGTTGTCAAACATCACATTCTGCCACAAAATTTTTGATTTCACCCACACTTTATTCCTTTCTAGTAAAATTCCTAAGAAATGCGCTTGTAGATTCTAAGAAAACCAAAGTGATTTGTAGGCGGTGATGTGTGCAATCCTGCAATATGGTTTGCTTGTGGGCTGAATTAGGGACTAATGAAATCCTCCTTTATACAGTAAGCTTAAGGAGTCCCAAAAGTAAGGAGGGGTTGAAATTGGCTCTTTTTGTAGCTTTTGGATAATACTTCTAGTCTTTGGATTTTGCCACCATTCCTTCTTGATTTGTTCAAGGGGAGTACATGCAGGTTCATAAATAACTATAAGTTTTGTTCAAGAAGTCGTGAGAGTGCATCACCACATTCTTGGTCCTTTTCTTGTAAATAATCTCATATTTATTGCCCAACAACTTGGTGACCCACTTTTGTTGTTCCATGTAAGAGCTTCATTGCTCCACAAGATTCTTTAGGCTCTTGTGATCAGTTTGGATTTGGAAATGCCGGCCAATTAAATATGGTCTCCACTTTGTAACTGTATGCACAATGACTAGCTTCTCTTTGTCATAAACAGACATGCTGATGTGGGAAGGAGAAAGAGCCTTATTGGTAAAAGCAATGGGGTGTCTGTCTTGCATTAAAACTGCACCAATGTTAACTATTGATGCATCATACTCAATGATGAACACCTTGTTGAAATTTGGCAAGGCAAGAATCGGTGTGGTGGACACTATGTGCTTAAGCTTGATGGATCCACACAAGGAAAAGCACTTGCCATTCGTTGGTTATTAGAGGCATCCCGTAGGAGTTTGTCGCTAGGTATTTGACCAAACTAAAGGTATTAAGCATGACAAAACAAACAAATTGCCAATAAATATGACTTTGCACTATAGTTAGCTCGGCACCGATCAAGCGAGTTCGCCGCCAAATGTAGCGGCACCGTCGGCTAAAATTTGTCCCTTAAACTATGTAACCTTATTCCTAGTAGATTGACTCCAAAATAGCATATCCAAATTAGAAAGGCTTGTTCAACTTCCTCTCTCCATTTGAATGCATCCTTTTTTAGTAGAGTGGTCAGTGGAGTGCTAGTCTTTCCACAATCCTTGACAAACTTGTGGTAGTAATCAATCAACTCCAAAAATCCTCCCAACATTTTGATTGTTTGTGGAATAAGCCAATCTGTTGTCACTTGTATATTAGAAGAGTTGACTGAAACACCTTCTTGGGAAACAATATTGCCAAGGTATTCCACATGTGGTCAAGCAAAACTGCATTTAGATTTCTTTACAAATAGATGATGCTCACAAAGGCGAGTCATTTCGTAAGTGACCTAAATGATCTTCAAGATATGAGCTATACATGAGGATATCATCAAAAAATATGAGAACAAACTTATGTAATTAAGGTTGGAAAATGTCATTCGTGAAACTTTGGAAGGTCATTCGTTAACCAAAAAGGCATAACCCTCATGTACCTGAATTTGGTGATAGCTTGATCTCAAGTCGAGTTTGCTGAATTGCAGGACACCTCCCAACTCATCTAACAATTCATCCACAATAGGGATAGGATATTTATCTTTAGTGTTCTTGTTCAGTGCTCGATAATCAACACGCATCCGCCAAGAGCCATCCTTCTTCACCAATGAGACAGGAGAAGAATATGGACTGACACTTGGTTGAATTATGGCAGCATCTAACATTTCTTTCACTATCTTCTCTATTTCTGCTTTCTGAAAATAACGATAGTGATAAGGACAGAAATTAGTAAGGAGACTACCTGGCAATAAAGGAATGTTGTTATCATGTGTTCGCTGAGGTGGCAATCCTCATGGCTCTGCAAATAGGTTAGAAAATTCTGAGCTAAGAGATTCCAGCCCTTCATCCTAGCCAGATTGATGTTGTAATTCCTTTGATGTTCGAAGTTGTATCAAACAGCCATTTCGCTTCTTTTTAAGGAGCTTCTCCATACGATGACTTGAAACTGCGACCTTACCACAACGTTTGCCTTTAAGAGTCACTCTCTAGTCATTCACGATGAACTTCATAACCAGTTTAGAGAAATTCCAAGCTAAATCACCTAAAGTCCTTAACCATTTAATACCCAAAACCACTTCATAGTCTTCTAGTGGCAGCAAAAAGAAATCAACATACAACCCATGGTTTTGCATAGTAAGTTTAACCTTTGGATACTTACTCTAACATATCAAGGTCTTTCCATCTACAACCTTTGCATCAAACTTTTCACAGTGCTCCACAGGATAGGCTAGCCATGAGGTTGGAATTTTAGGAAGCCACTAATTTTCATGGTTTGAGGATTAACAAAACCAACTAAAGCATGAACTAATTAAGTGATAGATTTATCATTATCATCAAATTCCACACCTTCCTGATCTGAATTTTGTGGGGGGTGGGGGGGGGGGGTTCATCCTCAACATCTTTTAGCTCCTTCACTGGTTCAATCATCAATAGTTGTCCCTTTTTGCAATGGTGCCCTCTATGCCACTTTTCATCTCAATGCCAACACAAACATTTTGTCGTTCACTCTTTGAGTTCCTCTTGAGTCAATTGTTTGGCAGGAGGATTGCGAGGAGTAGGTGGTGTGATAGTGCTTTGCTAGCATTCTGCTTGCTAATGGTCTTGTTGGGGTGATGTTGTTCTTCTCCCAACTTCTCTTCTTCTAATCGTGCAAAGGAAATTGCAGTAGTCATAGTTTGTGGCCAACACACTTTGACTTCACGTAGAATGATAGGTAGGAGACCTTCAATTGAAGTACCGAAGAGTTGGCTTTCATTCCAATCTATGGTCCTATTTGATAACCACTCTAATTGTGTCTAGTACACTAAGATGGTGCTAGTTTAGCATATTTTGGCAAGCTCTCCATCAATATTCTTGTATCTAGTGGGCCCAAATTAGACAAAAACAAATTCTACCCATGAAGGCATTCCATAATGAGCTTCAAACCAGCAATACCATTGAATAGCATCGCCATCCAAACTAATAGAAGCAATCTCAACTTTAAATGTTTTTGGAGTGCGATGAAAGTGAAAGTATTTTTGGGCCCTAGAAACCCAATCGATAGGGTCATCATTATCCCGCTTAGGAAATTCCACCTTCATATGAGAAGGACCATGATCACGCTCTCCTTGGTAACCTCCTTCGGGCATTTACGATTGCTTCCTATGGTAAGCTGATGTAGAGGAATCATCTTCTCTCTCTCTTTATGGGAAGATGTAATGAGTAGTTTAGAGAGTGATGCCTGGATCTCTCCAAATTGAGACTTAAACATATTGCTAAGTTTAACCTTTAGCCTAGCTTCCATTTGGTACATTGTTGAATTTTTTGAGGCCATGGTGTGTGATTGAAGATCAAGAATTCCAAGATCTTGCTTTTGTCGGTGGGTTAACGGCATCCACAAGAACGCTAGCTTTGATCACTTCGAGGGGATCTACTTCCAAATTCGCCAAAGGCTGTGAATTATGTTATTGTTTGAATGGAAAAGCCCCGTACGGTTACATATATATAGGGTAGGGAAACTTACTCCTATTAGGAATGTAAAATATCCCAATCCAAGTACTTAATGGACTCGACCCCAATTGATTTGGGAATCATAACACATTAATTAGAAATCCCAATTGATTTGGGAATCCTATCATAAATAGAAAATCCCAATTGATTTGAGAATCCTAACACATTAGTTAGAAATCTCAATTGATTGGGGAATCCTAAAAAATGTGCCCTAATTAACGAGTACAGAACATAGACTCTTGTGTTTTTTATCCAATTTTAATATTTTTTTTTTCCTTTGTGGTACATTAGACAAGGATTATGAAGATGATACTAGGATTTGAACTCATCAAAAGCCAACAACTTGCACTACTAAATGATTGTAATTTTTTAAGTAAAAAATCAATGAAGAAACTCAATAATCCCCAAACATGCAATAAAAAAAAATGCAATGGGTAAACATCAAACTTATAGATGCGCATTAAGATAGTTACAACTTCTACATCCAAAAGTTTATTTGTAGCAGATTTGTAAGTAGCTTGATTCTAAATTTTAGAAGGAAAAGAAAAAGAATATAGTGGATGCTTATCAATAATTGGGAAAAATGGCTATAACTATTATGTGTAAAATTTAAGAAAAGGCAAAGCCATATTTGTTCTTCAGCCATTTACAAATTAAACATATAGATCCTTGGAAGTGATAAACCATCCAAGAGCCCCTTCAAACTCATTCACCAAACATCTCAACCTCCACAATTTATGGCTTACTCATTCTTCCCACACCTAATCATATGAAAATTTGGTGCTCATCACCAACTATCCATCTATCATCGATTGATGACAATCATGACAGTGTTTGCATCCATAAAAATAGGAGGAGCGTCATTGTTGCCAGTCAAATGGCTTTCTCAATCATGGAACCACTACATCTCCCTCTCATTTACCTTCATGCTACTATCATTCCTCTAGTAATCTGCCTTGCAGCATCTAGGTTCAACCTGCCCTTAAGACAGCTAGCAACATTGACAAAAGCCAGAAGTTGGAACCACTGAGGAAAGTGGATTTGATGGGGGACTGGTGACAGGCCAGTGAATGGTGGGAGGAGGAGAGTCAAAACAAATGAAAGTTTTGGGTATAGAAGATGGCGTTGCTGGAACTTAAATGCAGAGAGAGAGGGGAAGAGATAGAGAGGGAGGGAGAGGTGGGACTTGTGATGTGAAATTATTAATCCCAATTCATAACATATAAGAATTTAGTGAACCTCAAAGTAAATTTTATAATTTATGAAATAATATAACTAATGAAATTTAAGATCAACAAAAACCAATAAAAATCAAGTTGAATGAAGTATTTTTCTTTTATAATATGGAACTATAGGAAATGATGATTCAAGATTTGGAGCCTTCTCAGGCAGTCAGGCCTTTTCTATCCTGTTTTAATACAATGCTATCGATTTTTTTTTTATGATAATGAGAATCTTAAAGTTGTTAAAGGGAAAGCTTCCCATTCAATTTGATCTCTCTCTCTCTCTCTCTCTCTCAATTGAACAAATCATTTTGTTGTCCTGATGTTGTAAGAATTATACATCTGCTGCAGAGACTATCTTCATTCATTTGGTGAAGCTGTTGTTGCTATCTCAGCTGGTGTGTGTGGGATAGCTGCTGGATTCACTGCTTCTTTATACATGGATGAGTTGTTCATTTTCTTTCAGGTGATTCTATTGTTTTATTGTCTTACAATCAACTAGCTTGTGTTTTATAATTTTGCCTTACTGAATTGAATCATAATTATTTGTGTTGATTTATAATCCCTTCCTTTTTTATTTTTATTTTTAAATTTTTTTCTTTGGGACTTTTTCTTTTATTATTATTATTATTATTATTATTATTAATTATGTGTGGGCCGACTCTCAGATGAATATTTTCCCTCAGTTGCTCTATTTCATTGCATTTATTATTTCTTAGATGCACCTTAAGCATATTCTTTCCTGTAAACACCCCTGAACATTGGCCCTCTTAATAAATCTCAAAATGTGATGTTTGTAGCTGAAATTAATAAATCAACTAGTTCAGTCTCACACATTTATCTGGATGGATATAATGGGATTTTGAGGAAGAACAGTTGCTTTGACCTTTTCTTCCTTGGTGATTTGTTTTCAGTACTAAAACATTATTTAAAGAAAAATATTGTTGTGTCAATTTGCGATTCTTGTGATTTAACTGTTGGATTTATTTTATATGACATTCATATGTGGAGTTTCCAACAGCTAACTAGTGGTAGGGATGTGTTCCTTTCAGCTATCAACTTTGTCTGTTATACACAAGGCTTTGCTTTTTAACTTTGCATCAACTTTGGGTACAGAATTGAATTTATTTTTGGAAGGCTGAATACTGATGGAAAATTGGGCTCTAACAATGTTAAATTTAAGGCAGGGTTTAATTTTTCTTCAACTGGGTTGGATTCAGCTTGTTTAATTTGACTAAAATGATCTATTATGTTTTTGAGGTCATGGGTATATAAATCCTTAATGACAATAACTGTTTTAATTATGCCATTTACAAAAGCCTAATGGCATTAACTACTTTAAAATTATGGAATATGGCTTGATAATTTAAAATAATTTTTTGTATAGTTTGGCCTTGACATAAAGTATTTTGAAAGGAGTGTCTCTAAATTTTATCTCAAAAGATTGTACGATCTGAGCCACATTTTTACCTTATCACTTCCATGCTTTGAAATTGTTGTTTCCTTTCACAAGTCAACATAGTGGAACTCAATTTTCATGGGAATCTTGTATCCCGGGTATCAAGATTCCTACGAATCACAGCAGTGAGGGTATTTTTATTGTCGCAAACCAAATGCCACATAAATAGTGTTGTTTCATTACTCCTAAGCTCCTAGCCTAGCCTAGCCTTCATAGGTGGCACAGGCCAAGCTTGTTTAGGGCCTTATGCCCATGACCACAGGTATGGTGTCCATTTGGTGGGTAACTATCATATTAATAGTAGAGAAGGGTTTGTTTTTTAAGTTGAATGGCACCCTGGGAAAAAAAGAGGAGTGTGACTCCTTGCGTATGATGTTGTTTTCTTATGCTAGAGTAGGAGCGTATAGAAAGCTTTTTAGGCAACAGTAACTGTTCATCAATCATTGTAAAACTTATAACTAGTGTCGCGCAACCCTTCACATGTTGTGAAGTATTCAGCCTGTGACAGAGGATGTTAGGTTTTTAGTTGATTATATGTTTGTGTGAAGTATTGGCAGAGGAAGCATGCCGTGCACTAATACAAAGAGATTCGACATGCTAAAGTTAAAAACCCCTTTTTTGAACTGCATTGGTGTGTTGGAGGACCTAAAGAAACAGAAAGGTCCCATTGATGAACTATAGGAATATTTTTGTGGTATGGTGGAAGCTTTACAACGTGAGATGGGCAAGCTTACCACCAAGGCAAACCTCTTGGTTCATGCGTTGGAAAATGCCAGTTTTATGGTGGTAGAATGTGGTAGAGCAATGTTATTGCAACTGAATGCATTCAATGGTTCTCTTGATTCTAAGAAGTTAGAGAACTTCCTTTTAGACATGAAACAATAAATTCATGCGACTAGGGTCGATTCTGAGGAAGCGAAAGTATCCATGGCTACAATGTAGTTTGGTGGGGACACCAAACTATGTTGGTGTACCAAGGATGATGAAATTCAAAGTTTATGATTCATACTTGGGAAGACTTCATATGCAAGCCCAAGGCTTAATTTATCTTGAGAATGTTCGTACAATGCTTAGTGAGTTTATGAGATCTTAAGAACTTTGGGACAATAAAAGAATATGTCAAATAATTCTCTACTTTGATGTTGGATATCTGACAAGTGGCCACAGTGGAAAGTCTTTCAACAAAGAAAACCCAAGAGTGGGATAGTCACCAAGGCAACATCTTCAAAGGATTCATCCTTGTCTTGGGCCTCTAATACATAAGGTGCTAAGGGCAAGATTGTGTGTTTCTGATGTCATCGAGTTGCTGATTGCCCTCTGCAAGCTTCTCTTGCTGAGGAGTCACGACAATAAAATGAGGATGAGGAGGAAACCCCGAGAATGGCTGCAATGCAATTACTCATTGGAAAAACAGTTGCTCAAGCTAAGTGTTTAGTGTTTATAGATTTACATATCAATCAGAAGAACATGTGCATTTAACAACTTTATCTACAAATGCCAAAGTGCGACTCAACTTCAAACTAGATAAAGACTTAAGGTGCATGAAAATGGTGAAATATATAGCCTAAACTACCTGATGAGTAGTTAAGCATGTGCTTGTGAAGCTTGATCTGCAGGTGGCCGGGGGTGGGGTGGGGGGAGGGAGTTGGACACGCTAATTTCACAAGGATAATTTTCATATGATACTTGGGATGAATTTCTTATGGGAGACTAGGGCATTTCTTATGTGGTTTTCTGGTTCCATTTGTCTAATTGGTGATCACCCTTGTATGGTTTAAGTTATGGCAAAGAAAGGAGATGATGAATAGTTCCTCTCCGCCGTGCAGTTCAAAAAGCATTTGAGAAAGGGGTAACTGATGTATCTCAACTCATAGGTGGCACAGGAAGATGCCGGAAATAAGTGGTACCTATTGCCATCTCGATTATGGCATGATTGGGGGTTTGGAAGTAGGTAGGGATAAGGTGGCAGTGTCTTAGTTGCAATTTTTTGATGATACTATTTTCGTTTTAGAAAATAGTACTGAGAAATTTCCCAAGGGGCTCTGTTAAAAATTTTTGAGAAGATTTCAGGATTGAAAATTAATTTGGCTAAAAGTGCTTTGTTTTTTGGATAAGTAAAAGAAACTTTATTAAAGTGGCATCAATGGGATGCCATCCCATGGAATAGTAAGTCAAGCACTTTGACGGGTGTCACACAAATCAAAGATTACGTCATAATCATTGACAAAAGTCCCACCTATGCCAGCTATTGACCGCAGTAAACTAGTGTTCTTTGCTGTTTTGGATTGCTGAGTTTGGATTATTAAACACTTGCCGATTCCTCTCTTTCCAAATGCATAAGACAATTGCAAGGGGAATGAGGTACTTAGCTTTTCTCCCCTACTTTGTTGTTTGAATCCCCTTTCGGGCCCAGAGTTCCCCTCCCACAGAGTTAGTGACAATGCCAGCTAAAAGCGCTTTGGCTGGTATTAATTTGAGTAGTAGGGAGTTGGAGGATGTTAGATCTCTTGCGGGGTGCAATTTGTTGTCTTTGCCAATTTCGTATCTTGGGCCCTTGGCTTTCCTCTTAGGGGTAATCCTTTGTTCACTGCTTTTTGGGATCTGGTGCTTGAGAGGGTAGGGAAGAGACTAGAAGGGTGGAAGAAGGCTTATATTTCCTTGAGTGGTCTCTCTAATATTCCTATTTACTACCTCTCTCTTTTTAAAATTCCTATGGAAGTAGCTGGGAGTTTAGAGAAGTTTACGGGAGACCTTTTAAGGTCTGGTATTGGGGAGGATAAGAGGGATCATCTTGTTAGTTGGGAGGTGGTCAGGAGGCCGAAATCTGAGGGTGGCCAGGGTGTCAATTGTTTGGTTTCTAAAAAAATTTTTTAAAGAGGAAAATGGTTATGGAGATTCCCCTTAGAGTCTGGTTCCTTACAGCATAAAGTAAAAAAAGAGTAAGTATGGTATTCATAGGAATGGGTGGGATACTAAGAGGAGTGGAATTGGTTCTCATGCATGCCTTTGGAAATTTATCTCTGAAGTTTCTGATTTTTTCTTTCCCCTCATTCATTTTTCTGTTGGTGTTGGCGATAGGGTTCACTTTTGGGAAGATATTTGGGTGGGTGAGACTTTGTTGGAAAACCTTGTGCCTTGATTGCGTAGATTTTCATCTGTGCATGATGCTCCTATTTCTGAATTCTATTATTTTGAAAGGGGTTTTGTGTCTTGGGACCAAGGTCTTAAATTTTGATTTCAACTCAAATTTTGAAGCTCCAAAAGTACGGAAATTTTGATGGAAATTTCGATTTCGATTTCGATTTTAATTTGAAAAAATAATAGAAACTAGTAGTAAAGCATGAAATTATTTGTGAAACTTTAGAAATGGTTAACAAACATAATAATATAAGTTTTAAGACTAATATATTACAAATTAAATACATCTATGTTTTGTATGAAGTGGAAAAGTCGTAAAATAGTATGTGTATCAAACATGCTTGTAAGATAATGTACATTAAACATATTCAGTTAATGCAAATGAAATTCATAAATCATTTAAAAATTATTTATTATACAAATATTGATAATTTAGACATGAATGGTTAAATAAAATATTATTATAAGTTTATTTTTTCATATAATTTCAAAAGCACTTGTGATAACCTTTTGTTTCAATAAAATAAATTAAAAGAGAAATTTCACTTTACTCTTGAATCTCTCGTTTGAATTAATTTCATTGCATAGTTAAAATTTCGACAAATTTCGCTAAAATTTCAAGGTTTCGATAAATTTCGGATGATTCGTTGAGATTTTGATGGAAATTATGCAAGACGGAAATCGACTGCCATTTCGATTTTGAGGGTGACGGAAATAGGAAATTTCGATGGAAATTTCGACAATTTTGTGGAAATTTAAGACCATGCTTGGGACTTCCATTTCTTTAGGAGTTTCAATGAGAGAGAGTGAAGAGCACACTTTCCTATTGAGCATTCTGAATTCATTCATTCCAAAATGAGGGGGTTTAGTAGGCTTTGGATTGGGGACCCTTTAGGTTCATCCTCTCCAAAGTCTTTTTCTGTTCATCTGACCTAACCTATTATTCCCAGTTCTTTTCATCTCAATAAAATAGTGTGGAAGGCTGCTGCTCCTTTTAAGATTTGAGCTTTCATATGGATTTTGGCTCTCAACGGGGTTAATACAAATGACTTACTTCTGATTAAGAGGCCTTATAAGGCTCTTAGTCCTGAGGTCTACCTGATTTGTGTCAAGGATGGTGAGACTTTCATTTATTCCTACAATGTGAGGTGGCAAGGGCACTGTGGAATAATTTGTTTTCCTGCAGTGGTGAGGATTGGGTGGCTCCGAAGACTGCTAATGGTTTCATATTGGTACTGAGGCTTCGGAAGGAAGACAAAAAAGAAAAGGCTTTGGTTTTGTGTTGTTGTAGCTATGTTGTGGACTCTTTGGCTTGAAAGGAACACTAGGATATTCAAGATATCAGAAGACTGACACATTTGATTTGGGAGATAGCTTAATTTTTGGCTGCATTTTGAGCTTATTCTTTTGAGGTTTTTAAGGGTATCTCACTGTCCGACATCCATAGGGATTGGAAGGCAGTATAGATGTAAATACTTTGTTTCTTTTTGCCTTTTGATTTTGCTATGAAGGAGATGGCTTGTGCACTTTTTCCTCTAATTTTTTTTTCTTTTATTGCATTAATGAAGTTTTTGCTGTTTCAAAAAATATTTGATGCTTTTGAACATGTTCATGTGGTAAATGGTTTACTTTTGGCTGACTAGTTAACCCTTTGTGTTACAACCAGTGCTGCACAGCCCTTCACATTGTGTGAAATGGTTGGCCTGTTTGGATTTGTTTTAATTCTTTTAGGAATTAAGGTGGATGATGATTGATAAGAAGAATAAAGCTCTCAAAGATGCTGCCAGCGCCAACACCAACACCAACCAACCTCCAAGAAGTGTGAAGCTTCATGGATTGGCCTCATTTTAATGCTGATTGGTGGGCAATTTCAGCACCTTCCTTCAAACAGATTGCATCAAGAATGCAACTTCAAGTGGACAATTGAGTCTAAGAAGTGCTTTTTATTTGTTAAAGACATGATATCTTGTGTTTCTGTGCTTGCATCATAGAATTTTGAGAAGATATTCGAGGTTGATAATAATGCATCCCATGTTGGCCTGGTGGAGCATGCTTATAAAACCTTTTAATTAAAAGGTACTAAAAGCTTTTGAAAAGTAGTTAAAAAATGCTCACTGCAGCTTATAAAAGGCTGAATGATGTATATTACCTTAAACTACTACAAGTAATGAATTTTAAAATTTTAATATATAATTTAATGTTATCACGTACTAATATAATATAATAATATTAATAGAACTGTCAAAGCTTGATATATATTGTTGATCCACAATCTAATAGCTTAAGCTTTAAGGTAAAGTTGTAAACTAATGTGGTATCAGAGTTGGTTACCAGGAGGTGTTGGGTTCTAGTCTCCCTGCCCACGTTTAAATAAAAAGTTACTGTATTCCGTATAATGAGCATTATCTATAATGTGTTTTATCTCTCCACGTGCTGTTGGGTTACATGCACAGGGGAGTGTTAAAGCTAGATATACATTGTTGGCCCACAACCTAATAGGTTAAGCTTTTAGGTGAAGTGGTTGTCTAACAAGAACATTGAAGATCTGTTATCACATATCATTTAATATAATAATATTAATAAAACATTGAAAATCTTGAGAAATATTTTCCTATCATAATAATATAATATTATTATGCTAAGTATGCTATAGTAATTACAATAATTTGTATGCTAGATTAGATACAAAAGAAGGGGGAAAGAGGCATATTTAAACTTTCTAGAGCTAGAGAAAGAAAAAGTAAAGACTTGGGTAATGTAAAATGTATAAAAAGTGAGGATGATATTGTCTTGGTTAAGGAAGAAGACATTAAAAAAAATGGCAAAGTTACTTTAGTAAGCTATTTAATGAAAACCAAGTAGAAGACTTAAACTTAGAATTGACAGGTGAGGAAAAGGCTAGAAATATGAGATGTCTTCACAAAATTAAAGTTAATGAAGTTAAGTTTGCACTTAAAAAGACAAAAAATGGAAAAGTTATAGGACCGGATGACATCCCAATTGAAAATTGGGAATGCCTTGGTGATGACTGAATTATATGGTTAACTAATTTATTTAACACAATTATAAAAACTAAGAAAATGCTAGATGAATGGAAAAAAAACACTTTAATACCTATATACACAATAAAGGAGATATTCAAAATTGTAATAGCTATTGTGGAATTAAACTTATGAGTAATACAATGAAATTTTGGGAAAGTGTAGTTAAACAAAGATTAAGATTAGAAATGAAGGCCTCAGAAAATCAATTCGTTTTTATGCCTGGGAGATCTATTACAAAAGCTATATGTATTTTAAGAAGATTAATGGAAAATTTAAGAGAAAAGAAGAGGGTCTTGCATATGATATTTATTGAATTAGAGGAAGCGTATAATAGGGTACCTAAGGAAGTTCTATAGTGTATTTTAGGAAAAAAAAAAGGGTGTATGTAGTAGGTATATTTATTTTATTAAGGATATGTATGATGGAATAATGACTGGTGTTAGGACTACAGGTGGAGAGACTAGGGAATTTCTAATCACAATAGGGGTACATCAATGATACAGGTGGAGAGACTAGGGAATTTCTAATCACAATAGGTGTACATCAATGATCTGTTTTGGGCCCTTATCTTTTTGCTTTAGTGATGGATGAACTAACTAGGAGTACCCAAAATGAGGTTCCATGGTGTATGTTGGTTGCAGATAATATTGTCTTGATTGATGAAACTAAAGGTGGAGTAGCATCTAAGTTAGAATTATGGAGAGAAGCTTTAGCATCTAGAGGCTTTAGGATAAGTCGAAATATGATAGAATATATGAAATGTAATTTCAGTTATAGCAGGAGGAATATTGGAGACAAAAGATAAACTTGATGATGAAGAAATCAATGACACTAGTAGATTTTGATACCATGGATCTATTATGCAAGCTGAAGGAGAAATTGAAGATGTAATGCATATAGTTAAAGCAGGCTGGGTAAAATGGAGAAGTGCTTCGAGTGTGCTGTATGATCTTAAAATACCTTTGAAATTAAAATGGAAGTTTTATAGGATGACCGTAAGACCAGTTATGCTATATGGATCAGAATGTTGCGCGACTAAGAAACAATATATCCAAAAAGTAAAAGTTGCTGAGATGAGAATGCTAAGATGGATGAGTGGTATAATGTTAAAAGATAAATTAAAGAATGAACATATTTGTTGTAAGTTAGGTGTAGCTCTTGTAGAAGACAAGATAAGGAAGAGACAATTTAGATGGTTTGGGCACTTCCAACGTAGGCCACATAGTGTGTTAGTGAGGAAGAGTGAGTTAGTTATTGTGAGGGGAAGTAGAAGTGGCAAGGGTAGACCTAAAATAACTTGCAATGAGATAGTCAGGATTTTATAGCCTTGAATTTGTTGAAAGAAATTGTCCATGATGTGGAAATGGATTCATGTAGCCGACCCCACCTAGTTGGACTTAAGGCTTGGTTTGTTACTGTTGTTACATTGTAAAAGGATGCTTCAAATATCATGTTAAAATGTGTTATAATTATTATAAATAATATCCTATGTTATAATGTTATAATGTTATTATATATAATTTTATTCTAATTATAGAGAGATTGTCAGTCGTTGTTATTTTGAACATTTTTTTTTCCTTTTGTTTTTATCATAACTTCATAGGAGGATTTCTTATTTTCCTTTTTGTACATTCTTTGTTCTTTAATAAAATCTCATTTTTTTGTATAAAAAAATACGAAGTGGTGCCAAACAAGGTTTATGCTAAGAAGGTCATCCTATTGACTTTTTTGGTGAGAAGCTCTACACAACCTATGATGTAGAGTTATATCCAATTTGTCCAAACTCTAGGGCATTTGAGGTGTTATCTTATTCAAATATATTTCATCGTGCACTCCAATCATGTTTACCAAATTTAAAACAAATTCAAACAGCTCAAGCAAAGTCACAAAAATATCAAAGCAAGTAAAATAAAGTAAGGGTAGAGAGATACAAACTCTTTTTTTTATGTCCATGTCCACTCTCTCAAGGCCCAACCACCTTGAGGTTCCAATAACAATCCCCTTACTTCAACAAAGGCAAGGTTACCAATACACATTGCTTTGACGGAGGCAAGGACACTCTGAGATTTGAATACAAAAGAAAGATTCCTCACAAGGAATGATTTACAAATAAAGAGCAAGTTCAATTGCAAAAAGTCTCTTAAGATTATCAAACTAAGGTAGAAGATTTTGGTTTTTTTTTTTCTCTCTTCGAGGAAGATGAGCAAGGGAAGAGATCAATGACAGATCGGGAGTCTTTGCATGTGCAAATGTGATAGCAAAAGACTGTCTTAACTTTCTTTGGGCTTAGAAGACATATGTATTGAGTTTGGAGTTAAACTGGGTGTTTTATGCTCTTTAGGCGGTGTTAGATCATCGACTGTTCTTCTGGGGCAGTTGACTTTTGACTAGCTGTTAGACGCATTCAGCGTAGGGTCTGGTCAACCTATCCCAAAGGATGGTCGAATGGGCTATCATTCTGCCAAGGCCAATCGACCTACCCTCAGGGCTTATCAATCTGCCTCTCTGCACAGGACAACCCATTCTTACCTTATTTCAAATTCCTCTTAAACCTAAACACTTTTCCACTAAATTTGAGGTTTGAAACAAGGTTTTCTTGTGCCATAAGATGATAAAAAACGTGGAGTTTAAGCACACAAGAGGGTGTGCAGTCTTGGGATTTTCACTTTGTGATGAACTTGGATGGAAGAGGAATGAACAATCTTAAATTTTTGTTAAATGTGCTCAATTTTTTTCATACATCTTTGGGGAGGGACACAAGAAGTTGGGTTTTGGATTCATCTGGAAATTTTTTTTTGTTGTCTTTTTTTCTTCAGCCGATATTCATGTTGTTAGTTTCTGTAGAATTATTAGATATCCGTTAGCCTTTATTAGAGGCTGATCTTTAGGAGATTCACAGCTAAAAAATTAGTTGATTTGTTAGCTATTTTTGGTTCCACGATCCTAGGGGATTTGGGTTGCATGTTACCCAATTCCGTAGATAGTCTTTCTTATTTTACTGCTTTTCTTAGTAATTAGATGAGAATTATCATCTATTTAAAGGGAATGTAATTATTTCATAAGTTAGTGGAATATTCAGCTTTCTTTTCCACATTTCAGCATGGTATTAGAGCATCCTCTGAAACCTAATCTTCCTATATGACCAAATACGGTATGGCCACCGGGAGACGCGACTCCACCTCTTCAGTCTCAGATGTCACCACCAATCAAGAAGCCATGGTCTCAGGCAACAGCAATAGTGATAGTAGACTAAGGAAAGATTGGCCGTGGTGTGACCATTGTCGGCGTTTTGGTCACATCAAGGACACCTACTAGAAAATCCACGGTAAACCCGCAGATTGGAAACCTTCCTGCTTTGCCAACGACAGAGAAGGACGGGGAAATTTCGTCTTGGTAGATGAAAAACTGTTGGCCTTACAAGGCTTAAAATCTTGTTTTGATGATAACAAATTAGAGGAATTTAAAATGTTTGGTTTAGTGATGATATTTCAGGACTCAAGTAGGTGAATACAAGGTCAAGTGCTCACAAGGATCATTGAAAGCTTATACTCCAAAGAAAGATGATCAAATGAAGCTTAAAGAATATTAAGGCGTGAATTCAAAGAGAGCCAAAGATAGTTCAAGCAACATCAGCATGAGTAAAGTGTGTAGAAATCTAAAGCTGACTCAAGCTCAAGTCAAAAGAGGACACAAAGCAAAATATCATAGAAGACTTGAAGATTAGAGTTTTTAGGCTTTAAGATCAATGATGTAAGTACTTCATATCAAAATATCTCATGAAATAATTTGAAGCTCTTTAGGGGTTAATTATGGTCTTAAGAGACTTAATTTTAAACCCCGGAAAATGTTTTATAAGAAATCAAAGCAAGAGGGTAAAAAGAATTTTTTGAAAACTAAACTGAAAAATCAGAAAATAGACTACCCAAACGACTGAAGTTTCACTTCAGAAGACTGATGAATAAGTTCAGTCTGCTGAAGAATTTCCTGTTGGAAAACAGAAGAGGCAATACACCCTTAGAAGACTGAAGTGGTCAGCCCAGTCGACTGACCCTGTTTCTAGTTCAATTTTATTGTGTTTTAAAGTACTTCAGAAGACTGAACCCGACACTTTAGTCTACTGAACACTGTTAACGGCTAATTTTTTTAAAAGTTTTAAAATTCAAATTAAGGTTTCTTGTGCCCTAAATTTTATGAAAACTTGGGAAATACTCCAAGTAATCTTAAGCAACATGAAAATACTTTTGAGAGCCTATAAATACATACATGCTTTTTAGCAAATCAAACTTACCAAGAAATTCAAATCTATTCATAAGCTGAAAGCCATCTTGCACTCTCAAAAACTCTCTTGCTCACTCATCGCAAAACTGATTTGCTAAGAATACTGAAGTGTTGAAACATCCTACTCTGAGTTCTAATTGCTGATTCTCATCCGGAGAAGGAACTTGGTGAATTCATTCTTGAGCTTCAATCTATTTCAATTTGATATTTAATTTGAAGTATATAGTGTTTTAAATTATACTAATATGCTCTTGTGAGAGTGTTATTGTACACAGGAATTATTTCTTGTATTCTTGTAGTGATTGACGATTCAAGACTTGTTTGGATTGTTGGACCAAGTGTGGGGTATCGCTTGAAGAGGCATTGCTTTAGCCTATTGAAGGAGTGACCGAGCATGAGGTATCGCTTAGAGAGGGGGCTCTACCCTTATGGAGGGATTTGTAAAAGGTTTGCTCCACCTGGAAAGGAGTGCTCTCGTGGAATCCTTAGGTGGTATTGGCCTAAGGGGAGGACGTAGGCTGGGGATATATATATATATATATATATATATATATGTATGTATGTATGTATGTATGTTGAAAGTAAAAAGAAGGACTGAAATCAAAAACTGAGATCAAGAAGAACTCTTAACTCAAGAAAGTACGTTTTGATTAAACTTTTGCGGAAACCTAAAAGGGAGTACGTTGTTTAATCGTTTGCAGAAATGAGTACTCCACTGGGGAAGTCCAATCAAGTGCAGGGTCTTGAGATCTCGAATGCTGAAGCACATGAAAATGACTTGCACTGAATGTAAGAATCCATTCCGAAGTACATGGGGATGACTTGCACTAAATGTAAGAATCCAGGCCGAAGTACACAGGGTTGACTTGCACCGAGTATAAGAATCCAGGCCGAAGTACACAGGGTTGACTTGCACTGAATGGAAGAATCCAGGCCGAAGTACATGACAATGACTTACACCAGGTTTGAGAACCTGGGTGCCGAAGTACATGGTGATTACTTGCACCGAATGTAAGAATCCGGGTGCCGAAGTACATGGTGATGACTTGCACGAGGTTTGAGAACCTGGGTTGTGAAGTACATGGTGATGACTTGCACCGGGTTTGAGAACCTGGGTGTCGAAGTACATAATAATGACTTGCACCGGGTTTGAGAACTTAGGTGCCGAAGTACATGGAGATGACTTGCACCGAATGTAAGAATCCAGGTGTCGAAGTACATGATAATGACTTGCACCGGGTTTAAGTACCCGAGTGCCAAAGCACTATTTCAGAATAAATGATTCCATTTGTTCCTGGGGTCAGTTGCCCCAGTTTCAAAGTAGAAGAATCAATTTGTGCTTGGGATCATCTGCCCCAGTTCCAGATACTAGCAAAACAAGGATTGTTATAACTAGGGTGAAACAACCTATACAATAAGACAAGTATGAGTGAACAATGCATATCGCTATATGATGCTAGAATGCGGGGATATGTATGCATGTTGTATGATATGTAGCTTTTTTCCTTTTTTATGCATGCATAAAAAACATGATGATGCATGAATCTTCCTTTCCAACGCGCTTGTGATCACTATCTAGTCTTTGATCTTGGCCTTGTTTTCACATTCTAATCTGATAAGAAGGCGCCTGAATGGGTTTCATTGAAACTCAACACGGAATATGCCCCGATTGCATTTTTCTGCCATTGACCTTGGCCAGGTTTTCAACTTCCACTCTGATATGAAGGCATCTGAATGGGTTCCACTGAAACTCAACACGAAATCTACCCCAGTTACATTTATTCATCACTGATCTTGGCCATGTTTTCAATTTTCCCTCTGACATGAGTGGACTTGAACTGGCTCTCTCGGAACTCAATATGGAATCTGCCCCAATTAAATGCATCTGTAACTGCTCTTGGTCATGTTATCCGATTCCATAGGCAAATCTAGGAATTGGCTTTCCTGAAACTTGACATGAAATCTGCTCCAGTTGACGTATTTGTGGCTGATTCTATCCATCTTGCATTTTTCCAACAAGGGTCTTCTTTGAATTGCATCCTTAATGTTTTAAAATCAAATTGAAATTTAAATAAATAAATATGCAATAAATCTCATTGGGTATATAAATGGAATGCTTAAATTTGCTTGCTTTTACTTGCTTTTCTATGCTTGTTTAACAGGAAACAACTTTACGAGTACTTAGACGCTGATGTAACTTGGTTGCTGGCTTAGAGAATTACATCAATGGGCAAACCCTCCTCTTTTCCTTTTTTTTATCGACATCCTTATCATAACTCCTCCACTGTATCACCCCTCAGAGATTCTTTCTTACTCCGTATTCCATGAATTATTTCAAGTTTCCTGTCTTGAGTTATAACTAGTGCCTCACTAAGTAGTCTGATCAATATTCCAATCTCAGGGTGAACTTTAAGACACGGGACGAAACATAGGCTTAAGGTGGCAGGTGTTAATAAGAATAAGGAAACTAAGGCTCAAAAATTGCATCCCATAAAATTTTCTACCCCAGTTTGTGGCACAGTATTCGCAACGCATTGACCGAATTTGTCATTTGAACAAGCTGTCTATGTACCTTATCAGGATCAGGTCATTATGTAGTTCAGACTCAACATTGAGTTTGACAATTCATTTGAGATAACAATATATACCAATCTGGTCAGGACTTTCATTTGGATCGTAATGTAGGCTGAGGGGTATAGATTGAAGAAGAAATGGGTTAAATAAGGCTCAAAATTGTCAATCTTATCAAGAAGAATTATTAGTCAAAGATCACATCTGAAGTATACTCTTTATTTTTCTTTCTTCTTCCTTTTTCTCTTTTTATTTTTATTTTTATTTACCTTCTTCTTTTTCTTTTTGTTGCAACTTTTTATTTTTCACCTTCTTTTTATTGCAACTTTTGCTTTTCCTTTTACGAAGGAATCGTAAATCCCTTTTTATTTGGACTTCATTTGAGGCTGATCTTTTTAAAACTGCCCCAGTGTGGGGTGTGATCCTTTGACGGGTTAATAAAGAATTGAACTTTTTTTTTAGGCTCAAAAGAGCTAGTATGGGACTTATTTCTTTTGAATTTCTTTTGGGTAGCAGAAAAATGGCCTCCCATCCTTTCAATAGTGACCATTGCCTCAAATGACTTGTCAAACACTAAGAGACCCAAACCTAGGTTAAATTTCTAGTGAATTGGCGTTTAAGAAAAACTGGTTTAACATTCAGGCTCAAATGGGTTAGCAAATGGTAAATCAATATTTGGTTCTTTTTTTAGGGATATTGGTCGACCAAAGATGGTCACCCCTCATTTGATCATAATATAATCATTATACTCTTAAGACACCAATCATAATTTAGATAATAAAGATAGGAGACTTTGCTTATCGATTTCATCAAGCAAACATATGGCAAAGCTTGATAAGCCATTTCTGTCTACTTCTCCTATGACTCTTCATCATTTTGAAATCCACATCCAACTAGGCTCCTTGACAACATCTTGAAGTGGGGTCCTTACTAAACTCCAACTTGGAGGCCTTTCCTTCTATCTTTTATTATTTATTTATTTATTTTTTTTTTTGCCCCATTGAATAGACTCTCAAAACCAACTGAGTCCTTTGTACTGACAAAATTATTTCTTATGTCACTTACACAAAATAAAAACAAAAATGGACAAAATTTGGCATGCGGTGATGGTCCGATGAGGATGGGGTGAGATGAGACTGATATGCACTTTTATTTCATTCAAATTAAAAATAATTTGAACAAAAAGGATTCAATGATGCATTCCTCTCATTATTACCCTTAGGTAATCAAACACATGATTGACTTTCTACCATCATTTCTATATCATGTGAGCTCAGCTTCTGAAGTTGAATGTCAAACAATCATCTAACCACATGACATTTACTACGTTCCTACTGTGATCAGGCAATAGGTTCCTATGATTCTAACCTTTCTCTTGGAATTACAAGGACATAGAGAGATTGTGTTGCTCTGCTCAATATTGGAATCCCAGATCTCAATTTTTAAAATATTAGCCAAGTAGTATGGATGCCTAAAATGGATGCACAATGCATGACACAACACAAAGCATTTCAAAATATATATACAAAGGACGGGATTTAGTCACACGGAGAAGGATGAGACTCCTGTCCCAACCCAAGGTAGGTTTATTATTTATAGCGTTCTTTGAGGCTCTATCATAAGGAAGGAGATCCTATGGTCAAATATGTGTGGTTAAGTTCTAATCCCTATTGATAACAGGACCCCAGATTGAACTTCAATCCTCCCCCATTGGGGTCTGGACGAAGCCCGCACTGAGTGGAGTGGTTCGCGGGTCCTATCAAGCTCTACTACGAAGGGACAAACACTATTACACTCCTTTCTAATCCTAAAGGTAAAGCCCGGGTATAGAGCATGTGAAAGTGTGTGAATTCAAGTTCAGCCTAATCCCGCTACCACACATGTCACTCAATATTCAAATATTCACACTTGATCCCATATTCATAATTACATCTCTAATCACATATACAATTAGATTTTCAAAACTATATAAACAGGTATAAAAGCAAATCTATGATATTCACATGCTTGCCCAATTTAGTTAAAGATATTTACATGCTTATGGAAACAAACATTCATACTTAAAATATATTCGTACATGTACAATATTAACCACAACACTCACAAAGTATAAGTAAACGCATGCAAACAAATAATCACAATTATATATGCACAATATTCACAAAATTAAGGTTATTCATAAATTATTGAAACAAAATATTCGAAATTAACATATTTATTCAAAAATTATGGAAATAAAATATTCACAATTAATCCAGGTTATTCACAAATTATGGAAACAAAGTATTCATAATTAACATGTTCATTCAAAAATGATGGAAATAAAATATTCACAGTTAATCAAGGTTATTCACAAATTATGGAAACAAAATATTCACAATTAATTAAGGTTATTAACAAATTATGGAAACAAAATATTCACAATTAATTAAGGTTATTCACAAATTAGGGAAATAAAATATATTCACAATTAATCAAGGTTATTCACAAATTATGGAAACAACATATTCACAATTAATTAAGGTTATTCACAAATTATGAAAATAAAATATATTCACTATTAATCAAGGTTATTCACAAATTATGGAAACAAAATATTCACAATTAATTAAGGTTATTCACAAATTAGGAAAATAAAATATATTCACAATTAATCAAGGTTATTCACAAATTATGGAAATAAAATACTCATATTAAATCCAGAATATTCACAAATATAGTAACAAATATTCACATTAAATCAAGGATATTTACGAATATTCACATTAACTCAAAGATATTTACAAATATGGAAACATATACCCACACTAAGTCAAACATATTATAATTTTCACAAACCAATTATTCAAATATGGAAGTATATTATTTTCAAAATAAAACGGAGTAATTAAAAGACTTATTAAATTTAAATTTGGGATAATTCCTAATTAATTATTGGCTCGACTCTTTAATGTTTGCAGCGGAGTCGCTAAGCTGTCGCGACTCCACGGACGGAGCGAGGCGAGTGAAAAATGTAATTGTTTAATTTTTGGAAAAAATGGTGTGATGGTTGGGGTCGCCACTAACCTTTTAGTGTGGTTAGAACGCTTGGTTATTACCCAATAAAGGGTAGAATCGGTCTGTGTAACCAAAGCAGGGATTGGGAGTTCGGTTATGCGAGGGGAAAGTGTGAGCACCCCCTACACACCCGTTTTTACGAACGGTACCTAATTAATTGAGAATTATTCCAAAATAAACTTAATAGCCTTCTTATTTTACTCCTTTTGAAAACTTTACAAAATGCGCATGCAAATAAGTGACTTGCACAAACATATTTACATAATGTACATATTCCCTCAGAACGAGGGTACATGAAACTTGAAAAGTTCATACCCTTTTGTTGCAATCATAGGGAATGGAAAACCGAAAAAATATGTTACAAAATACACTCCCGACATTTTGAAATTTCATAGGGTTTTCTACATACGAAAATACTATTTCGGGAGGTTTTGGATCTAATTCGGGATGAAAAATTACCAAAAATTGATTTTCATGTCTCAAAGATATTTTTCCCGAATTTTGAACAATTAAATAACGCAAAGAAAATTAAAGAAAATGGTAAAAGTCAAGTCAAAAATATATTTTTTTAAAATTTTCTCCTAATTTTCTCTTTTTATGATTTTCCTATAGTTTCCCCAAAATATCAAAATAATATAATATGACAATAAAGAAAATAGCAGAATACTAATACAATATTATAATACCATAATAGTAATAATATTAACAATATATACATATCATAGCACGTAAATACTAATGATAATACTACTAGAATAATATCATAATATTAATAACAATACAAACCCTATACAATGTCAATCCGATGACAAACAGTAATATACAATAATATGGAGGTAATCAAACCCTAAAAAGAAATCAATGTGTAATATGGAAAGAATAAATACTGATATGCAATAATAATATGGAAATAGTTGAACTATGAAAATCAATATGTGATAACATGGTAAACCTAAAAATCAAAATGAGGAAACCCTAAAAATTAATATGAAATTTAATACATACACTAAATACAACAAAAATATAAACTTAAACATTAAAACAAATTTTAACCGTAACACTTCTACAATAATAATAATGATCATTAAATAATATTTACAACCAAAATACAAACATGAATATCAACTAACAAACATTAAGAATCCTACAACAATAAAAGTTTAAAATTAACAAGAAAATTCTACAATAATTATAATCATTTAATAAAAAATACTAGAAATATAAACATGAATATCAATTATTAAGCATGGATGTTAAATAAATACGACAATAATAAAAATCACTCATTTAATATACACACACATGCAAATAATAAAAACTTAAACTTTAAATAGTAAAACCCAAACAAAACCAAAATATATATATATGTGTGTGTGTGTGTGTGTGTGTACTGTGCATGTGTGTGATTGCATGCAACAGATGCTGTGTGCGTGTGTGTGTTTACTGTGTGCATGTGTGTGTGAGTTATGCAGGGAGCTTACCTGGATGCTGCCGGAGGTGGGTAGTCGGATATGGGTTGCTGCGAGGGGCTAGGAGGAACAGGTTGCTGTGGTGCCACGCGTGCTGGGTGGCGATGGCGAACGGCGATAGTTGCAGGAGATGCAAGGGGTGTCGTGAATGGAGGATGCTGTGTGGCGGCGATGATGAGATTGTAGCAGGGTTTAAAGATTGGGTGTCGTCATCGCTTTCGTGATTTGCAGCTCCAGGGATTTTTGGGAGTAGGGCAGTGTTATGAGATCAGAGAAGATGTGGGTCTGATAATCAGTGGTGGCGGTAATGGGAGTGATGGCAGCGGCGGTAGCAGTGGTGTTGGTGGTGGTTCGGTGAAATGGTGGTTGAGAGATGAGGGAGAGAATGGGCCTGTGCATGAAGGAGCCGCAGCAGCGCTGCATGGGGGGAGGAGGAGGAAGGTTGCTGTGTGCGGCTAGGGTTGCTGCTTAGGGCCGTGGAGATGGAGAGAAGAGAAACGAGAGAGAGAGAGAGGAGAGAGTCCCCCCAAACGGCCGTGCCCTTTTTTTCTTGTTTACCTTCCTATTTATAAAAAAACAAACCCTAAATATCTAAAACCCTAAGCTCCCCCTCTTTTGTATTTTTTATTATTTTTATTTATTTTTTTAATTTTATTTTTATTTTCTTGGCAACATAAAGCCCAAAAATAAAAAAAAAAACAAAGACTTGATCTAAAAATTCCGGGACTCAATTAAAATTTTGAAAGACTCAATCTAAAACATCCGGACTCAATTTAAAAAATCTAGGGACCCTAAAAATGAAAGATTCAAATTTTAAAAATGTTGGGATTCAATTTAAAAGTACCCGGGATTCGATTTAAGGACTGGGACTCAATTTTAAATGCTGGGACTTATTTTAATACATCCAGGATGCAAAGTCAGCTTTTAAGTACACCGGATTTTCTCACAAAGGCCTGGTTAAAATTAGGGTGTCTACAATGTGTAACTGAGCAATTTTTTTATCCTTGTTCATCTTTACCTTATTTTACGTTGCATGCACTATGAGACTATGACTTCACCTTATTTTACACCATCATATGATGCTGAAACACCATGACTAAAGCTATTTTTTACTTTTTTCTGATACAGGCGGTTGTAAGCCTATACGCTGCAGCGTCATATGCTTTTAGTAGTCTTGATTTGGTTGGTCGCGCATTATGTGAAGATTCTATAAAGCAAGAGATGGCATCTGTGGTAACTGAGAATGTAAAGACTACGGCTAAAGGAGCATGCTTGATTTTGAAGAGTTTTCTCTTTGTATTTACTGGGACTTTTCATTTCAAGTCAGTGGATATAATTCTTCACAAATTTAGGGAAAGTAAGAACATGGACAGATGTATAAAAACTGTTGATGCTTTATGTAGAAAAGGACTTGCTGAGCTCGATGTGCCTGATTGTGGAATTTGGATTTCTGTTCATAAAGCTTGTGTTCGGATTTCTTGTGAGGAAGAGAAATTGTGTGTTCTCACTGATTTTTCAGAACTTCAGTCTTCTATTTTCAGATATCAGAGTCTGAAAGGAGAAAATAGTTACTCGTCTGAACTTAGAAATCTGTTGCCCGAGTCTATGGATTGTTTATGTGAAGCTTCCCTTTCAAATTGCAAATTTACTTTGTGGATGGGTTCCCATCAGAATGTCAAGGTCTCCTCTCCAGGGCATGCAAGCAGCATACTTGATGATTCTACTTCTAGTCGTAAATCTTCATGTACATTAGACAATTCCCCCTCAAAAATTTTAACTAAAAGCCCTAGTGTTGAATCTTTCAGCTTCGAGCAGAAGTTGGGGTTTTCATACATCCTTGGATTGGATGCGAGTCCTTGGTTAGTCATAAACATTGTACTTGGTGAGATTTTTATGGCAAGCTGTTCTATGAAAAATGTATTGCATGGAGCACATCAACCGAATGAACTTCTTTCATCGCTTTCTGTTGGCAAAGACTTTCAGACAATTTCCTGGGGAATTCAGGTACTACTGTTATGAATTTTGGTAGAAGTCAGCTTTCTATTTTATATGCTTTATTTTCCTTTGGGGACACTGTTTTTGCTGCATTCACCTTGCCAATTCAACCTTGGTTGCCTCATATAGAGTAAAATGGTGCTTATAGATGATGTATATTGTTGAAATGTCATGTATAATGTATGTCATTTTGAAGTTTCAACTGCTACATACTTAATTCTTTAGTTCTCTGATGGTAGCCACGCATGATACAATTGCACAGGGTGGTTTTGTTTTCCTTGAAATACCAGCTTTGGCAGTATTTGTTCGTTGTTTTGCCTCATACCTTCGTTGCATTTCAAATTTTTTATCCAATATTCCACCGTTAAAAAAGGAGGTTGATGATGCCAAACTTTTTGTGAATGTGGTTGGACTAAATGATCATTCTATTGACACACGGGAGATGCTCAATACCCCTCAACAGACCAAATGGGAACTGTTGGAATCATCTATTCTCAATCTCTCTCAATTTTCTTTAGTGCTTGTAACTAAAGATGAATCTGGTAAACCTCTTTTTTCTTTAGTTAATTTTAAATTATTATTATTATTATATTTTATTTTTATAATTGCAAAATTTGTACATATATTGAATTCACTGAGACACAGGTGGAGTTCGAGAATTTGTGCTCGAGGCTGATTTCCGGTTGAACCTGAAATTGGTAAACAAGAGAAGATTTTTGTTTGACCTTTCCCGCTTATCAATCCTTTCTCAAATGCTCGATGAAAGTGGTGGAAATGAAAGTCAAAGTCCTCATTTTTCTTCAGTCAAAACAATTGATTTGTCATCTCATGTTGTATCTGGAGATCCTATCACAGCATGTCATCAGGTGGACAGTTTTCATTCAGTTGCTGATCATGCTAGCTGCTCAAGTGATCCAGCTTCTCGAAGAGAATCTTCTATGAATTTTGCATCTGGGGCCTATCGTTTAAGTCATCAGAACTACATTTTAAAACAATTAAAAGCCTTCATTTCTATTGAGAACTCTGTGCCTGGGGAGGAGTATGGTCCTGTGTGCTCAAATCAGGTTTGGGTTGGTAGTGGCTCTGTTTCAGGTTTTGATGTGATACTATCTCTGTCTGAAGTACAGGTAAACAATGTTCTAGTGTTTTTTTTTTTTTTTTTGAAGTTTCATTTTCACTTTTGTGAATCATTTCGTTCCTTTAAATGAAAATAAGATGTGTTCTGTGACGCTGGCATCCTATCTAATTGCACACATGTATCATCTTACCTTATTTTTGGTTTACTAATGTTTGAGCATGTGTCACTGGAAGTAACTTGCTTTTATTGCATCAGATGATTTTGTCAATCTCTGTGTCTGTCTCTGGGATATTTGGCAAAGACACAGCCAGTGGTGTGAAAGAGAAGCCCTGGTCCAGTAAACAAGAATTAGACAAGACTCTAGAAGAAACAGTTCCCGATGGTATTTCAATTTGAATTTTCTATTTTCAGAAACATTTGTAATACAGCTCCTTGCATGCAAACATAAGGAACTAAATCAGCACGTGGCTTCTGATTTGTGTAGGGTCAATTGTTGCGATTCAGGATGTCCATCAACACATGTATTTTACAGTTGAGAGAGTGGACAACAACTACAATTTAGTCGGTACAATTCATTATTCTCTTGTGGGAGAAAGGGCTCTTTTCAGGGTAAGGGATTTATATTGCCTTCACAATTCATTTAATATGTGGAAATTTCTAAATACTGGTTTCTGATTCTGAAGAATAGTTAATTTATAATTTTGTTTTAATAGAATCAACTAATAATCTATGATATGTAGGTGCAAATCTGCAGCTTCTTTGTTATCTCAAGAAGTTGTAGCCATTATAAAAATCTTGCTTGATGATGCATTGATGTGGGTATATTATATTCTTTTTGCGTCATGAGAGGCATGATTTTGAAATGTTTAAGCTAATATATGGAAGAGACAACTTGCTTCTTGTGTCCAAGTGCTTTAGTGTTACACTGTTATTAACCTCAGCCTTTTGTTTTGTTTTTTGTTTATTTACTTATTACTGATGGTCATATCAGAATCATGGTTGTGCAATTCCACTTTTCTAAGTTATTATTGTGTAACTGGCATCGTTACTTGCATTTTCATCATCACAATTTCTCCTCCTTTAATAAGTAAACTTGATATGTGAACTGTGCATTATTTATCATTCAAATCCTTAAATTTTATTTTCTTTGATAGTGTTACCCTTTATTGCAACTAATCACAAGGATTGTATTTCCTGGGATTTCATTTTTGCAGAACCTTAATGATAGGGAGGCTGTTGAAATTTCTTTGCTTCTTAGTTTGTTGGATTCCTTCTAGCCTTTTTTAGAAGGGATCTTAGGATCTGGACTTTGAATCATTCTGAATTTTGAGGGCAAGCCATGAGTCAGTGGTAAGGGTGGTACAGTGTCACATTCAGGTCAGAAGGTCACAGTTTCTCAGAATAGTCGCTGCTTCAGCTTCCTTTTTTGTTTCTCTGGGCCTCCAATTGACACACTGACAACCATCAGAATCAGAGACCCCGAAGCTCCTTAAAATTACATTATCAACTGATGGCTTATAAGGCAATTCTTGCTGTTTAATATAAAGCTTTTTAAGGCTTGATATTCATTGTTTGTCCACAACCTAACATCTTTAGCTTTTAGGTAAAGTGGTAATCTAATGCAGTATCAGAGCTATGGTTGCTAGGAGGTTCTGGGTTCTAGTCTTGTTGCTCATGTGTTGTTTGTCGTTTGTTGATATCTCTACTTGCAATTGGACTGCACGTTTGGGGGAGTGTTAAGGCTTGATATACATTGTTGGCCCACATCTAAACAGCTTAAGCTTTTAGGTAAAGTGGTAATCTAACAAAGCTCAAACTGTTGCAACTGCCTTAACCTTTCAACGAAACTGACAGTGCCATCAAATCCTCATTTCTTAATCTACAAAACCACCAAAGGTTGTTTCTGGAAGCCTCCGGAACACAAGATGCACCTAACGTGCTCTCTGCTGTGAATAGTCTTCCGGACCAGTTGTCTTGGCACATGCACTCCTTACCGCTGCTCTCCCTTTCTCCTAATACCAATTAAGTCCAGCCCAAAAAAAAAAATGTGGCTGGATCTCTTTTTATTTGCAAGCCCAAATATATACATTATAAAAAAAAAAAAAAACTGTCCTGTTCTTTAGAATTAAATAGGCAGGCTCTTGTCTTCTCTTTCCCCACCTGGAGCAAGCACATTAAACCCAACCATGCTGCCACTTCTTCATGCTACATCACCTGCCGTGTAAGCTGCCACATTTTGTGATGTCATCAGCCACATCATCATCCAGGCCAAACAGCAAAGCATCCCTGAATTGCACCCCAGTTTGATTCCCTTGATTCAAACTCAAGTTCCAATTCATTTTCTTTCAGTTTCTGATTGTTTTAAAAAAAACCCTCAACCTTTGATCTTTCTCCTCAATTGCACTTCTCTAATCTGAACTCAATAAGAAAAGAAGAAACGGCAGGGAAAAAAAGTTTGCAACTGTAAAAAAAAAAAAACAGCAATGTGGTGAATGATGTTGAGTTGATTGCAAAGATGGAATTGTTATTTGAGATGGTGTAGGACAATGAGAACGCTTCTGCTTTTTTACAAATACTTTGAATAGGCTAACAACTAAAGTTGCAGCTTTGGGCAAGAGACATGATTACTCTCCTTCCAAATAGGAAAGTGTTAAAAACACTGTAGCTCCACATGCTTTTTTGAACTGCATGAAGATTGTAATGATCATTAAAATGGGGGAATTCAACTAGAAATTTCAGATAAAGAAGATGGCCTTCCTTATGAATTTGATTATTGGTTTATTTTTTAGAGAAGTATTTTTGGCAATTTTACATGAATGTAGCCCCAAAATTGTAATTAGCTGAATCCAAGTTGAAGGGAGCTGTTAGATTTTGGTGGATAAAATGACATGAGATTTTTAGAAGGGAAAGATGTGGTGAGATCAGAATCTGGGATGAGATGAATCAAGCCATGCAAGAAGAGTTTTTACCTCCTTAACTACCAGCAGCATGTCTAGGTGCAACTTTTTAATTTGAAGCAAGAAGACAAGATAGTAGCTGATTGCAGTAGCAGGTTCTATCACTTGACTACTCATGCAGTTATGGAATGGAAAGATATGATGATTGCATTGTATTGGGATGAGTCAAAGGCATCAATTGTATCCAAGCATGTTGCTTGTCGTCTTATTACAGTTGGAGATGCAATTCAAGTTGCTACTTAGATAAAGGACAATGTGCAGCGTAATCCTCCTAGAGCTACACTGGCCCTTAAGTTTGAGAAAACTACCGGCAGTATTGTGCAAGAAAAGTCGAGTTGGGAAGTTTATAAGTTGTTTATATTTCTATCCCATGGAAGCCGTAAAGAGCAATGTAAGTTATCTTTTGAAGAAGCTTTGAAGAAATCAAATGAGAAGGTTGAGCCGCATTCTGATCCATGCAAGATTGCTTGGCTGGACAGTGCCAACTTCAAGGTCCATGATCTTTGCTTGCTTACCTTCAAGATTGATTCATTTGTGGAGACGGTGATAGCGTAGTGTAACATTCTTCCTATCAAGATTTGTCACATTTTTCGTAGGGCGCCCATGCTTTTTTAATAGGAGGGTTAAGCATGATGCATATGAAAATTCCTATACCTCCTTCATCAACAAGAAGAGATATAAGTTTATGCCATCTTGAGATCTACTAACCAAGCTAACACGCACCTCCGACCCTCTCTTATGAAGTGGGATAATTCCTCCCATGGTGATGGAATCTCTGGGGCTTTACATATTCAACAGAGTTGAGTCATTTTCGGTGAAGGGAATTGATGTAGTGTGGGAAATCAACCATTGGGTGGATCACATTGACCCTATTTGAGGCTGATTCCAAAAAATAGGCTTAGGGGTTTGAAGGGTCCTAAAACCTAAGTATCTTAGGCTTAATAATTAGTACGCCTATGTTTATGTGGAAGTTTGTTTATAGCTAACTATGCATTTTTTTTGGGAGTTTATATGCAATTTCTTAATTATAGTTTTCTATGTGTGTGTGTATATTAGTTGGTTAGTGTTGTAAGGAGGCTGGTTAATTTGAAATTGAATTGGAAGTTACATGAGTTTTCCCCATTGTATCTTTTCATTATCCTTCTATTTTGTCTCTTTCCTCTACAGCCCTGCTCCCACTCCCCATGGCCCATTCAAGAAGGTTGTGTTTTGTGAGATCTATGTGGTATTCTGTGCCATTTGGTTAGAGTGGAGTGCTCGTACTTCTATAATTTCTCCTTGCCTTATGATTTGGAACATAATTGTTTTACTTGCTTATTTGTTTCACTTTGTTTTGGCTACCTTAGTGGAACTTGCTTTTGTGATTTTTAGTGGGACTGGATGGCCTTGTTAACTTCACTTATTGCCAGGCCTAGCTGTTTCTTCCTCTCCCTCCTCCCCCCTCTCTTTTTTAATTTTTTCTTATGAAGATATCTTATCCCCCTTCTTGTACACACTCTTCATATGCATGTATCTTTTTCCTCAGCGAATGTGTAGAGAACATTATGACATTTGAACCCTAGAATCACAAACTATAGAAGTTACCCAACCCCCTTTCTTTAAGACTTGAACCAACAACCAAATGACCCAATTAATGTCTAAGCAACTATCGATGTCTTTTCTGATGTTGGTGTACCTTGTAAAATACTATCCATAACTTAATATGCCCTTTAAGGTTTTTTGCTAAGCTTATTCGAGGAACATACATACTAATGACATTCACTATCTTTAGGCCTAGAGCTATCTTGATTTTTATGATCCTATCCTTTATTCTTTTATTAAGTACTACATTATTGTTTAGGTCTTTGACTACAATGATTCCCTTTCCTTTTTTATGTTTCTCTTTTCCAGTGTTCCAAAGTTTGAATGCTCATTTTTCAATTTCTATAGCTTTCTCCCCTACCCATTTTGTCTCTTGAAGGTAGATTTAGTTAATTTTCCTTCTAACAATTATTTCCACTATTTCCATGCTTTTGCCCGTAAGTGTCCCTATATTCCAAGTTGCTAATCTAATCCTAGTTTCCTATGTTAACTTCTTAGCCATCTCCCATGTATATTATACCTAGTCTATTCCACAGTTGTCTTGGGTGTATTTGGTAAAGATTCATGCTATCAAGGTCTTAAATTTCGAATTCGACTAAAATTTCGAAACTCTAAAAGTTGGAAATTTCGATTTCAATTTGAAAAAATGATGGAAATTTGTAGTAAAACATGGAATTCTTTTATGAAACTATAGAAATGGTTAATAGACATAATAATGTAAGTTTATGACTAATATATTACAAATTAAATCCATCTACTTTGTGTATGAGGTGCAATGGTTGTAATATAATGTATATTAAACAAATCATAATATAATATGTGTAATAAATATATTTGGTTAATATAAATGAAATTTATAAATCAATTAAATATAATTTATTATACAAATAAAGATAATATAAACATGAATGGTTAAATAACTTGTCGTTGTAAATTCAATTTTTCATATAACTTCAAATGCGCTTGTATTAATCTTTTGTTTCTAAGAAAAAAAGATAATTAAGAGAGAAATTTCATTTTGTGTCTAAATCTCACTTTTGAATTCCAAAGAATATTTATTCTATAGTTAAAATTTCAACAATTTTTGCTAAAATTTTGAGATTTTGATAAATTCTGGATGATTCGCTGAAATTTTGACAAAAATAATATACGACGGGAATTGACTAACATTTTGATTTTGAGGGTGATGGAAAGTGGAAATTTCGACAATTTCGTGGAAATTTGAGACCATGCATGCTATAAGGATTTGACAAGTTTTATGTTGGCTATCAGCTACCTGATGCAACCCTATCCCTTTTTTCAGGCTTGGGACAGGCTCTGTGTATGTTATAGAGGTGAAGCGCAAGAATCAATAGTTTTGTGGTGTTGTTTCTGCTGCTGCTGCTGCTGTTTTTTTATTTTTATTTTTATTTTATTTTTAAATGCAAACTTATTTCACAAAGACAATAAAGCAAAAACTAAAAGCCTACACAACCTACGTTAAGAAAACCTAAACTTAATTCAAAACTAGTCTATGCTAAAATTTCTACTAATATCCTACTCTGTATCTAGTTCACAATTTTCTGAAGCACAGCCTACAACCAAATCTAGAGATCGCACAAACATCACAATGAACTTAAAATCTAAAGAATGCAATATTGGTGTGTGAATCAAAGCTAGATTAAAATAAAAATCTTGTGCAATAGTAATTTTGAAATTTTTTTTGTATAATCCAAGATTTATAATGTTTTTGTCTTGAGATCCGGAAAATGAGAAGTCAACAACACATGTTAAGCCTCAAAGTCGAGAGTGCAAAATCTACTCTGCTAACCTGCAATAAAGAACAAATTGAGAGAAAATATAAAAGAAAAAAAAAATAAAAAAAATAAGAGAGGGAGAAGATCTCACCGGCAGCCACAAAAAAAGAAGCTAAAAAAAATTTGATCACAACAAATAAAAGAAAATACTTCAATTGAAAATCCTAGATAACCTCCTCAAGAGTCCAATTTAAAAATCTGAGTGAGCAAAAGTGCTGAAACCCTTAGGAGTCAATTTCAGAGAAACTTGGATGCCCCAATATAATCGTGATGACAGCCGGCTGTGAAATACCTACCTTTTGACACTGTAAATTTAGTGCTGACAGAAAATAATAAAAAATCACACCAAAATCAATCAAAGAATACAGAAAGCAACGAGGGATTGCAAGAATTCTTCAATCCAAATTCAAGATTCAGCAAAGGAGTTGAGGAGTTGCGACCGCAGATGCTTCCTGGTGGAGTCTACGTTGATGCTCACTGAAACAGGTCTGAGAAGAGAGAGTACGGGAGAGAGATAGTTGAGGAGTCTCCCAAGATCTTGCTTCTGCACTTACGGTTCAAGAATTTCCAAAATTTTCACAAGAATCTAAAGCGTTTAGGCTTGTCCTGAAATCAGAAATCTTGGTTCTGGTAGAAGATTTTGTACCTTGGAACATCAAGCTTGAAGAAAGGGTAAAGGAAGAAGCAAATGTGAAAATGAATGGACTCTGCAGAGAAACAGCAGCTAATGGCTGATGGTTAGTTCCACGTGCACAACTAGATTTTCCATTGCCAACCCATCAATGCGACCATGTGGGTTTCATTTTGAAGGACCATACGACTCCAACCGGCCATGTTTCAGGTGACAACAAGAGTCTAGAGATATCCGCTGGGACTTATAGAGGGAGTATTGCAGCCGTTGATTTGACATAGAATCAGCCATGGAATTGTTAGGGCTAAATTGTAACACTGAATGGCGAAGTTATTGGGGAGCTCTTCTTCACTAAGATCTTGCTTTGCAGATCTTGATGCAATCAGCTGTCTATATTTAATTTCCCAATTATATCAAGTGTTGCGATTCTTGGATGCTAGGGGTATCTTTGTAATTTCTGAAATTTGGGGTTCATTTTGGTCAAATTAGCTTTGGGGATTCTCTTTTGTAATATTCAGGGGATAATTTTGTGAAGGGATTTATTTTTGGTGGGGCTGTAGAACATAACTGGCTTTTAGAGTGAGGTTACGTGTAGAATAAATAGGAGTTGGCTTCTCTTGCAAGCTTCAACCCTAGTATATATAGGAGTCTTCAGCCACTTTTCCAGGAGGATTTTTGGCATTTTATCTTGAGAAAATTTCTCTCCAGAGCTCAGCTCAAGATTTCTCTTTATATGTTAAGCAGTGCGCACTGCTTTAGTCCTAACAGTCTCCCCCAACCCCCCCTCCCAACATAAACATGCAAACTTTTGCATTGTATTTGCAGTATTTTGACTCTAAATCATGCATAATCATCTCTATTGACATTTTTCAAATTTTCTTTTAAAATTTTATTGTCTGAACAATTTTTTCCCTTTTCCTCAAATTGAAAATTCTGTTGGAAGTTCCATATTTTGAAACCTCAAATTCCATTGAGATCACTATTTAGTTGCAAATAGCCTTGAATGAAGCAATAATATATTGCCCAAAAGTTTTTAAAGAGTAGTGTCACTTAATGTGGCATAAGTAATTTTATGAATGTGGCGCTTGGATTTTTTTATTTCTTTTTGTAAACTTCAAAATGTATGTCAGACTCAAATGGTGTGAGCCACTAAGGGCTTGTCAGCGAGGTTTGCACAATTATTCATGCGCACAAGTCAAAGCAAATGAAAAATGTGCATATACTACCCTTTTTTGTGCCCTTTGTAACTTAGTGTGCTTGCGTTCGATTAACATGCCTAAGAGAGCAGGATTGATATAGCTAAGGTCTGAAAGGGATTTATGATGTTATAGTTGGACAAGCTGTGAGTTAATGTTAGCTGGAAGTGCTAGAAAGAGATGAATAGTTATAGTTTTAGATGAAATTCTTTCACACCTTGAGCTTTGGTAGATTTGAATGATGATGCAATTCCAATAATTGGGGTAAAGTTCTTTGAATGATATTATGTAATATTCCCTTTTCTTCATTATTTGATGATGCCTTAATAATTTTAGAAGTATAATTTTCCCTGCTCCAATGTTTTCTTCCCCTAAGTTTTCATAATGCCATCATTATTAGGCACTTATCTTTGGTTGAACTTTTGTATAGGTGAAGTATCACAATCAAAGGATATGGAACTTTCCAATTATGTGGTTCTCTTTGACATCATTGTATGCTAAGAATGATTCCGGGGAGCCATTGCGATTGAACTATCATTCAGGATCAGGGTTTGTTGACATCTCAAGCACAAATGATGGTGGGTGGGCACTTTGGAGGGCACTCCCTTGTAAGCCTAAAAGTTATGAGGGAGTTGTTGACTGGGAACCTTTCAATAGGTTGTCTAAAAATACATTTTACCTTGTGAACAAGAAGAATGACTCTGCTGTTGCTTTTGCTGATGGGGTTCCAGAGTTTGTCAAGAAACCTGGAAATCCATTCAAGTTGAAAGTGTTCCATGACCTTTCTCTAGATCGTAATGTTGTAAATAACAATAATAACTCCTTGGAGGCACCTGCAACAAACTTACAACATAACCTGCACATGGATAAAGAGAGAATTTCTGCAGAAAATAGAACACTTCCTCAGATTGATATTGCAATTGACAAGGTTACTCTGACTGTTGTTCATGAACTTCCTAATACAGAAGACAAGTTTCCACTGATGCAGGGATGCATATGTAGTGTTCAACTTATTGTACAAACTTTGTCTAATAAGGCCAGGGTTATGAGCACATTGAGGGCTATGCTGTGCTATTTTGATGCTCAAAATAACCTATGGTGTGTATTCAATTTTTTCGTGACAAATAAAATCATGCTTCGGATTTTGATTTCCTTGCATTCTCATATTTAAATAGGCTCTTTTTCATTTTCTCTTTTTAATTCTTGTATTCTAGGAGGGAGCTTGTTGACCTAGCTGAAGTGTGCATTTTTTTCCGCATCCATTTTCAAATCCAGGGCTCAGAATCTGTTTTTCATGGAGTGCCTGTTCATTTGTATTTTAAAATTAAAGAGGTCAAGTGATATGTCCAATATCAGATTTATTTTACTATATTACTGCATACAACGTTTTCATTTATTCATATGGTGGCATTGGCAGTTCAACATATCTCTAACTGAGCTTTCAATGGATATACTTCTCTTTGTGATTGGAAAGTTGAATTTGGCTGGTCCCTATTCAGTGAAAACTTCCACAATTCTGGCCAACTGCTGCAAGGTTCTCTTCTCTATTATGTAATTTGTTCATGTGAAGTGTATATGTGCATGTGTATGCTTGTATATATGTGTGCACACAAGATATTTATTGACTCATTTGTGTATTTTACTGAGTTATCTTTCAGATTATTATAAAATCATGATTTCTGTGCTTCATATTTTTTCCGTCTCAAACATTAAGGTTCTTTCGTAGAAAAAACATGTGGTGGGTTTACTCACATATTGGATATATTGTTCACCCAGTCATGATGGTCTGTAATAATGTTTATATGGATACATTGGACTGCGCGCCGGGGGGGGGGGGGGGTTGCGTGGAACAGGCCTTCTATTGTAGTGAAATGGAAGAATTGCAGGAGAGAATATGGTCAACCTAGATGGTTTGCTTAAGGCTTTTCTTTGGTCAGCGTAGTTGGTTTGGTTATCAATATTTTCATATTATATTTGCTTTATTGGTGGTGGAAAAGTTTGGTATGTTGTTTATATCATGCATTACTAGCTTGCTTCTAATATGACATTGCCCATAATATCTTGAAATCATTGTCCAAGCTAGCTAGGATTTTGTGCAGTTTAAACATTAATGAGTCGATACTGGCAGTGTTTGATGGACAATTTAATTGTCACATCACTGATTGTTGGGCCACATCAAGTTGTACCTCTGGGCTGGGCTCATGTGGGACCCACGATAAACAAGCAATATGATGTGGCTGTAACAATTAGAGTTATGGCAATAGATCCTCCTGCATTTGATGGTATGTCTTTGATATGGACATGCCTTGGGATGTTATGTTGTTAATTTGATGATACTGGGATAGCCTTTCCAACCCTATTCTTTTGTGTAACATCAAAAAAGCTTGTACCTTGTATAAAATTCTTGATAATATTTTGTATTTTATTGTTAGGGAGATTCGCTAACTGCATAACTGGATCAGACAGTGTCTAATTCTTATGTTTTGGAATGGTATTGCATTTGATATTCAGTGGGTATCAAGAAAGGAACTTTTGTTCCTGTTTGCAGGAACGCTAGGAGCGATTGCTCCATATAGTCTCTAATCACTCTCACTATGATAGGGCTACTTGGCATTTCTTCTGGAAAAAAGTGACCATAGCTGAATGTCTCATGTATTGGAAGTCCCCATTTGACTTTCCTTTTTTATTTCTATTATTTATTTATTTTTAAATATTATTATTATTTTTTTGAAATGAGTCCCTTATATTACTTTCATAAAAAAATGATTGTGGATGAATCTCATTTTTTGGGGTTTCCCATTAATCTTTTGGTTTTATTTCGACATTGTTTTAGACAATATATTAATTGAAATTATTACCTAACACTTGGTTTCACAAAATGGCCAAGTGGCCCTATAATAAAGTTTGTATAGAGACTACATGGATCAATTTCTCCTAGCATTCCTCTTCTTCTTGCTTGTTCTTTTGTTATCACTAGAAAGAAAAATAAACTAATATGTTGTCAAGCCTAGTTAAATTGGGATCTTGTGCAATTTTTATCATCCTCTCTCTCTCTCTCTCTCTCTCTCTCTCTCTCTCTCTCTCTCTAAATAATCTTTTCTCTCTTGATTTTTAAAAAATTTCTCAACCTAGTTTTATCAGGATGTACTATTAATAGTACCTATGATGGCAGGTGGAAAACCAATCAGGCTTAAGCCTTCTTTGTCGCTTTAAGGATGAGCAAGATGTGACAATAGCTAGAAACCAGTCAGCCTCCATTTTCTTAAGGTACCTCCGTTTTTTTGTTTCTTTTTTTTTTTTTAATCTGAATATTTTGGCATTTTACCTCCATTTGTGAATGACATTTTTTTTTTGGGTGCGTGGTGGGAGGGGGGGGGGGTAGTGTGGGTGAGTTGGGATGGAAAAGAGGGGGCTGGATTAGTTACTATTAGTTTGATAATTACTATGTTACTTTTGCTTTTATATTTGTTGAGAACAGGAACGTCAGCAATGTTATTTCCAATATTTTTTTGCTCCAATTCCACTTGTCGCGTGTGCAAATTCTTTATCTTTGAGTGAATGGGTAAAATTGAAGACCTAAACTCAATGATAGGTCTCTCCCTCTATTTATAATATATGAAGCATAATGGCAATAACCACAATACCCTTACTAACTCACTCTACTCTAACAGATAATAATAATGCTAAAACACTAAATAATCATTAACACTCCCCCCAAGCTGAAGCATATATGTCATACACTCCTAGCTTGTTACAAATAAATTTTACCCGAGCACCTCCCAAGGCTTTAGTGAACAAATAAGCAAGTTGAAACTTAGTCTTCACATGAGTGGTCGTAATGAGCTTCTATATGTGTTTCTCTTGAATAAAGTGACAATCAACTTCAATGTGCTTTGTTTGCTTATGGAAGACACGGTTGGAGGCAATATGAATAGCTGCTCGATTATCATACATCAACTCCATATGTTGAGAATGTGGAAAACCTAGTTCTTTCAACATGTTCTTTAGCCAAACAAGTTCACGTGTTGTGTGTGCCATAGCTCTATACTCTGGCTCAACACTTGACCTGGCCACCACAGTTTGTTTCTTACTTTTCCAAGACACCAAGTTACCACCATGGTCTTAAATTTCCACGAAATTGTCTCCGATTTCCGTCACCCTCGAAATCGAAATGGCAATCGATTTCCTTCTTGCATAATTTCCATCAAAATCTCAACGAATCATCCGAAATTTATCGAAACCTTGAAATTTTAGAAAAATTTGTTGAAATTTTAACTATGCAATGAAATTTTGTCGAAATTCAAACAAGAGATTCAAGAGTGAAGTGAAATTTCTCTTTTAATTTATTTTATTGAAACAAAAGGTTATCACAAGTGCTTTTGAAATTATATGAAAAAATAAACTTATAGTAATATTTTATTTAACCATTCATGTCTAAATTATCAATATTTGTATAATAAATAATTTTTAAATGATTTATGAATTTCATTTGCATTAACTGAAAATGTTTAATGTTACATTATCTTACAAGAATGTTTGATACACATACTATTTTACAAATTTTCCACTTCATACCAAACATAGATGTATTTAATTTGTAATATATTAGTCTTAAAACTTATATTATTATGTTTGTTGACCATTTCTAAAGTTTTACAAATAATTTCATACTTTACTACTAGTTTCTGTTATTTTTTCGAATTGAAATCGAAATTGACATCGAAATTGAAATTTCCGTACTTTTGGAGCTTCGAAATTTGAGTTGAAATCAAAATTTAAGACCTTGGTTACCACTGACAAAGATACAATACCCGGTTGTGGATCTTTGATCGGAAGATGATCCGGTCCAATTTGCATCTTTATATCCCTGAATATGAGTGTGATCTAGATCCTTATAAAAGAGATCTCTCCTTGGTGCACCTTTGGGATATCTCAAAATGCGAATTACTGCATCCCAGTGACTAGTTCTCGGGGAATCGAGAAACCGACTCACAACACTTGTTGCGAAGGGTATATCTAGGTGAATGACTATGAGATAATTCAACTTTTCAACAGGTACGACCTGGGATAGGCAACAAATGACCAATATTTGGCATTAACTTACTATTGGGATTCATGGGTGTCTCAATAGGTTTGGATGCCAACAATCCCCGTCTTATTGAAAATATCAAGAACATACTTACTCTGTGACAAGATAGTTCCCATTTGAGATCTCAATATTTCTGTACCCTAGAAGTACTTTAATGGTCCCAAGTCTTTGGTTTGAAACATACTCTGTAGGAAAAGCTTTAGGTCCTGGATGCCACGATCATCATCGCCAGTGATCACATTGTTATCTACATGTACAATAATCAAATACTAACCCTTGGCCAACAAACCCATGCTCCATATATACCTCCTTATGAAGATCACCATGCAGGAAAGCATTCTTCACTTCTAATTGATGTAGAGCCAATGACAAGTGGTGGTTAAAGAAATGAACAAACGTACTGAGGCAAGTTTAGCGACCGGGGAGAATGTGTCTAAATAACCCAAACCTTACATCTAAGTTTACCCCTTAACTACAAGGCGGGTCCTCAGACAAGCCACAGAACCATCAGGATTGACTTTCACATTGTACATCCAGCAACAACAAACCATGGACTTATTAGGAGGAAGAGGTACCAAATCCCAAGTATCATTATCATGTACATGCATCTTTTCAACCATTGCCATCCTCCACCTAAAATGGGATAAGGCTTCAGAAATAGATCTTGTAAGAGCAACAAAAGCCAGAGTACTAACAAAACAGTAATAAGAGGGTGACAAGAAATCATAACAAACAAAGTTAGAGATTAGATGTTGGGTACAAGTGTGTTTACCTTTTCGAACAGCTATTGGAGGATCAACATTAGAAGAAATAAGATCATCCGATGAGGGAACTAGAGGCATAGTAGTAGAAGCTGGAGGAGGCACTTCCCCCTTGAGTCGCCATGTGTAAACCTGCAAATTGGGATGATTCAAGCAAAGAGAAGGACTCAAACTGGATGAAGATGTAGGAGGATTGGGCACAGGTACTAGATTTGGATTTGAAAGGCAAGGCAGAGGAAGGGATTCATCAAGGTCAACAGAGCTCAAGGAATCAGAGTAGTATGGTGTAGACTCAAAAAAGGTGACATCAGCAGAGAAAGAATTGATATAAAGTAGGATTATGACATTGATATCCATTTTGAGTAAAGGAATAGCCCAGAAAAATACATTTGATAGCACTAGGATCCAACTTATTCATTCTTGGAGATAACTGATGGACAAAGGACACAACCAAATATACGAGGAGGAAGGGAGAACAAAGGAGCCTTACGAAATATAATTGAATATGGGATTTTACCACCAAGGATAGAGGATGGCATTTTATTGATGAGGGAGCAAGATGTGAGCTCAACATCACTTTAGAAGACTTTGGGGACATTCATTTGATACAATAGGGTACGAGTGACTTCAAGAATATGTCTATTTTTTTGCTTTGCATCTCCATTTTGTTGTGGTGTGTGGGCACAAGAGGACTGATGTATCATACCAAAGTTAGTCATATAATTATTGAATTGGGTACTGAAGTACTGCTTAGTATTATCACTATGAAGTATCTTGACTGACATATCAAATTGAGTCTTTATTTGGGAAAAAAAAGCACGAAAGATATCAAGCAACTTAGAATGATCTTTCATTAAATATAACCAAGTCATCCTAGGGTAGTCATCAACAAATGTAAGAAAGTACCAAAACCCCAACTTTGATGTGACACGACTAGGACCCCAAACATAAGAATGGGTGAGCATGAAAGGACTAACCACCCCTTTGTCGACTTGGGGAGCAAACGGAGCACGATGATGCTTTCCCAATTGACAAGACTCACACTCCAGATTTAACACGAAACTCAATGTAGAAACTAGCTGTTTCAACTTGTCCAAGAACGGATGACCAAGGCGACAGTGGATTTGGAGTAGTGGAGCTGCGACTGTGTAGGCAATGGGTGGAGAAGGCGACTCAAAGTAGTAAAGTCCACCAACCTCACGTCCTGTGTCAATTGTCTTTCTCATCTTTAGATCCTAAATAACCACAGATTAGGAAGGAATGTGACAGAACAATTTAGGGACTCTGTAAGCTTGCTAACTAACATAAGATTGAAAGGAGATTCAGGGATGTATAAAGCAAAAGAAAGAGATAGAAGGAGTAGGATTTACTATTCCTATCCCCTTAATAGCAATAGTGGACCCATCAACAAGGGTAACTTGTAGGAGATTTTCAGGATATTGAAGATTAGAAAAGAACTTGGTTGCGCTTATTATATGGTCAGTGGCAGCAGAATCAATAATCCAAGTACTAGTAGGAAGGATATCAGATGACATGCAGACTGTAGGATTACCTTTTTAGGGAAAAGAAGCAATGAGATAAGATGCTTGTTGAGACAATTGATGCTGTAGAATCCTTGAATACTCCTCTTGGGATATAGTCACAGTACGTGGTTCACTCAAACAAGTGACTAACGAAAGAATTATACTTTTGGGATTTGCAAATGCCATCCCAACATTCACAAATGCAGACCAATGATCATAAGATTAATTGCTGGAACATATGGAACAACCACGAACAAGGTGACCCACCATGAACAAGTCACAAATAAATTAGTACGAGGCTGCCATGGCACCAAGAAACTCCAACGCAGCCCCAAGAAAACACTCAGCACTGGAACAATTGGAGAGGTGGACCACTGAAACTACCATGATTTATAAGCAAATCACCAACAACCTTAGATGCAGCCCCAAGAAAGCAACACTGCTACAGCCTCACAAAAAAAAAGCTTATGACCACTGCTACTGCTCCAAAAGATCACCAATGACTGTTACTAACACCGAACAACAACTAACGATTTACCACAAGTGCATTGTCACAACAAAAATTGGATCTTTGAGCAAAAAACACATGCCCAACAGCTTGATATTTTGATATATGGAAGGAATTAGAACATTGAATCAAAAACACAGCAAATCCGACTGTTTCAGACCCAATAAACTTCATAACCATTGATAAACAGCTTCATGAAGCATCAAACAACCATTCCTTGGGTGCCCAACTGCCATGGACGAGGTGAACAGCTCACTGACGGATATAGCACTGCCACAGCCTCACAACAGAACATATGAATGCTTCCATGGCTCCAAAAGCCTCACAAAGAAGCCTTCACAATCCTTGAACAAAAAGTAATGGAATGCCGCGAGTGCATAGTTAGAGAAGGTCAAAGTTTTGAGCAAAAAACTGACCTAACAGCTTGATAATACCGAACAGCTTGATAATATAGTCTAGAGAAGGAATTAGAGCATGGCAGAGGAAAAGAAAAGAAAAAGGTGGCTGGAAATTCATTGACCCTCCGGCGCGTGGGGTTGGCCCTGCTAGCATTTGGCCAGCACTTGTGGTAAGGTTGGGGGGTCCTCCGGCAATGGGGTTTTGTGAGATGAGTCTTCCCGCCGGTGGAGGGGGGTTCTGTTTATGGGTGTATGGTTGATTTTGTGAAATAATATGGGATGGAGTGAATCTAGGAAGGACATATGCGGGAATGGTGTTTTTCGGTGACGGCTGAGGAGAATAGGGTTTAGTTTGGATCACGCCTTGATACCATGTTTAGTAACTGGGTAAAATGAAAGACCTAAAATCAATGATAGGTCTCTCCCTCCATTTATAATATATGTAAGTACAATAAGAATGACCATAATACCATTACTAACTCACACTTATTACTAACAAAACTCAAACACATAATAATAATGCTAAAAGACTAAATAACCATTAACAATAATATTTTTTCCCTCCTTTTTAGCTCATGCCCAATTGGCTTCTCAATGGACCAAAAAATGTTTTGAGCCCATTTAGTTGTGGAAAACATTTTTCATTTTCCATTTTTTAGTTTTCCAAAAAATTATCAAAATTTTGATTTAATTTTTTTGATTTTCCAAGATTCGGATTGAAAAGGTTGAAAATAAAGAACTTGTTTAGTTGTGCTAAACACTTTTTCATTTTTTATTTCTAGATTTCAAAATAATTACAAAAAAGACAACTTGTTTTTCAATTTTCCAAAAATTATATTTGGTAAATATTAGATATCACAGATTTTGGGGTTTGAATTTGGATTCGTGTGGATTGGGAAGAAAATCAATGCATAATCCACACAAATCAAAGTTCAATGTACAAATTTCGTTTTCCTATATGCAAACTAAGAGTAAAAGACTAAAAGTCTAGAAAACAGCTAAAAAAATGTTTTCCACCTTTTCTATATAAATTCAGAAAATGGGGAAAAAATATGGAATTTTTGTAATTATTTGAAAAAGTAGAAGTGGAAAATAAAACTATTCCCACAAGCAAATAGTGCTAAAACTTTTTGTTGGGGTTTGTTTATTTTATTCAAATGTTGTAAAACTGAAAAATTAGCTAACTTTTTTGTAATTTTTTAGAAAATTAAAATAAAAAATAAAAAAATGTTTTCCATAACTAAATGGGCCTTTAGTTTTTCCCCAGCCTGTGCAAACCTTGTAAACAAGTATGATTTACATTGCATTCAGAAATGGTATTGCAGTCACAGCTATGTCATTGTTTTAGTGGTTTAGGATTGAATTCAAATATTCCCGGTCTTCTAATTTTCTATAAATTCAAACTTGATTCAGGGATTGGTTTGGTTTCACTTGTGAACTGGATAGGGGCTATTTTTCCATTGAAGGTTCTCGATGGGCTCACACAACCTGATGCCATTCAACTTCAATGGAGACCACGCTATCTTGTTTTGAAAATTGCACATCTTTTAAGCATCTATTCCAAATGACAGCAAACTGCTGTACAATTTACAAAAAATGTGTAAACAATTGAAACGGATCTGCCTAATGCAAAGCCGACCAGTTTTCAGAGCTTCTTAAACTTCTAGTTTTAGCATAATAAATGTTTGTTTAATTTGAGTTATGGCTTTCAAGTGGCTAATTTGCATGAGGGGCCTGGTTTGAGCCAGAATTTTGTTTCTATAAGCACGGAATGAGATCCTAGCTAGGCCTCAGGTAGGTGGTGGACCGGAGCCTGTTAAACACGCCCATTCCGTAACTTGGGAATAATGGTCCACTGTTACTGCACATTCTAGATGGTTCTGATATGTACTAGAATTATTATGCTAAGTGATGGACTGATGGTTACGTAGTGCACATTCTAGATGGTTCTGACATGTACTAGAATTTTTATACTAAGTGATGGACCAATGGTTTTGTAGTAGTTTCTTGCACAATCTTAAATACTTGTCCTTTCCCACTTAATGGTCCTGTATCATTTTCCCAAAAATTGTGGCCCTCTTTTCTCTGTCAAAATCACATTTTTCTGAATAGAGTTTTGAGCCTGTTTGTGTTACTTAACTGTGTTTAATATGTTTCATGTATTGATGGTTGTTATGAACAATTGATTTCTTGATGTTATATCTTCAAGTTTGTCTTGCATTCTTCTTTCAGTATACCTATTGTGAATTTAGCGCATGCTTTTAAGGTTGCTTCAAATTGTTCTTTTAAGGTTATTTAATTTGTTCCATTGTCTTTTACGCTTATCTCCATTCTCTCAACTAGTCCTATGAATTTCTCTATTCACCAGTTAGATTGCAGATGCTCTCTCTTAAACTTGAACATATGTATATTTATGTTTACAATTATGTTTAGACTATTAATTGATTTTGTTTGCAAGGCATTCGGCTGTAGCAGATCAACCCCTCAAAAATGCCGCCTTTGTTTCAATCCAACTTGCTACTCCAGGAGCTTTTGCAACTTCTCCAATTCATCTGTCTGTTTTGGAAGCTCAAGCCCTTGCTTGGAGAACACGTATTGTGTCGCTTAAAGGTATGTTCAGCCACTGGCTCCCCTATGCTACAATAATTTAAATTAAGCTAAAGCAGATCTGTATAATGTGTGATGGCAATTGGGTCACTAAAGCAACCCAGTGACTATTTGGCACAGCAAGACTACTGGTACTCACGAATTTAAATTTTAACTTAAATTTTAGTATTTACCATGGTGTAAATGAAAATTGAGGAATTTGTTCAAGATATGGAAACTATTGTTTGAGTAAAAAAAAAAGGGTGGCCCGGTGCATAAAGCTCCTGCGTATGTGGGGTCTGGGGAAGGGGCGGACCACAATGGGTCTATAGTACGCAGCCTTGCATTTTTGAGTGAAGATTGAAATTTAACAAATTTGATCTTACTTTTTGAAGGTGAAAAGGAAAAAAATGATCTTGCTGGTAACGTACCTTGAAATCCTCCATGCAATTGGCTTGACTTAATTTGAATATTACCAGCTATCAAGGTCTTAAATTTCGATTCCAACTCAAATTTCGAAGCTCCAAAAGTATAGAAAGTTCGACGGAAATTTCGATTTCGGTGTCAATTTTGATTTCGATTTGAAAAAATAACAGAAACTAGTAGTAAAGCATGAAATTATTTGTGAAACTTTAGAAATGGTTAACAAACATAATAATATAAGTTTTAAGACTAATATATTACAAATTAAATACATCTATGTTTTGTATGAAGTGGAAAAGTCGTAAAATAGTATGTGTATCAAACATGCTTGTAAGATAATGTACATTAAATATATTCAGTTAATGCAAATGAAATTCATAAATCATTTAAAAATTATTTATTATACAAATATTGATAATTTAGACATGAATGGTTAAATAAAATATTACTATAAGTTTATTTTTTCATATAATTTCAAAAGCACTTGTGATAACCTTTTGTTTCAATAAAATAAATAAAATAGATTAAAAGAGAAATTTCGCTTCACTCTTGAATCTCTCGTTTGAATTTCAACAAAATTTCATTGCATTGTTAAAATTTCGACATATTTTGCTAAAATTTCGAGGTTTCGATAAATTTCGGATGATTCATTGAGATTTTGATGGAAATTATGCAAGACGGAAATTGACTGCCATTTCGATTTTGAGGGTGACGGAAATCGGAAATTTCGACAATTTCATGGAAATTTAAGACCATGCCACCTATATGAATCCAAGGTTTATAAACCTTGAGGACTACATCCCGTCTTGTAATTGACTAAACCATATGTAGACTTCAAGTTAACTCTTAAGTAGAGTCATGTTGCCTGTATGAGTTGCATCCGACCTATTTTGTTTCTGATTCTGTATTTCTATGTGCATTAGTGTCCTGCAAACTCATGAAAAAAAATTTAATGGTGTTAAAATTTTAGCTTAAAAATGTAGGAAAATTTGATTATATTTTTTTAAAAGATTAAATAACCCTGAGCAAGCATATATTGAGGGCAACATTTTTTGCTTTGCTACTAATACTTGTACTTGTTTTGCTATTCGGCTCAAGCCTGGCTGAGGAAGAGCTACAAGGCATAAAACAGAAACAAAAAAAAAAAAAAATGCGGATTGGACTCTGCACACTAATTTTTTATTTGATATCTGCACTGAATTTTTGTGAAGAACAAGGCAACTTTGAAAAATATTTTAACTGTCAGAGAGAGAGAGAGAGAGAGTCTGTCTGTGCAGGTCTGCAATGCATTCACTTAAATTAGGATATAAAGCATGCAGTGCAACACCAGTGGCAGCATGGAGCACCATGGTGGATTGATGGTGAGGAGATACTCTAAAACTGAAGGTTTGCAATGCATTCACTTAAAAATTAGGATATGAGCATGCAGTGCAACATCAGTGGCATGGAGCACCATCAGTGGATTGATGGTGAGGAGATACTGTAAAAGTGATCACTTCTAATTTATTGGAAGGGAAGATGGACTGAAGTTTTGGTGCTGGTTTTTGTTAAGGCTATGTATCATTGTTGTCCTAAAAACTAACAGGGTAACAGCTTAAGCTTTTAGGGAATGTGGTTGCTTAATATGGTGTCGGAGCCTAGGTTGCCATGAAATCCTGGGTTCCACTCTTGCTGCCCTCATTTACTATATGGTAGTGAAAAATTAGCTTATTCTCTGTAGAGGGTATATCATTTTCTTATTTCTCCACATGCATTTGGGTTGCATGTGCAGGGGTGCATTGAAGGCTTGATATGCATTGGTTGTCCACAACGTAACAGCTTGTTAGTCTGCAGCATTAGACAGTTGGGTGAAGTAAGTGTGTTCATGGAGTCACAAGATTTAGACATTTTGACCAATTCTAAGTTAAATCTTTGAAATTAACTTGTTATACATTCTGAAACAGAATGCTGGGTTCCATAGAAACATATTTCTTAATTTGATCAATTTATTGAAATTGAGAGAGATGTGTAGAGTTTTCTGTGGGTTAGAAACGAGGGGACATTTAAGAAAAAACTAGTTCTATGGTGGAAGTTGAGATACTATTGGGTGGCCAGGTTGTAGTCAGGCAATGGGCTTTTGTTGAAATATTTTGGACAAATCTATCAAATTATTAAATATACTAATTCAAAAGTAGGGGTAAGGCTGCATACACTGTGTCAACCCTCATCTTACCCTCGTGAAGCAGGGAGCCTTATGGCCCGGAGAGGTCCTTTATTGTTATTGAGGGTGCCCTAAGGTCATAGGATCAAGTCACAGAAACAACCTCTCCAAATGTGGAAGTACAGTCATATACACCATGCTCTCCCCAGACCCTCGAAATGTCATGGGGGCCTTGTGCACTGTGTTTTACATTTTCTAATACTAAATCCACTATTTGATTCTCATATGTTAATTTTGTGGTTTGTGCAAATTATGTCTGAATTTGATATTTGTCTAGCTTTTACCTGTACTTAAACTGGTCCTGTTTCCTCCTTTGAATAGATTCGAGATCTTATCCTGGACCATTTGTTGTGGTTGATGTTCCAAGGAAAATGGAGGTATTGTTTAATAACTTAATTTAACTAGAGGTCTTAAAAGACGCTTGCGTGATTGTAATGATATATATATTTTTAAAATAATTTTTAGGATGGTTTATCAGTTGTGGTTTCTCCTTTAATAAGAGTACACAATGGGACTAAATTCTCTATGGAGCTTCGTTTTCAACGGCCTCAACAAAAGGAAGAAGAGTCTGCTTCTGTGTTGCTTAAAGCAGGGGATACAATTGATGATTCCATGGCAGCATTTGATGCTATCAATTTATCCGGTGGATTAAGAAAAGCACTGATGTCGTTAAGCGTTGGTATGAATTGCCAATTCCATTTTTTTAATGATTAAATTAAAATCACCATCTTTCTAGCTTTTTTTAAGTACCATTTTTATTCCTTTTTTCCTTAACACCTCTAAATCTTTGTGGAATTGTGATATTGAATCTATAAAGTCAGTCAGTCGGCTATAGTTATTTGCAAGCTTGGTTATTTCTTACCTTAGTAGCATGAATCGATAACGATAAGCAGCTGTCAAGTCAGAAGTCACTTTTCCTTAAGTGTCCGTTTGGATCAAGGATTTTGCTTGGGAAAAGGAAAGGAAAGGAAGGGAAAATAAGGAGGAAACTCATTTTCCGTTATATTTTTCTTTGAAATTAAATTCTATTAAAAATGAAAATTTGTTTTTATGTGATTGAAAATTAAGAAAAACTAAATATGAATAATGTGTAAAATCAAAATTTTGTTCATGAATTTGGTATATTTTTCATTTTCTTTCTTACTTTCCTTGTTGACCAAACATGAAAATGTAGATTCTTTGATATTTTCCTTTTCCTTTCCCTAATATTTTCTGAGTTCCAAACAGAGCGTAAGTGGTTCACAGGTTTCAAGCTTCCTTAGATGATTTTGGGAATAATTCTGCTCCTGATTTCCTTGAAATGCCTGCAAGATTTCGAGGTCATATTTTTTATTGAAAATATTTGAGCTTAAAGCAATCCTTTTCTGATGTTTTATTTCAATTTTTTTTTGGAATAAAATTAAAAACAGTGGGCACACTACCGCAGCTTGGAAACTGAAGTTCACTCCCATGTGCCATCATATCCTTAGTACTATAGCGCATCTTGAAAGTAGAGCTTCCTGCATAGTTTTATTTTCTCAACAGAAATAACCTGACATCACAATTGGAATTTATTAGCAACAAATCCAATTATATTGGCTGTTGTTTTCCTCTCCAACTCTTTAACCCTGCAGTTATTTGCTTTGTTTCCTCCTGAAATTTTAGTTATTGTATTTGCAGGTAATTTCGTATTTTCTTTCAGGCCTTATATTGCAGAGGTCTTTATAAATTCTGAAGAATCAAATTCAGTGGAATGGTCAGATGACCTTAAAGGCGGAAAGGCTGTTAGTCTATCTGGTATATTTGACAAATTAAGTTACAAAGTCAGAAAAGCCTTCTCTGTTGGATCCGTGAAATGCTGCTTCAGCACTGCACATTGTTCCCTTAAGTTTGAAAAGGCACACGTTGCTGATGTGCATTTCTTGATTCAAAGCATTGGAAGAGAGGTGCCTGTTATGCAGCCTGGTAAGTTTGGAGATCTTCCTGAAAGCAGGAATTCACCAATTGCACTACAAGAGCAAAGGGAAATCTTTCTTCTTCCTACAGTTCGGGTTTCCAATTTTTTGCAGTCAGAGATACATGTGCTTCTAAATGAAACAGGTAATAGTAAAGAATGTCTAATCAATTTTTTTTTGTTTGTTTTTTTTTTTTTTTCTATTTTTTTTGGGTGGGGGAGGGGGGTTTCTGATGGTGTCCTTCATAGGGTTCTTTGCGGTGCAGATGAATGTAACACTACTGGGTATCACAAAATTGGAAATGAGGCAACTATTCCTCGTGGATCAACAGCTGACTTATATGCCAATCCTGCCTTGATATACTTCACTGTTGCTCTAACTGCATTTAGTTCACGCTGCAAACCAGTGAACAGTGGTGAATGGGTTAAGAAATTACAGAAGCAGAAAACTAACAAACATTATTTGGACATTGATTTGAATTTTGGCGGTGGGAAATATTTTGCTTCCTTGAGATTGTCTCGTGGGCACGGGGGCATATTAGAGGTGGTTATTCCTATAGTCGTTTGTACTTTATAATACTTGTACTGACAAAAGCATAAGCTATATGTTGTTGTGGTCATGTAAAAAAACTGCATGCTCTTATAAGTTTTCTAGATGCATAGTAATTGGATGATTTTTCTGATTTAACATCCATATGGAAAGTTAACCATATGTTAATTTGCAGGCTGCTATCTTTACATCATACACCCTGAAGAACGATACTGATTTTCCTCTTCTTTTCACATCCAATCATAGGCATATATCAAGGTAGTCACTAAGTGCGTATATCTATTAGGCTTTGGAAGCACTGCTTATTCCTAATGGAGGTAATACCTTGTATGTATGTGGGCAGGGATGAAGTAGAGAAGTTTGATTCTAGCATTCCTACTGAGTTAGGATTGTATCTGCCTCCATTCTCTAGCAGTTCATGGTTCCTCAAGTAAGATAAGATATTTTCATTGACATGATGAATGTGTGAATCTCTCCCCACTCCAATTGGAAAAAGAAAAATTTAGAAAAATTTCTTTTTGTTGGTGTTTCCATCTTCTTGTTATAAGCATCTATCTATTTTCTGTTTCCAGATCGAACAGGTTGCACCTCAAATTGCTTGGAGGAAAGGAATATGATACACTGTTGGACTTGGATGCTTTAGCAGGGCTTGCAGAGTTAAGCTTGCAAACAGAAGAAGGATATGGATTTAAACGTACTACAAAGTTGGGGGTGTCTCTTGGGCCATCTTTAGCCAATGTGATTTTGACATCACAAACGGTGACAATAGTCCCCCGACATGTCATATTCAATGAATCTGAGGAAATTGTCATTGTTCGTCAATGCTATTTGGAGGTTTGGTTTTATTCTATATAAGTTCTGAAGGTATATTTTGTTCACATTTCTAAGTAATATTGTCTGACTTGATTTCTTGCAATTTTGTTTGAAAAGGATGAGATGGAAGGTGTCATCTCTGTTAACAGCAAACAGAGAGTGATGTTACAGCTGCGAAATGAAGCCAGCAAGAGGAGAGAAATTAGCCTCTTTGAAAACTTCATTAGAAAGCGTAGACATACTAATGATGAAGCATTGATATTTATCCAGTTTCGTCTCAATGAGGCTGGGGTTGGTTGGTCTGGGCCTGTATGCATAAATTCCCTAGGACGATTTTTCTTGAAATTCAGAAGATCTTTGGACATTCCTGTATTACAGTCAAATCAAGTAACAGCACAAGACAACAACTTAAGGGAATTTGCAGCTGTTAATGTGGTAGAAGAAGGTTCTACCCTTGTTTTGCATTTCCATAGGCCATTGAGCATGAATATGCCATATCGGATTGAGAATCTCTTGCATGTAGCATCCATCACTTACTATCAAAAGGTTGGGTTGCTATTCGTTGTCCTTTATTCACTAATTGCCAATTCATGTGTCCACATCATTATTTCATGTATATGTTGCAATTAGCTTTTCTAATTGTTGTTGGAGAGTTTTCCAGGAATCGTTGGAGCGAGAGATTCTCTGTCCTGAAAGTAGTGTTGATTATGTTTGGGATGACTTGACTCTTCCACATAAGCTGGTTGTCCAAATTAATGGTGATTACTTAGCTTATTTCATCATCTTAATTTGTTTGTACTCCTTTTAATTCTAGTTCCATTAGATTTTTTATTGCTTAAGTTCAACTTATGTTTATTTTTTTTGTGGCAGATCAAGCTTGAAAATGCCCTTGTTATGCAATGTTAAAGCTTGATATACATTGTTGGTCCACAATCTAACAACTTAAGATTTTAGATAAAGTGGTATTCTAACATGTTATTGGATTTGGTTACGAGGAGCTCCAGGGTTCTAGCCTCATTGCCCACATTTATTTTGTGGTATTTAAAAAATTATTGTATTTCCTATGATAACTGTTACTTATCATATGTTTCTCGCTCTATGTGCTATTGGGCTACACATGTGGGGGAGTGTTAAAGCTTGATATACATTGTTGGCCCACAACTTAACAACTTAAGCTTTTAGGTAAAGTGGTATTCTAACGTACACATTTGAGTTGCATTATAGGTCTTGTTTTCTTTGAACAATTTGAATTTTGGTTTTTAAAGCAGTGTTTATACTTTATAGAACTTCAGATCAAGGTATTTATTTCTCACTTGTGTGCATACAAATCCTTGTTGAGTGAAATTTATCATGTCTGTGATTCATCTGTCAAGGTGAGTAGTAGTATTAAGAATTCTTCATGCAAACCATTAGTTTGACCTGTGTAGTAAGCCAATAACCCTGGATTAATGGTGTTGAGCTCATTTGGTGGCACGATAGCATGTATGATATTTTGCGATGGTGCATAAGTCAAGCTTATCCGTGTGGGATATGCTTCTTTTGTTAGATGGTCGTTTTACTATCAGATAGTACAATATTTGACTGGCTATCTCTCTCTTTGCTTTTTTCCCTGTAGAAATGCAGTTATTGCGGGAAATTAACTTGGATAAAGTGCGGAAGTGGAAACCTTTCTTTAATTTCAGGCAACTCAAAGGGTTGGCATCTCACTTACTTTTGGATAAAAAGCCCAGAAACCAGAAAAGAGGTAATCTTGGTGAATCAAGTAGTGCAGAGACAGTTAAGGTGGGTTATGAAGTTTATGCAGATGGCCCTACAAGGGTTTTGCGAATTTCTGAATTTCCTGATCGTTCCAAGAGAGAGCCAATATTTCAGTCATGTGCAAAGATTGAACTAAGAATTTCTTATACCAATATCCACTTACTTGAACATGGAAGGCAGGTTCGTCTCAATTTATAACAAATTTTTGTTTTATTGAGAGCACCTTATATCATTCCAAAAAAGTTTTTTTTTTTTTTTTTGGTGTTAAAATGGTTTTCTTTTACATCTCGTGTCAACCATTCATAAGAACAGGATTAGTGATTTTTAAAAAAAAAAAAAAAATTTGTTTATGTTTATGTTTATTTTATTTTATATGCATGCTCACCTAATGATGTTATTTTTGCCTGTGTTGTTGGCAACATCCTCCCTCTAAAAGTGTCCCGCATTGCTTTGGTCTGGGATTCAGCATGACTTAATATACCACTCGAGCTTCTTGACTGCATAGCTTATGCTTTTGGGGCTGGGAAGGTTTTAGATTCATGAAAAAACTTAAAAGGTTAAAAGAGAAGTTGAAAGATTGGAATAGGGAGGTGTTTGGAGACTTTAGGTTTAGAAAGGCGAGTATCTTAGGTGAGTTGGTTGAGTTAGATAGGAAGGAAGAAAATAATACTCTATCAAGGGAGGAAGAGATGAGAAGTGTATTTTGAAAAATGAGTTGGAAGAGGTGATTTTCAAGGAAATGAGAAGTTGGAGGTAGAAGACAAAGTTTAAATGGATCAGAGATGGTGATTGCAAATCTGGATCTTTTCATAGGATAGCTATAGGGAAAATGAGGAAGAATTTGACCAGGGTGTTGGAAATGGATTTTTTTTTTTTTTTTGTGGGGGGGGGGGGTTCATTATAACTAATTAGAGTCAAATTGCTGCTGAAATCACTAAATTTTATTCTAATTTATATTGTGATTGAAGGATTAAAGTGGGACCCTTTATTTGGCAAGGAGGTGGGTTGGTTGGAAACACCTTTCGAGGAAGAGGAAGTGAGAGCCATAGTTTTTGGGATGGAGAGGGATAAAGCTCCAAGACTAGATGGTTTTAATACGACTTTCTTCCAATGTTGGTGGAAGGTGGTTAAGGATGATTTGCATAAGGTATTTAATGAATTTTGCAGGAATGGGATTTTAAGCAAGAGTATCAATTCCACTTTATAACTCTTGAGCCAAAGATGAACAAATCCATTAAAATTTCAGATTATAGACCTATTAGCTTTGTTTCCATTGCTTCTAAAATCATCACTAATGTGTTAGCTAGTAGGATGAGTAAGGTGCTTGATAGGAATGTTTCTAAGGCTTAGAGTGCTTTTGTTTTTTTTTTTTGGGGGGGGGGGGGGGGGGGGGGGGGGGTTGGGTTAGGCAAATTGTGGATGCCATTTTGGTTGCTAATGAGGTTATGGAGGATATTCGGAGGATGAAAAAGGGTATCATCTTTAAATTGGATTTTGAGAAAGCATATGATAGAGTGAACTGGGAGTTCCTGGATAAAAACTTTGTGAAGAAGGGGTTTGGAGAGAGATGGAGGCATTGGATTAGAGGTCGTTTGCTTAATGTGAGCTACCATTTTTTTTATTTTTTAAAAAAAGAGGGCGGTACCTCCTTTTATTTATTGATATGACCTCAATTTTGACGGAGGAATAACATGGTTACAAGACAAGTAAAAGGGAGATTACAGATAATGAAATTAAAATCCTCCCAAAAATAACACCAACAACCAACCGAACTAGGATAACAAAACCAAATAATGCTAACTAAGAAACAAGTCTAAACAGGCCTAAATAAAATTACAAAAATCCACCAAAAACTCGAGAGTTGAACTAACAACGAATATAAGTGAGACCCAGCATATCCATCCGAAATATACCTTTTAGAGAACATGGTAAGAGATGTTGTTCTTCATATATGACATTATTTCTCATTTCTCATTCTTTAGCAAGAAAATCAGCCGCACTATTGCCTTCCCTATATTGATGTATCACCATGAAGTTCACTCCTTCTAGCTCCGCTACGATATCCTCCCAAAAATCCCAAAGATACGACAAGGTACATCTACCTTTCCGAAACCAATCAACTACAATTCGTGAGTTACTTTCAATAATCACATTGAAATAATGAAGTTGTTTGTACAAACGAATTCCTTCCTGTATTGCTTTTAATTCCACACTATTGTTCGTACCATTGCCAAAATATCTTGAAAAAGTTGCTTTCGCCATGCCATGGCAGTCCTGAATAATTCCTCCACCTCCTGAAGTACTTGGATTGCCCCTATAGCTCCCATCACAGTTAAGTTTTATCCACGCTGCTAGAGGTTTAACCCATGAAATAATTTTCCAGGCTTGGTGTAAACTCGCCAATGCTTAATTTGAAACTCTTTCAAAATCGTAATGTCCGACTTCTTTAATTTTTGAAAAAAATTAGTGCTCTTAGTTATAGAACTAACCTAACATCGAACACTTCTCCACATCTAATCCACACTTTGATATATTCCTTCTATTCTCGCTTTGCATCTTCGATTCCAGAGGCACCACGTAATCAAACACGGAATCAGCCCAATTAAAATACCTTTAATAGATGATTTTCGAATTTAGTGGAACCAATTTGCAATTTTGTTTTTCTAAGGAAGGAACCGCTGGAAAGGAATCCAGAACACCACAATAGCTTGACGCCAAACCTCTGAAGCCACCTCGCCTAAAGAAAGAATATGATCAGTGTTATTCTGGCTTCTCTGCATGTAACAATCACATGCCGAAGCCATTGATATTCCTTTGGCTTGAATTCTATCATCTACTATCAAGCATCTGAACCAGACTTTCCATAAACACATTGAGATTCTTCTGGGCAATAAAGAATGTCAAAACTAGTCATTCCACACAAAATTATCACTTCTGCTCCTCACTGCCTCCAATGCTGTTTTTGTAGAGAAATTACCGTCAAGGGTAGGCTTCTAGACGAATATATCCTACCCACTTTTATCAACCGGCACATTATGCAAAATTTCCATTGTTTTATTGGCATCAACCAATTCCAGTAATAAATCAGAGTTCCAGTTGTTATTCAACCAGTAATCCTTAATACACAATTTCTTGTTCGAAATATTCTCAGTGCTCACAGATAACGGGCTTGATGTCAGCCACCTATCGAACCAAAAAGAAGAGTTATCACCTCTCACCAAAGTTTTAACATTATCCATAACTTCTGGAATGGTGACCATAGTTGCTCTCCAGAACCGAGAGTCATTTGGTTTTTCCTTCCTAATTAATAGATGATCATTTATGCAATATTTAGCTCGGGAAAAACTTGCCCATAGATTGTTAGAAGTGAGCAATCTGAAGGCAAATTTCATGAGAAGAGATTTCTGAACTTCTTTTAGATCTCTCAAGCCCATACTCCCTTTCCAGCTAGGTTTACCAATTTTCCTCCAAGAGTGCCAATGAATCTTCCTTTTACTTTCCATCTCTCCCTACAAAAAATTAGCAAAAAGATAGTTGATGCGAGAACATGTGACCTGTGAAACATTAATAATAGACATAAAATGTATAGGCATGCTAGACAACACATGTCTTGATAAAATCAATCTTCCACCTTACTAGAGCAACTTATATTTTCACCCTGCAATTTTCTTTCTAATATTCTCCATAAGAGGCTCCAAGGTCCCAGAAGTCAATTTTATAGAAACCAATGGCGCACCCAAATACGTATCTGGAAATTTACCTTCCATGAAACTCGTGATTCTCATTAAACCACATTTCCAAGCAAAAGTGATGTATTTCGAAAGGAATAACGTTGACTTTGTCTTGCTGATTTTTTGACCCGACCACTTCTCATACATCTCCATAGCGTAAACCAAATTTTTAATGGACCTCTTCCCACTATTTGCAAAAATAAGAATATCATCCGCATATAGCAAATGCGAAACCAAAGGGGCCCCAATCGGATGATTAAATTGTCCAATACGACCTGTCTCATAGTTTTTCCTAAGCAACCTTGTCAAAATCTCCTCTATTATGATGAATAAATAAAGACAAAGTGGATCCCCTTGCCGCAAGCCTCTAGATGATTGAAAAAACCCTTTAAAGGTTCCGTTCATCATAATGGAAAACCACGGGGACTCCACACAATTTTTTTTGAGCTTGCAAAATCTTATAGAGAAATTAAAAGTCTTAAGAACCTCCACAAGAAAATTCCAGTTCACTCTGTCATAAGCCTTAGTCATATCCAGTTTTACCATCACATTGCCACCAGCCATTCTTTTGTATAAAGAATGAACCATTTCCTGTGCAAGTGTAATATTCTAAAAAATACTACGCCCAGGAATAAAAGCACCTTGTTCATGCGAGACCAACTTATCAACAACCTTAGTTAGTTTAAAAACAATAAGTTTGGAAAAAATTTTATAAGCCATAGAGCGTAAATTAGTAGGCTGGAATTTATCAAAGCTAGAAGGATTGTTCACCTTCGGAATTAAGACAATAAACGAAGAGGAAAAGAACCTGGACAGAGGAATGTCTTGAAAAAAATTCTTTGCCGCATCCAAAACATCTTTTTTAACAATGTCCCAGCAAGATATATAAAAATCAGAGCCAAATCCATCTGGTCCCGGACTGCTTTCTTTGGGAATAGAGAACACCGCTCTTTTAGCTTCTTCTTCCATCGATTCGGCGTAGAGGAAATTATTGTCAACATTTGAAATTTGCCTTTGAATTAACTTAAAGAAATCACAAGGTTCAATCATTGAAGTTTCTAGAAGAAAATTCTGAAAAAAAGCAGCAACTTCATTATGTATTACTTCTGCACCATCCAATATCCTCCTGTCGTTCAGAACCATATGGTCTATAGACCCTTATTTCGCCTCTGATTGATAACTGAATGAAAGAATTTAGAGTTTTGATCCCCCTCAATCAACCAATTTTTTTTTTTTTTTCCTGCAATTTTTCCTAGGCGAGATGTTTCCCTATTTTTCCACACCTGAATCTCCAACTTAGTAGTCAAATAATCGGCTTCGACCTCCTCAGAAAAACCTGCTTGCACCTGATTTTGTAGAGATTCCATCCTTTCCTCAAGAGCTTTTAGGTTTTCTCCCACTCTCCCAAAGACATTTTTATTCCATGCACGTAAAGCAACTTTAGTTCTCTTAAGACGAATAGCAAGTTTCAAAAGACCCGATATCGAGTCATTCCTGATCCAAGCATCTTTAACGCACAACAAAAACAAATCATGCAAGTTCCACATATTAAGGAACTGAAATGGGGTAGGACCATACAAATAGAATGGCGTTTAATGTGAGCTACTTGGTATTAGTAAATGGTGAGTCTAAATCTTAGTTTAAGTCTATGAGAGGAATTAGGCAAGGAGATCCTCTTTTCCCGTTTTTGTTTGTTTTAGTGGTTGGTTCTTTGAGTAAGATAGGGGATAGGGCAGTGGATAGAGGTTTAGTGAAAGGCTTGGAAGTAAAGGGTCAAGGTTTTGCACCTTCAGTTTGTTGATGATGCTATTGTTTTTCTAGGGGTCATAAATTGTCCTTTAATAATATTTTGGGTCTCCTTCACATTTTTGAGGTGGCTTCTGAGCTTAATTTTATTGATATGGAGTTCTTAGCAATTATACTTTAATAGTGGGACTTAAGGCTTGTTGTTGTTGTTGCTGTAATGATAAAAGTCCTGGGCTATCAACTGAAGTGTGCAAGTTTGACTCTTGAGGCAGCTACTTGATGCAAAAAAAAAAAAAATGCTGAATATTTGGACTGTATCAAGAGTCGAGACCTTTTCTTGTAGGACTCCTTGGCATGATCAATGTGGTCTTTTGAATCTCAATATTGACTTTGCTAAATTTTTGGAAATGAAAAAATGTTATGTGCATCACTTCATCTATGTATAATTTTAAATTTCAGAGGTCTAATTCTTTCCTTATTTTATTTTACTTTTGATTAAATTAGTTTTCAGGAGTTAATATAATTTTAAAATTAACGTATAATTGCTAAGAATTCCATATCATCTTCAAGTTTGTAATGTATATACATCTTTTTTATTCCTTTTATTTTGAATTACATATGGAAGCAGTGCATTGGAGATGGTGGTGGAAATTTCATGGGTCCTTTTCTCATTTGATTTCTCTTTTATCATCTTGAAGCTTAATGGGCTTCCACTAATGCGATATGTGGTCATATGTAAAATTTGTTTATAAATATTTTGTATGAAGGTCTTATCCATTTCCAACACCTTACTTTGTCACCCTCAATTCCCTTAACAAATTGAGTTCCTCTCTAGCTCAAAAACATGTATAATTGCATATGCATCAGTAAAGCTGCTCCTGCTCCAATATGACTTGGGAATCTCGGAGTTTGTAGGTGGAAACATTTGCTTCACATGCATTTTTTTGGGGGGGAAAGGGGGAGGGGGTTTGTGGAAGAAGAGACCTAACATCGGTTGCCCCCTTTTGCATTGGGTTGCTCATTTATTTTCAACAAGTTTGTGCTTGGACTTGTTCTTACAAAGTTCACTGAATACTTTAACTAAGAATTATTAAAAAAATCTGTTAAATTTGTTGTCAAAACCAAATGACTGAGATATGATATGAGGCCTTGTTGAGTTTTGGAAGGCATTTTTTGCCTAAAATAATAACACTCAAGATTTCTAATTTTAAGAAAATAAAAGTTGATATTTTAAAATGATGTTAGGGAAGTAAAATGGAGAATACATTGCTTGTGACAATGGGGAGAAAAGTATATGTGAATCTCTAGATTGAAGTGTATTTTTAACTGTCAATTGACTGATTTCTTTTTTTACTATTATATTTAATTAAAGGATGCAGATACGGATAAACCTTCAGTTTATACTCCTATCATTGTTGCGAGGCTTGGAAAGCTCACTCTGGATTCTGTGTTTACTGATCAGCATAAATATAACCAGATCAGCATACAGGTAATAATATTTCATACGTTGGATGCCTTCTAAAGAGTCATTTGTCTCCATCCATCTTGGCTATAATTCTTTGCAGTGTGAGTACCTAAAATGTAATTCTTGAGACAGTTTTTTTCTTAACTATATTGATAGTGCCTTAATTTTAATTGATGCAGTCATTGACTGTGGATCAGAAGTGGGTAGGAGCACCTTTTGCGGCAGTGCTTCGGAGACCTCAAATGCACAGTGACACAAATGATATACTTCAAATTGTCTTTGTCTTGCTTTCAACCAGTTCCAATGTTAAACAAGTTAAATACTCATCTGTTCTGCTGCAGGTAAAAGCTGCCACTATGCTTTTAACATTTTCTCAGTACATTGTCTAAAGCCATACATTGTTTCCATGTAATTGCTTTGAGAAATATCAGCATATAAGGAACTCTTGTATTTTTTTTTTTTTTTATGAAGCTCTGTCTATGTAATTTGGTTGTACACAGCCAATTGATTTGAACCTTGATGAAGAGACACTTATGCGACTTGTTCCATTTTGGAGGAAATCCCTCAATGACTCAAATACGCAGAGTCGTCAGTTTTACTTTGATCATTTTGAGATTCACCCAATAAAGGTTTGAAGGTTTTTTGAATCTATGTAATATCTTTAAGAAAGTTTTCCCTAAGTTATGATAATTCTAAGAAGTTGACTTGTTCTTTTGGTTTTTTCATAGGTTATAGCAAGCTTTCTTCCAGGGGACTCATATGCAAGTTATAGTTCAGCCCAGGAGACTCTAAGGTCTCTACTGCATAGTGTGATAAAGGTGCGAGGGCAACCTCTAAATTTGTTTGGAAGTTGATTTCTCTTAAACCTAATATATTTCTGTCAGGGACTGCCATTGTCTTTCAAGTGCATTACTTATATTCTTCCCTTTTTGTCCTTTGTTCTCCTTTTTTACCTCTGTAGATCCCCACTGTAAAAAATATAGTTGTAGAGCTCAATGGTGTCCTAGTTACTCATGCTTTGATTACAATGCGTGAACTATTCATTAAATGTGCACAGCATTATTCATGGTGAGTCTCAAGTAATTTTTTATTTATTTTTATTTATTTTTAAAATTTTTAAATTTTTTGATTCATGTTTTATATTAAAGTTATATTATTATCCAGGTATGCCATGAGGGCCATCTATATTGCGAAAGGGAGCAAATTTCTCCCACCAGCTTTTGCATCAATTTTTGATGACTTGGCTTCTTCCTCTCTTGATGTTTTCTTTGATCCATCTCATGGGCTGACCAATCTTCCAGGTCTTACTTTAGGTATTACTCTTTCTGCGTTGTCCATTTCCTTTCTTACATTTTATTGTCTCTCTAGTGGTGTTAAGTTCATACGTCATTCATCGCAGTCTCAAAGTATACTACTTAAAGTTTCTGATAAAGTGTCATTCTCATTGCTGTTATTTGTGTTTGCCAATGGTTGTTTTTTGAAGCCATCTGGCTTTAAGATGGCCTTTTCAATTTCTCTCCTTTTTTTTCTGTTTCATTTTTTAAGATAATATTTTGAGTAATGGTTTCTCAGGAGTTCAAATCAGAATGTGTGGGTGGAGTTTATGTATCATGAAATAAAAATTGAAACAGCAGTTACAAACTTGCCAATGATGACTAAGATAATATCTCTCTCTCTCTCTTACACGCACACATGCGCAAAACCTCTTAGTGCTCATGATCAAAGAAGGTGTTAGATTATGTGTAAGAAATAAGAGCTATTGTGCCAGAACAAGGGTATATATTTTATTTCTTTCTGAGATAATATTAATCATGCATAGTCTGATTGGCAGTGCAAATTTATAACAATTCATTCTATCACAGGTAACAAAGGGAGTAAACGGTATTACAGTAGAGTGATTGTTTGTTTCTTTGTTGTTTATATATATCGTCACAGCATGGCCAGCATTACACTGTTGTGATGATGCAAGGCACCAGCGTTTCATTGATGCCCATTTTCTCTGCTGTTTTAGTTGCAAACTCCTAGGTTCAGTGCCTTTCTTTAATTTTCAATTGTTGCTCTTAACTGTTGTGGACAGGGACCTTCAAACTGATCAGTAGATGCATTGATGGTAAGGGATTTTTGGGGACAAAGCGCTACCTTGGTGATTTGGGAAAAACTGTAAGTTCTATTTTGTTTTATTACATTGCTAATCCTACTGCTTTTGTCAAGAGCTCTGTTGTTATTGTGGTGGTTCTGCAGCTGAGAACAGCGGGATCAAATGTACTTTTTGCTGCTGTCACTGAAATATCCGACTCTGTTCTGAAGGGTGCTGAAACAAGTGGTTTTAATGGAGTGGTACCATTCATGGTTTCATTATGTGGCGAAAGCCACTTGTTGGCAATTTATAGCTTTTATGAGCTGTTTGTGCTATTCTATTATAGATGTCCATTGCATAATTAAAGAATTATTTTAGCATCTAACATTAGCTTTTTTTTTCATTGTGCTGTCACGGCATTCTTAAGGTGAATGGTTTTCACCAAGGAATATTAAAACTGGCTATGGAGCCTTCATTATTAGGCACTGCTTTTATGGAAGGTGGGCCTGATAGAAAAATTAAGCTTGATCGAAGTCCTGGGGTGGATGAGGTACTTCTCTGTTGACTCCTTTGTATAAGTTTTTTCTATTCTTTACCATCCCCCATATGTACTGCAATGGATTTGTGCATCTCCCTGGCAAAATTTGCAGCTAAAACTGACATTTAAAAGGAGTAAGATGCTGTATTTGCGGTTAATTGAAAAAATAGGTAGGAAATCATTGCAATGCTCCATTTTAAAATACATGTGTAAGGGAGGGTGGCTGAATAAGAAATTTTTCATTGTGATGTGCCATTGGTGTATGGATTTTAGGGTCTAGCTTATGATTTGAGTGCTTTAAGACACTTGTTAGAATTATCATTCAGAATATATTCATTCAGCTCAGTTGAAATCAGCACATCCAAGGCCGCAATGCTGCAAGAAATGAAAGAGCAGTCCTAAAATGGTACCTTGAGAATTGCCCTTGGGGCTGTTGTTCAGAAAAATCCTTCCTTTTATTTGTTTACTTGTGTTTTGAACTTGTGAGGCTATGCAGTCACTCTGGTATAATGGTATTCTGCTGTATCTTTCTGAGTCCCTCCTTATGAAATTAGTCACTGATAATGTATCTGGAGTACTGCAGCTATATATTGAGGGATACCTGCAAGCTATGCTGGATACAATATATAAACAAGAATATCTGAGGGTGAGAGTCATTGAGAATCAGGTAATTGTTCTATGTTGGCATGTGATGAATGGAATTGTCCAACCTCATAAATACATGATTGAGCAATTTTTAAACTTGTTTTAAATCAATGCTAGAAGGCTCCCAAAATGGAAAATAATGAGCTTGATTTTTTTTTTAATTTTTTATAACTATTCTGCCGCAAGACTATTCTACATTTTCAGTTGTCTGTCATTTATATTCCATATGTAAATCTTGTCAGGTTATCCTCAAAAACCTACCCCCAAACAGTTCCCTGATTGATGAGATTGTGGACCGTGTGAAGGGCTTTCTTGTTAGTAAGGCATTGGTGAAAGGAGATTCTTCAACTACTCACTCTTTGCGCCATCTTCGAGGAGAAAGTGTAAGTGTTTTCCTCAGTTTTATTATGCCTGCTTTCAGCTTAAATTTAAGCGAGGCATTCTAGCAGGAATTTGTTTGAACATTAAAAAAGCACTATAAGTAACTTCTTGGATCAGTACTTTATTTTTTCTGGGATTAATACCTCTATTCAATACTTGATCTATTATTCGTTAATCAATTATAAGCCTCTGCCTCAGCTGTCCAAAAACTTAAGACGTATATTAACATCTAGTACAATGATTACACTTGACCAATTGCTCAGCTGCTACCCGTACCACAAAACCCATTTGGAAATTTATTAATGAAGAGAGATTTTTTTTTTCCCCTCAGGAATGGAAACTTGGGCCAACAGTGTTGACTTTATGCGAACACCTCTTTGTGAGCTTTTCAATTCGCATGCTGAGAAGGCAAACTGGGGTGTGGATAGGTAGCATCAAGTGGAAGAAAGAAGTGAAAGGTGATGGTGAAAACTCAAAAGCAATTGTTGCTGCATCTGATGAAACCAAAGAGGAGCAGAAGGGGCATTTGATTGGGAAGTGGGGGTTCGGCAAGTTTGTTTTATCAGGAATGTTGGCATACATTGACGGACGACTTTGTCGTTGTATCCCTAACCCTTTAGCAAGACGGATTGTGAGTGGTTTTCTATTGAGCTTTCTTGACAAAGATGATGCTCCGTGAACTTTGTACATGAACTGTATCATAACGTACTAATAAAGCAGAGAGCCATCTCATACCTCTCTCTCTCTCTCTCTCTCTCTCTGTTTATATATATGTTTCTTATTTTTGACTTTATAAATCTTCGTCAAAAGAAAAAAAAAAAAATCTTTTAAAAGGGTCACTTTGTTTTTCTGTGCCGTAACATTTGTATAGGCAACATGGATAACATTTTTCCATTTTATTATTTTATTTTTGGAACTTTTATGTACAATGTTGAAATTTTTTAAAAAATAAAGTGATCTTTTTTTTTTTTTTTTTTGTTTTGGTAATTCTTTGAAAAATGAAAAGAAATAACAAAATATATGTTTTTCACTAGCTAAGGGACTTTAAGGGTGTATTTAATTGTGAATTTATTTTTATTTTTAAAATTAATTATAAAAATGTGAATTTATCTTCTATTTTTAAAAGAAAATGTGGAAAGCAATAATCTTTTTTTAACTTTTTTTTTTTTTTACACAAATATCGACAAATATAAAACTCCAATAAATTGAATGGGATTAGACTATTAAATAAGCTCAGACCACGAATAATGTTGGTGCTGGTTTCATAATGGAATTGAGAGAACGACAAATAATTCACTCTATAATTAAAAAGTTTATCATCGAATCTAGTAACTAACTATTATTAGCAAATAGCAACTAAAATATGTTTAGTTTGCATAATAGAATGGAAAAAGAAATGGAATGAAATGAAATTTTAAATAAAGAACATGATAAAATCAAGTGAGAAATTTGACTCTAGTATTCTCGACTCCATTCCATTCTTATGCAATAAATATGTATGTAGTAAAGTGAAATTAGGAAAGCATTTTACGATGTCATGTTAATACTCAATATACAAATAGTTAAAAAGTACATTGTGACGTGGATTCTAATGAATCGAAAATGCACATAAAATATAATGTGATTGGTGAATTTTAAATTATACTTAAAGAAAAATGTTCATCCCATATTGTGTTGAAAACTTAAGGAAAACATGTTATTATTGTGTTATATTTGGAAGTTCAGTAATCATAAATATCCTACTAATACTTAGATTTGTACAAATAAAAAAAATGTGTTTTGGTGTGTGTTAACTTTGGTGTAATCCCAAAAAGAAGGGGGGGGGGGGTGAGTCGGTATTTAAAAATTCCTTCCTAGGTTAATCAGTCTAACAATAGTATTACACAATCTAGGGGCAGTCTAAGTATATATGAAATTGCAGATATGAAATATTTACCAATATTTAAAGTATACAACGCAATTTCAGTATTTCTCAACTCAATGCAATTTTATGTCTATTAGATACGCAGTATATTCAGTAAGGAAATTAAATCAAACACACAGTAGAATATAATGCAGAAAATGTAAAAGTGACATCGAATATGATATTAGGGTTCGGCCAATCCTGCCTACATCATCGCCTTGACACACCTGCACAAGGATTACACTAAGGCTCACTTAATGGGTGGAGCGACACCTAAACAATTAGGTCAATTAGCACAGGACTGACCTCAACCTTTACAAGCAATCCTTATCGGATTGGATTACTGCCCCCTTAGGCCACGCTTAGAATACAACAGTATTTTCACAATATAATTGGTACAGTGATTATGCTTCTCAATCAAGCATATATGTACTAAAATACAACACAAAAAAATATGCACTCACAGATGATATGGATTTAGTGCTCAGGTGAGATCCAATATGTAAACTTTATAAGATGTGTGAGTATATGTATATGTGAGAGTTCAACTTTTGATTCAAGATAAGATATTCAACACACAAATAATAAAAGGAAATTTAACACAATCCAAATCAAATATCTCAAGGATATTCTAAATGTATAGCACAATAGATATTTTGGATTGAAGCTGGCAAAAACAATGTCAAAGATAATATGCAAGCTTGTGTAAAATAATATTTTTGCAAATCAAAATCCACAAGCTTGATGAGTCTTGCAATCAAGATGCAAAGACTCACTAGCTATAAGGGTATTCCCGCTCAAAGATTTATTGTTTAAATCGGGGGAAAACCCTAATTAAGAACTCTCAATGAAAATAATCAATCAACAAGCAAAGAGAGTTTTAGCAATATAAAACACTCAATAACACTCTTGGGAACTTGATCTATCAAGGGAATAGTAAAATAGAGAGTGTATGGAAGTAGTATGGGCTAAATGAGATTTGAAAATTTGAGAGAGTTTTTCCTTAATGATCTTACTAATCAACCCTTAATTTTGCAAATGAGAAAATATATATAGGCAAGGGAAAAATTATGATCGTTGGAGACTTAATGGGCATTATTAAAAAGATTTTAAATGAGTTTAACATTTTAATTCTATTTAACCCCTTTAATTTTTCAGTCAAAATTAATTTTACTCACGAGATTCGGGTGCCCGGTCTGAGATTCGGGGTGTCCGAATAGACTCACTCAGAAAATTGGTTTTTATTGGTTTGGGTGCCCGAAGTCAGGGTCGGTCGGCTAAACAAAAGACAGAATGTTTCTGTCCACGGTTCGGGTGCCCGAAGCTAAGTTCGGTAGCCCAAACTTGCCAATTCGGTTGCCCGAGGCATATTTGGACAAGAGATTCGGGCGCTCGGGTTGGTGAAAAGGTGTCAGGTCAGAGATTCGGTCACCTGTGGAAGATGCGGTCAAATATGTTCGGTCGCCCAAATCCAAGTCAACATGTTGACTTATCCACGGTTCGGGGACCAGAGGCATTTTGGACGCCATAGGTTCGGTCATCTGACCTCTCTTAAGATTTTCAATAAAGTCCAATTTTTGTTTCAATTAATTCCCCTGATTATGTAAGTGATATGGGAACTTATTAGTGCATATTTTTTGGGACCTAAGGTCTTTTCAAGTACACCCAAAAACCTAGTGTCGATCGACCGAAGGGTGCCCCAAGGTCATTCGGTCTCATTCGGTCCCTATGGTCTTGTTGAGATTTAAATCCTATAATGCATGCAGATGCATTATTACAGAAAATATAAATTATTACACACCAATTAAAAAGGAATGCAAATACAATAGAGAATAGGTCTTCATTCTTTTGATTCTTCAACCGCCATAAATGAAGCTTTATCTTCATAGTTCATATGGCTTGTTTGAATTCCTACCAACAGTGCATGCTAAGGATAAACCTGTTCAAAAAGCTCAGTGCATAGATGAGAAACATTGGTTTTGTCATAATCAAAACGAGATCAGACTCATAGAGTCAACAGTGCATTCCAGTAAGTCTCAGACTGCTTTAATAAGTTGAAACATTAATACTATGCGAAGGGAATGCTCGTCCCATATAACTAGAAAAACTAGTTCTTAGGACCATATCTCACATAGAGTTACAAATGAATCAAGTCACTCACAAGAGGTTTAGAAGTTTGGTTTGATAATAACTCGTTTAGGCTCGTTCATTATATAAATGAGTGATTCCCAAGCCCAATTTTGTGACTTGTTTCGTAAATGAGCTGAGCTTGAACACGAATAAGCTTGGCTCATGAGCGGCTTGATTATAGACTCGGTTTTGACTTATTTAATGGATTTGAATTAGAATCATTTATTGGTTAGTTTAATAAGTTTGAATTAAGATTAATAGACTATAGTGGGCTTAAAAGTAGGGGTTGTTTGTGCACATAATTATTTAACTCAAACTTCCTAACATGAATTTAGCGATAAAGTTAATACCCAAGGCCAATAGACTAGCTTGATGGGAGCAAAAACTTTAAAAGATTATTGGTAGGAGCTATTTTCATCTCCTGTGAATAGGGGTGTACAAAATTTACTGAAAAATAAAAAACCGGACCGAAACCGAACCGAAACACATTTCGGTTCGATTTTTCGGTTTGCAGTTTTGGTTTCGGTTTTCAAATATAAAAAATTTTGGTTTCGGTTTCGATTTCGATTTCAGACCAAAATCGAACTAAAAAAACTAAAAACCGAATTAATAAATAATAATTGTATAATTTTATATAATAGATGCTACCTGTTGGATCGCCAGTCGCCAGCGAGAAACCACCTCTGGTCGGTTTGGATGGCAAAAATTTCTGGGACGAAGTCCATGTGGTGCTCATGCTCATCTTCTTGGAGCTTGAGAGAGATGCCTCGAACAGAACCCTTCTAGATCCGTTTCATGAGGTGGGTGGAGAAGTCGGCGTTCTTGTTTCGGAGGCGCTTGGAGGGGATAATGGCCACTTCTTGGATGATCTTCTTGTTGGTGTGGAAATCCAGGGTCATGCGAGAGTAGTACTTCTTGATCACCTGCTGAGAAGATTTCTTCACCATCTTGGTGCGCACATGCCCCATCTGTGTGTGTGTGTGTGTTTGCGAGAGAGAGAGAGGCCACCGACGAATTGCAAAGAGGGCAAGTATAGATTTGCGAAGGCACATGCAGGAACCACATGCTAGCCATCCTACATCGGTTGGAAATGGGAAGAAAACTAGTACCCCCACCTTATATATTTGATATGGATCCTCCTTTCAACATGGCTCATATTTTTGGCTTTGCAATTAAAGCCTTGGCCTAGGAGTTATATAATGCCATAATGGGCTGTGGCCTGTTGATGCAGCCCAGGCTCAGGCTCAAGTAATGTTAGTGTTGTTTTGATAGTTCAAAATTTGGTAAAACTGAAAATAACCGAACCGAACCGCAAAGTTCATGGTTTGGTTTGTTTATAAATCGATGGTATATAGTTTGGTTTCGGTTTAGTCATTTTGAAAACCGAGGAGTTCGGTTCGGTTGGCGATTTTGGCAAAAATCGAACCGAACCGAACCGTGTACACCCCTGCCTGTGAAACAAAACCTTTTGGCCTCTCAAAATAAGAGGCTTCAAAAGAACCAAAACGTTAGTGAGCGTCTCAATGGCTCGACTTGGTAAGGGCTTGTAAGTTCATTCATTAATGTAATAAATAAATTTAAGAATATTAAAACTCGATCTAAGATCGCTTTAAACTCAAGATCAATTTAAAATATAGTAAAGAAACTTGAGCATGAGAAAGTTTGACTTGGTTCAACTCATTTATAGTCCTAATCACATCCTCAACATGCGATACAAAATTCACACCCCATGTAAATATTATTATTATTATTATTATTATTATTATTATTATTATTATTATCATTATTATTATTATTATTATTTTGATCAATTAGAAACTCATATTGAGCTTGAATTACAAAATATAAAGATAATTGCATCCCTTCCATCCTCTGTAAAAATTCAAACACCATATTTTTAATTTGTACGTATCAAATATTTATCCATGGGAACATTTACGGGAGACACATCCCATGTAATTATAGAGATTCATGAGGTTCAAAAAATGGAGCAACCAAAGAAGTTATAAAACAATCCAAAACTACTGACCACCATCTTTAAAGTTGATACTCAATAACAATGTTCTTGAAGTCTCCAACTTCGAGTCCCTCCAAAACTACTTCAACCCATTTCTTAACGTGTTTGAAAATGAAAGCGTTGTTTATGGTGTGGCTCTTATACTTTGAATTTCATAATTAAAGAAGGAAGAAAAACATAAAGGGGCAAGATAGCAGGGACTCGTCAACGAGTGCCTTGTGCTTGTCGACGAGTAGATCTCGAGAACAGAAAAATCTCAGAATTCTGGAGATACCAAGAGCAGAAAATGGGCTCATTGACGAATGCCCTATTCTCGTTGACGAGTGGCCTTCTCTAGATTGTCGACAAATCTCTTGTACTCGTCGACGAGTGTGCCTAGGTTGGGAACAAATTTTTTTTTTTGAATTTTGAATTTGAATGTTGGGGTGATTGGGTAATTGAAGGGAAACCTTTGAGAGACTATTATATATGTCATTCTAGGCATGTATTGAGTGTGTGTGATCATTTGAGAAGTGTATTGTATACTTTGAGATTTTCTTAGTGAAATTCTTGTGTCATCGCTTCCACGGATGTAAGTTTTGCCGAACCACGTAAATCTTGTTGTTCGTCTTGTTGTTTATCATTTTATGGTTGTGTTTCATTTACTTTTGTATTTATTCCGCTGTGCTTTGTATTTATCCCATCCATATCACAACAAATTGGTATTAGAATGATTGTTGTTATGGAATCGGGATCGTCTTCTGCAAGATTTGACATAGTCAAATTTGATGGAATCAAGAACTTTGGTTTATGGAAGAGGAGAATGAAAGACATTCTTGCACAACAAGGAATAGGAAAGGAATTACTTGGTGTTCAACCAGATGGAATAGATAAGGCAACATAGGGAGAATTGCAAGCAAAGGCCGCTTCTACAATACGCTTGTGTTTGGCCGACAAAGTACTCTATTGGGTGATGGAGGAGGATTCTTCAGCAGCTATATGGTGAAAGTTAGAGAGTCGGTACATGTCCAAATCTCTCAATAATTATAAACTTTTTCTTAAGAAATGTTTGTATTGGTTTAAGATGGTTGAAATATCAAACTTAGATCAACATATTAATGCCTTCAATCAAATTATTAGTGATTTGTTGAGAGTTGATGTCAAGTTTGATGAGGATGACAAAGCATTGATGTTGTTAAAATCTTTGCCCTCGACTCACACCTATGAAAATCTTGTGAGCACTCGTACGTACGGAAAAGAAACTTTTGATCTTGAAGAGGTAACAAGTGCTTTACTAAATTTTCATCGAAGATTGAAGATATGTGATGAAGGAGAAGGAATTGTGGTAAAGGGTAATAATGAGCAAGGCAAAGGAAAATCCAAACATGGATCAAGTCTGAAATCCCAAAATCAATTCAAGAAGAAGAAAGAAATTCGGTGTTACAAATGCGCTAAAAAGGGGCATGTGAAACCGGAGTGTCTGGATTGGAAAGGGGAAATTATGAGAAACATAAGGGTACTTCAAACTCTGTGAATGTTGTTCAAGAAGGAGGTTCAATGTGTAGTGATGGTGATGTTCTATCAGTTTCAGCAAGGTCGGATAATCTAACAAACTCTTGGATACTTGACTCGGCATGTTCTTATCACATGACACCGAACAAGGACTGGTCCAGCATTTACATGTTAGTGAATCCTAGATCAATTCTTATGGGTAATGATGCTTATTACAAGATTATTGACATAGGAAATATAAAGATAAAAATGTTTGATGGTGCTGTAAGAACGTTGTGTAATATAAGACATATACCAGAGTTGAGGAAGAGTTTGATATCACTCAGTACTTTGGATTGTAACGACTTTAACTACAAGTCCAAAGGTGGGGTTTTGACGATATGAAAAGGTAATCTGACTGTAATGGAAGAGCAGAAACTAGATGGGAATATCTACACATTACAGGGAACTACCATTGTAGGTGGAGCTGCAGCCTTAAATGCTGACTCAGATGAAACTGTCTTGTGGCATATGCGCCTTGGGCATATGGGAGAGCACGACATGAAGGAACTACACAAGAGGAAACTCTTGAAGGGTTTGAAATCATGTCAGCTAGAATTTTGCAAGATTTATGTTCTTGAAAAATAGAATAGGGCAAAGTTCAGATTAGCTATACACAAGACAAAAGGTATTCTTGATTATGTGCATTCAAATGTTTGGGGCCTAATTGGAGTTGCATCAAAGGGTGGACATGTGTATTATGTGAGTTTTATTGATGATTACTCACAGAAGGTCTGGGTTTACTTCATAAGTCACAAATCAGATATGTTTTCCAAGTTTAAGATTTGGAAGGCTGAAGTGGAAAGTCTGACAGGGAGGAGAATCAAATACTTAAGGTTGGATAATGAGACCAAGTACGTTGATTCTCAGTTTATGGAGTTTTGTACAGAGCAGGGTATCAAAAAACACTTTATAGTTTGCTGGGCACCTCATCAAAATGGTGTGGTAGAATAGATGAACCAAAATCTTTCTAAAAGGGCTCGGTGTCTCAGATTAAATGCAGGGCTACCAAAAAACTTCTGGGCTGAAGTAGTGAGTATGACTTATTTTCTGATATACCGATCACCAAGCGTGTCATTAGAGGGTAGAGTGGCAGAAGAGGTTTGGATGAGAAATGTAGTCAACTACTCCAGATTGAACGTATTTGGGTGTGCAGCCTATGTTCACGTATCTAGTTAGGAGAGGTCTAAGCTTGACCCAAAATCTTATCGTTGCAATTTTTTTTTGGGATATGCAGATGTTGTAAAGGGGTACAAGCTGTGGGACCTAGTGGAAAATAAGGTGGTGATCAGTAGGGATGTAGTCTTTGATGAGAAGGCTATGGTGAAGCGTACTCAAGAGTGTGATAAACAGAAACAGGAGCCAGAAGGCTGGGGCAGTGATGAACATGTTGTGTAGGTGGATTTTGAAGCTCAGGGCAACGAAAATAATCATAGTCTATGGTTGCAGGGAGTTCTAACTCGGGAAACTAGCAAGTTAACAATATTCCTATATAGAGATCCAGATGCACTATTAGACCTCCTCCAAGGTATGGATTTGAAGAGTTAGTATCTTATGCTTTCTTTACTAGTTGCAATTATCTAACTACATTTCAAGAGGTAGTGCATGACTAAGAGAAAGATAGGTGGATGGGTGTAATGATTGAGGAGATGGAATCACTACATAAGAACCAAAATTGGGATTTGATGAAGCTTCCAAATGGGAAGAGACCGATAGGTTGCAAATGGGTATATAGGAAGAAAGAGGCAATTTCAGAAAGGAAGGAGAGAAATTCAAGGCATGGTTGGTGGCAAAAAGATACTCACATAAGAAGGGGATAGATTATGATGAGATCTTTTCTCCAGTGGTTCGACATACTTTTATCAGAATTGTGTTGGAATTGGTACCCCATTATGATTTTTATTTGGAACAAATGGATGTGAAAACGGTGTTTCTACACGCTGACTTGGAGGAACAAATCCCCATGGTACAACCAGAGGGATTCATTGAACTGAGAAAAGAAAATTTAGGTTGTAGGTTGAAGAAATCTCTTTATGGGCTGAAACAGTCTCCAAGGCAATGGTATAAACGGTTTGATTCTTACATGATCAAGATTGGCTACAAAGGTGTGAGTATGACTACTGTGTATATGTGAACAAGCTTGAGGATGGTTCTCTTATTCTCTTGTTATTGTATGTCGATGACATGTTGATAGCTGTAAAAGATTTAACTGAGGTGAATCAATTAAAGGATCTATTGTATAAGGAGTTTGACATGAAGGATCTTGGCTCGACTAAGAAAATACTTGGGATGGAGATTCATTGTGACAAAACTGTAGGGACATTATGGCTATCTCAGGGCGGTTATATGCATAAGGTGTTGGAGAGGGTTAGCATGCCTAATGCAAAACCGGTGTGTACACCTTTAGTGAATCATTTTAAGTTGTCTATTGCAGGATGCCCAAGTATAGATTAGGAAATCCGGGACATGTCAAAGGTCCCCTATGCTAGTGCTATGGGGAGTTTAATGTTTGCCATGGTGTGTATGAGGCTAGATTTGGCTCATGCTATGAGCATGGTAAGTAAGTTTCTCTCTAATCCAGGAAGACAACATTAGGAAGCCATCAAATGGATGCTCAGATACTTATGAGATACATCGAGATATGACATCATGTTCAGCAAGCAACAGGGTTGTCCTTCAATTATAGGGTTTGTAGATGCTAAATATGCTAGAAATATGGATGACAGAAGGTCTACAATGGGATATGTATTTACCCTTATAAGAGGACCGGTATGTTGGAGATCCATGGTGTAGTCTCTGGTAGCATTATTCACGACTGAGGCGGAATCTATGGAAGTTGCTGAAGCTACAAAAGAAGCCTTATGGCTTACCAATTTAGTTAGCGAGCTAGGGTTACATCAATATGGAGTGGTGCTGCATTGTGATAGTTAGAGTGTCGTTTACTTGATGAAGAATCATATATACCATGCTAGAACCAAGCACATTGATGTGAGGTTCCATGGGGTTTGGGAATTGATTGCTTCCGGTGAGCTTGTGTTGGAAAAAAGTTCACATTTCTAAAATTGCAGTGGATATTCTGACAAAATCAATTACTTCTGAGAAGTTCAAGTATTGCTTGGACTTACTCCATGTCTCTGATTGATAGAAGAAAGACAAAACCAACCGAGTGGTTCAAGTTCAAGGTGAAACAGTTAGATATGTTTTTTGGGATTCTCCTATGGGGCATATAATCGCCAAGGTGGAGACTGTTGTTTATGGTGTGACTTTTATACTTTGAATTTCATAAACAAAGAAGGAAGAAAAACATAAAGGGGCAACACAGCAGGGACTTGTCGACGAGTGCCCTGTGTTCGTCGATGAGTAGATCCCGAGAGTAGAAAAATCTCAGAGTTCTGGAGATATTGAGAGCAAAAAATGGTCTCCTCGAAGAATGCCCTGTTCTCATCAACGATTAGCCTTCTATGGATCGTCGACTAATCCCCTGTACTCATCGACAAGTGCGCTTAGGTTGTGAGTAGTTTTTTTGAATTTCGAATTTGAACGTTGGAGTGGTTGGGTAATTGGAGGGAAACCTTTGAGAGACTGTTATATATGTCATTCTGGGCATGTATTGAATGTGTGTGATCATTTGAGAAGTGTATTGTGTACTTTGAGATTTTCTTAGTGAAATTCTTGTGTCATTGCTTCCGTGGATATAGGCTTTGCCGAGTTACGTAAATCTTGTTGTTGCTCTTGTTGTTAATTATTTTCTGGTTGTGTTTTATTTACTTATTGTATTTATTCTACCATGCTTTGTATTTATCCCATCCATATCACAACATAATGTTTGAGAAAGAGATCGCTTGATTTCATTGGGACAGGGTTTTTATTTTTTATTTTTTCAAAATACTTGATTTTTTCTCTAGTACAAAAAATCAAAACCTAAAATTCATGTTCTTTGACACAGATTTATTTTCCACCCTCAAAGTTTTCTTTTAGAACTTAAAAAACATTGAAAAGCAAGAAAAAAGAAAATAAGAAATGTAATTTTCCTATTATGATGGAAAGTAAGAGAATATATATATATATATATATATATATATATATATATATATTCAATAATCAAAATTTGATTTTACCCCTCGAGAACTTTAATTTTTTTAATCTTTAATTGTATTAGAATAAATTTTCATTCTTAATAGTATATAATATAAAAAATAATAAAACTAATTTTTTTTTATATATTATTATTATTATTATTATTTTGAAACAAAGTTTGATCCAAATCAAACCTAATCAGTGATTGAAAGCTTCTTCAGGAAGCTTCACCAAATCAGATTTGATTCAAACCAATTTCAAATTGGCCCTTCAGCCTGCGCCTCTCACTCTTACGTCTCTCTCCTTTCTCTCATCAATTTTTCAGCAAATATTCGGCCGATCGAAAAATGGAAGGTACTGTTGGATTTCTATCTCTGCCACCGACATTTGTATCAAAGTAAATTTGTTATGGGTGTGACATAAACACTACTCCTGGGGTAAAATAATCTCTCTCTATTTTCTGAATTTCTCCTTAAATCTTCCGCTAAATCGACGATTGGACACCACCACGAGATCCTTGTTACGATTGTCGTCATTTTGACTAGAATAAATTTTTAATTTTGGTATCTTAGGTACCACTCCAAGGTGAGAGTGGAAGTTGGGGAATTAAATAAATTAGTTATATTTAAGAGTTTAATTATTTATTTGAAATTTATGGGCATAGGAAATGCTAAAATAGTGTTTTATTTAAGATTGATTTAATTGAACTAGGATTATTGAATTAGGATTCGGGTGAGCGCCGCAGATATCTTTCCGGGGTCCTTGTTGACATAGTTCAAGAAATCAGGTAAGGAGGAATATATATTAAACCAGGACTTTATGAATTAAACAGATAAAAAAAAAATAATTTATGTATATGTATATGTTTTCTTATGGGTTAAAAATATCAACTGTTTAAATTATGATTTTCTGAGCCTAAGATTGTTTTATTAGTTATGTATATGTGAAAATGGACTGATGAAAGTGAAATATTTTTTAGGATAATTATGTAAGAAATTAAAGGTATATTTCCAGTATGTGAATATTAAATGCAGGTTGACTTATTTTGCAGGGAATATATATGAATTTTATTGTTAAACAGTGTGGCATGAGTAAGTGTGGAATTATGTTATAAGCATGTGATGCATGTTATATAGGAAATGCGCTGAAATGAAAATGTTATATGAATATGCTGCATGTGAGTGTTAATGTAACCATGGAAACAAAAACAGTTGAAAGATGCCGGGACTAATACAAAAATAGCTGAAAGATGCTGGGACTAACACAAAAACAGCTGAAAGATGCTGCGTAGTAGATTAACACATTTTTGTGTGGACTAACACAAAAATAGCTGAAACATGCTGTGACTAATATAAAAATAGTTGAAATATGTTTGGTATATTATGAAATGAAATGAAAACGAGAATGAAATGGAAATGAATGAAATGGAAATAAAATGTGAAATGTGAACGATGTAAAATAGGAAAGAGTCACGTAAAGTGAAATGTAATGAAATGTCAAAACTAAGAACATGAACAAATGAGAATTACAGAATAATGATAGACAAAATAATGTATTATGATAGTATCATTATTTATGCTTGTAGAACATGTTACGTTTGGGCGGGGCAAATATTTCGTTAGAGGGCTTGTTGAGAAAGGCGAGTGCCTTGATTAGTATCGGGTATAGCAGTAAGCTGCATAACGTATTAGGGTAGAGGGAAACTATTTGTATGATTGGGTAGATTTCCCTATTCTCGAGAGCCTTCGTTGGTAAACCTTTGGATGAACAGTGTGAGTATGAGATTACGTCTTCACCTGAAGGCTTACTGAGTAAGGTGAGTGCCCTGGTATGCTTCAGTTGTAACCTTCAGGTTGCTTAAAGTATTAGAGCAGAGAGGTGCTACTTGTATGGGCGGGTAATCACCCCAATCCTTAGGTATTCTCATGGATAAAATATCTTGCATGTGATTGATTAGGTTCAGAAAATGATTTCAGAAATTATGTTAAAGATCTGCAAATATTGAATATTATGTTGATTATAATCTTATGTTGGCCACACGCTGATTTAATATATTGTTTCTTATCTTACTAAGATGTGTCTCACCCGAACAAATTTATCTTTTTCAGGATCTCCACGAGATTGAGCTTGGAGAGCTTGAGGTTATTACAACATTTTGGGGTTATATAAAAGGAAAAGGGTATAATTTTGATGATATTTTTGGGATGTAAATATTTTATGATTTATGTTTTATGTTTTAAGTCTTCTGGGTTGTGAATATTGGAAGTAGTTGGTTATGCTTTTGAAGATATGTATATATATGGATGCAGATCGTTGAATGGATTATTATAGAACGTAGATAGAAGTAGAAAACTATGGTATATTATTGATAGAAGAATGTAGTTATGTTTTCTGTTACGTAATTATTAATGGAATAATAGGTACAAGAAAATGAATGACGTGGCACCCGGGTCCCACAAGGTGGGTTCGGGGCGCCACAAAGCACGGTTAATCAGGTATAACGCATCAGACCGAGTTTACGAGTTCGGGGCATTACAACGACCACCCCTGCTGTGAGTTCCGGCACACAACACGCACACACACACACACACACACAGCACACACAACAGCCCGTCACACACACACACACACACACACACACACACAGAGCACAATCAACACACCCATCTTGCTCTTTGCAATACATATATATTTTTTTGTTTATATCTATTATTATAACGTTTATGTTATATATAGTACTATCATGTTTAGTTTATGTATTATGGTAGTTTAGTATCTTAGTTGTCATTGTATATATTATCATCATTTTTATTATTATTGTTGTTATCCTTTTTTATTATGTTTAGTTTACTGTGTGATGTTTATATTTATTATTATGTTGATCTTTGTTGTTATGTGTTGGTATTATGTTTATATTTATTATTATTGTTATATTTATTATTATGTTCATATTTATTATTGTGTTTATCTTTATTATTATATTATTATTATGTTTACATTTACTATTAGGTTTATGTTTATTATTATGTTTATGTTCATTATCATGTTTAGTTTATTGTTATGATTCTTTTTATTATTATATATTGTGATAGTTTAGTGTTTAGCTCATTATTTCATATTGTGTTATTATGTTAGTTTAGTATTTTAGTTTATTATTATATTATTATCTTTATTATAGTGTATTGTGTTTGTATTTATTATCATGTTTAGTTTATTGTTAAGGATATTATTTATTATTATGATTATGTTTTTTATCATGTTTATTATTAGGTTTATATTTATTAATATGCTTATATCATATATTTAGTATTTTAGTAATATAGTATTTTTAATATTTTATTCTATATTATATATTTATTATTAGTATTATGGTATCATGATATTTTTAGTGTCTTAATATATTTAGGATTACTTATTTTTAGTGCTACTTATTTTTAATATCTTAATATATTTAGTATCACTTATTTTTAGTATCTTAATATATTTAGCATTACTTATTTTTAGTATTCAAATATATTTAATATTACTTATTTTTAGTACCTTAATATATTTAGTATTACTTATTTTAAGTATCTTAATATATTTAGTATTAGGTATTTTTGGTATGTTAATATGGTATTATTTATTATGATATGTTCTTTTTTAGTATATATGGCATTATAGCATTTTATTATTATTGATATTTTTAGTATTTTAGTATGGTGTAAATATTTATTATTATTATTATTTTGGTTTATATCATATGTTTATATTTAAAATTATGAATTGTGCTATTTGTATTAACTTATTATTATTTTTTATTATATCTATATCGGTATGTTTATTTTTATAAAATATTTTCTCGATTTTTTTTCCTATGATTTAAAGAAAGGGTATGAGCTTTATAAAGCATCCCGTACCTCAGTTATGAGGGAATACATATATTATGTACATTTTTGTGTGATTTATTTCTTTACATGTGCATTTCATAAATTCACGAAAGGAAGTAATTTTAAAGACTTATTAAATTTAATTGGTGGGATAATTTTCGATTAATTAGGTACCATTCAAAAGAATGAGTGTGTAGGGGGTGCTCATACCTTTTCATCATATAACCAAACTCTCAATCCCTGTTTTGGTAACGTAGATCGATTTTACCCTTAATTGGGTAGTAATCAAGTGTTCTAACCATACTAAAAGGTTAGTGACGACTCCATTACACCATTTTTCTCGAAAATTAAACATTACATTTTTTATTTCACCGATCTCGGGGCACCCTCGCTCCGGGGACATCGCAACACAACATATCAATGCATTCAATCAAAGTATAAGTGATTTAATGTGGGTTGATGTGAAATTCAAGGAAGATGACAAGGTGTTGATGCTATTGAATTCCCTACCAGCATCTCACACATATGAAAACTTGGTTATGACTCTAATATAGGGTAAAGAAACCCTGAATTTGGAAGAGGTAACACGTGCATTGCTAGGATTTCATTAAAGAAAGATGGTCAGCGATGAAATTTTACATGGTGAGAGGTAACCATGAATATGGGAGAAACAAGTTTCGAAGCGGATCTTGGTCGCAGTTCGAGAAGAAGGACATAAGGTGTTTTAAGTGTTGGAAAATTGGGTACATAAAATCGGAGTGTTAGGAGTGGAAGAAGGGGAATGCTGAAAATCAAGAGGGCTCGTCAAAATATACAAATGTAGTGGAAGAATGAGACTCAGGGAGTAGTGATGGTGATATGCTATTTGTTTCATCGAGTTCAGAATGCCTCATGGATTCTAGAATTTGGATTTTTTTATCACATGACACCAAATAAAAATTGGGTCAACATCTACAAGTTAGTTAATATTAGTTATGTTCTAATGGGAAATAATGTTGCATGCAAAATAATTGGAATAAGAAATATCATAATTAAGATGTATGATGGTGTTGTGAGATTTGTGTGATGTAAGGTGTGTACCAGATCTAAGGAAAAATGTGATTTCATTAGGCACTTTAGATTGTAATGGATATACTTATAGGTTTGAAAGTGGGATAATGAAAGTGTGTGAAGGCAACTTGATAGTGATGAAAGGACAAAAGTTAGGAAGAAATATCTATGCACCATAGGGTGATACATTTGTAGGTGGAGTTGTAGTAATAGAATTTAAGTCAGCTAACACTGTTTTGTGGCATATGCGGTTAGGGCATATGGTTAACTACATTTATTCAAATGTTTAGGGACCGATGAAGATAACATCATGGGCTGGACATATGTATTTCGTGGGTTTATCATGAAAGGTCTTGGTGTATCTCATGTGACACAAGTCATAAATGTTTGCCAGGTTTAACTTGTGGCTGAGGTGGAAATTTAGATCAGGAGAGAGATCCTTAGTTTAGACATTGGTATTAAGTATGTTGGTTCTGTTCAAGGAGTTTTGTGAGCATGTTAGGTTATATGCAGGGCTTACAAGGAATTTCTTGGTAAAGTCAGTGAGTATGACATGTTTCTTGTTTAAATGATCGCCAAAGGTATCACTAGATGAGAGAGTTGTAGGAGAGGTTTGGATAGGTTATACAGTAGAACACTCTGATGTGAGAGTGTTTGGATGTCCAGCCATGCACGTTTCTAGTGAGATGAGATCTAGGCTTGGAGTAATATCTGGATGGTTCATCTTTTTGGGGCATAAGAAAGGTAGGTTCAAACTGGGTGATCCAATGACAAATAAGGTGGTGATCAGCGGAGACATGGTTTTTGGTGAGAAAGCCATGGTACAGCGTACTCTGCTAAAGGAAGAGAAGCAGATGCAAAAAATTGCAGTAGCAATGAACATATGATGTATGTGGAGTTACAAGCTCATGACACAGATGACATTGTTCATAATGTAGGGAATTATAACTCGGGATACCATCAGGATAATGGTGGATCTAGATGCACTATCAGGCCACCACTCAATTATAAATTTGATGTTTTAGTGTTTTATGCAATCATTACTACTAGCAAGGTTCCTACTATTTTTCAAGGTGCGGTGCACAACAAAGAGAAAAATATATGGATGAGTGAAATGGTGGAGGAGATGAAGTTACTACGTAAGAATCAGATGTGGGAGTTGGTGGAGCTTCTAGAAGGGAAGGGGGTAATAGGATGCAAAGGGGTGATATTTATGTTGTTTGTAGATAACATATTATTTGTTGGGAAGGTTTTGATTGGGGCTAATCAATCAGGAACTTTATTGAGAATAGGTTTTGGCATGAAGATTTTGGGTATGACCAAGAAGAATCTTGGTTTGGAGACTCGCAAGGACAGAGCTGCAGGGAGATTGAGGTTATCTCAGGGTGGCTTTGTGTACAGAACTAAAGAGAGATTTTGCTCGTCTTCTCAGGGTGGTTCTATGGAAAATCAGTGTAAATTGTCTACCGCTCAGTACCCAAGGATGAATTGTGATATTTGAGATATGTCAAAGGTTCCTTATGCTAGTGCAATTGGGTGTTTCGGTAGGCAATAGAATGATCCATCAGTTGTGAGATTTGTGTATGTAGACTATGTAGGGAACTTTGATGACAGGAGGTCTATAATGGGGTATGTGTTTACTATTGTGGGAAGACCTTATTGGAAGTCCAAGGTGTAGTCTTTGGTTGTAACATCTACAATTGAGTTGGGATTCATAGCCGAAGCCGAAGTGTCACGGACAAGTTCAAGCACTGCTTGGACTTGTTTTTTGTCTCCAATTGATAGAAGGGATATGGTCCCAACTTAATGTCCCAAGGTTAAGGTGGAGCAACGAGGTTTATGTTTTCAATTTCTCCTAAAGGGCATATATTCGCCTAGGTGGAGATTGTTGTGATATGTGGCTCATATAGTTAGTAGAAGGCATACACAAAGAGGAAACATGGTAAAAATATTATGTTTGTGTCTGCAGAGGAAACCATCGATGATTCCCTATATCCATTGATGATATGGTCCAGTTTCAGAGAGTTTTGCTCTTGGTATTAAACCATTGGCGGTATATCTGCAAACCGTCAACGGTTCGGGTCAAGAACCCAACACAAATTTTTCAAATTTTGAATTTCAATGTTATGTTGGTTGGGGTTTGGAGGAAAAACCTTCGGGAACTTTATATATACGTTGTAAATGTTGTATTTGTAATAGATGTTAGAATTTGTGTATTCTTAAGAGAGGGGTGAATTGGGTATTTAAATTTTTTTCCTAGATTCAACTAATCTAACAACCATTATTACACAAACCTAGGGTTTGTCTATGCAGTTCCAAATGCATGGATAAATATAATGGGTAGAAATTAAATCATGCACAACATTCACAATATAACATACACGTGTGGAAATATAAATTGCAAAAATATAAACAATGCACACACGATATGTTATAAGGGCTCAGCCAACTGTGCTTACGTCCCCGCCTCTAGTTCGCAAGTTTGAGGATTCCACTAATGCTCACTTAACAGGTGGAGTGACATCAGTTACAACCAGGTCAATTAGCGGGGCTGACCTCAACCTACACCTTACTAGGATGGTGCAACTAGCTTTCCTAATCGGGTCTAAGCCAATCCGAGACTATTTAACAGGGCTAGTCTCCCTCTTCAGGCCCGTGCCTGGAATACAACAAATTTAACCAATTATCTGCGTACACCTAAAATGCTTCTTACACTAAGAAGATATGTACCAATAATCTCAATTGAATAATGCACTCACGTATGATAGGATATTAAGCTCAAGTGAGATTTTGTTAACTCATGTGTTAACTCTCAACTAAATGTATATCAATGTATGTGTGAGAGTAAGACCTTTGATCTTAAACAAATATGTTTCTTGTGGAAACAATCAAATAGTCTCTACAACCCTAAATGAATATCGCATGAATATTTCTCAAATATAATGCACAGTAGATAATATGGTTTTAAAGCTTGCTAAAGATGTTTTCGTTAAAACACAAATCAAGCTTATGAAACTTGTAAAGAGGATGCAAGATCTTAAGTCACACAAGGGTTTTTTTCAATCAAATAGTTATGAATGAAATATTATGGTAAAAGCCTCAGCTAACTCCCAAAAATCAATACACAACCAAATAAGACCAAGAGAGAGTTTAACTTATACAAAGAATATGAAAACACTACCTTCTTTCAAAATAAGTGGCTAGATGAGTATGAGAAGTAGACTTTGGCAATAGGATTGAAGAGATATGAAAATTTGGGTGATTTTGGCCAAATAGATTTTTAGAGAATTTTTGCTAATCTAAAACCCTAATTGCTGCTTAATTTTTCAAATGAAGGCCTATATATAGAATTTGGAAAAATTATAGATGTTGGGGACACGTTGGGTATTTTAGAAAAATATTAAGTGAGTTTAATTAAAATTAATCCAGTTTAAACTTGATAAAAATTGGGCAACTCGAGAGGGTCGGTCGATCGTGGTGCCTAGTTTGGTCGATTAGGGAGAATTTGAACTACGAGTTCGGTCAACCAGACTTGAGGCGATTTCTAATCTCCAAGGTTTGGTCAACTAAGGTCTTTTCAACTTGAAGGTTCGGTCGACCAGACAGTTGGTACATCCTCCGAGGTGGTTCGGTCGACTAGAGCGTTGCAGCTCATTTCTGGATGTTCGACTGAAGAGTCAACTTGTTGACCCAGGGAGGTTCAGTCGACCAGGACGTTGGAGTGCATTACTGGTCGGTCAACTGAAGGGTCAAAATGTTGACCTGGTGGAGGTTCCATCGATCAAAGGTCCCTGTGCATTAATGCTCGGTTGACTGAACATGTCAATTTGGGCATTTCTATCCTTTTTTTATTATGAGAATGTCCCTATACATACGATGATTAATTTTAAGACAATAAGACATATTTTTATGAAGTACAGGGAGTCTTAAGGTTAGTCTAGGTCTTTCGAGCAAATACCTTAAAAAGTCTGGCTTCGGTCGTGTTGATCCAATGGGTCATGCCCTATTTTGATTATGACAAATACTCTACTATTTAATGTCTATCAAGTTTGTGTGTAGGCTTATATTAGGAAGATCATTTGATGGCACGTGAAGACTTGAAGACTAAAGACCCAGAAGATTTATTTTGTGTTGTAATTCATATCATGTTTAATATGGGTCTGTAATAGTAAAGTAGGACTGATTTGTAATAATTGACATGCATTATGCATGTAGGAACTTATAAGCTCAAGACCTTAGAAAGATCTTAGGGATTGGTCGACCGATGCCGAATTTTTGGGTCTAACTCAAAAAAGGCTTTTGACTGACCCTAAGTCCCTACACAATCGCACAAAATAATCCGTATAATCATTTACATTATCAGGGGAATTAATTGAAATAAATTGGACTAAATAGACAAAATCTATGAGAGGTCGGATGACTGAACCTAGGTGTTCAAAACACCTCGGTCGACCGAACCGCTAAAAAGTCAACATGTTGACTTGGTTTTGGGCAACTAGACAAAAAACTGAATGTAACGTCTACGGGCAACCGAATCCTTGACTTGACACCTTTTCACCAACCCAGGTGCTCGAACTTAGCGTTCAAAATGGCCTCAGGCAACCGAACACATGAGTTCGGTCAACCGAAGTATAGTCCATGCGACCAAAATGTGGACAAAATGATTTTCTCCTTGGTTTAGCCAACTGAACCTAGGCTCGGGCACCCGAACGTTCAAAAGCTGTTTTTTTAACTGAGTCTATTTGGGCGACTAAACTAAGGTTCAGCCACCCGAAAACTCTCGAGTCGCTTATTTTTTTACTGAGGTTAAAATGCTTAAACAAGGTTAAAATTTCTAAATTGTTTTAAAACAATTTTAACAATACCCTACATGTCCTAAACAATTATAATTTGCCCTACTTCTATATATATGGGTTCATTTGTGAGGATTAGCAAGAAATTAGCAAATTGATTAGTGAGAAATCTTCTGAAAATTTCCAAATCCTATTCTTTCATACTAAGCCCATAACACTTGTAGACACCCTATTTTTGCCCTAACCAAATAGAACAAAGGGGTCCCTTCTCATTATATTATTATTATTATTACCTTATTTTTTTTATTATTATTTTATTATTATTTTCTTATAATTATTTGTATTATTTATTATTATTCATTACTAGTATTATAATTAGTGTTACTTTACTATTATTATTTTGGATATATTTATTATTATTATTATTATTAATATTATTAATGTTATTATTGTTTTCCTATATTATTATTTATACTTTATTATTACTATTATTTTGCTATTATCATCATTATTATTACTATTATTATTTTTATTACTTTTACTATTATTATTATTATTATTATTATTATTGTTAGTAACATTATTATTATTATTAGTAATACTATTATTATTACTATCTTACTATTATTATTGTTATTATTTTAATTACTATTATCATTATAAAAAGAAAAAATAAAAAAAGAAAGTTGTTTTAGAGTTTTAGGTGAAAAGCCTATTTATAGGCTTGATTGGGTAGAGGCCAAAGGGTGGCGCGGAGCACAGCCAAAGAAAGAATAAAAAAAAGTGCTGTTTTTTTTTTTTTTTTTCTTCTTCTTCTTCTTCTTCTTCTTCTTCCTCTTCCCGAGCAGTCCTCTCCACCGACCCATAGCCGCTGCAACTCCCATCTATCTCCATCTCTCTGCAATCCCCCAACCGTCTCCGCTGCTCCCAAACCCGATCACCCCAGACACGAGCAGCCCCCATTGTTGCCCCTCTCGCTGCACAGTCACGCTCCGCCATCACCATCTCCTCCTTCGTTGCCGCTACTCAACTCCAGCCGCAGGACGCCCACGGCCGCACACAGCAGCTGCGCCGTCGTTCTCCATTCCTCTCTTTGCAGATCCTGTCTCACCAGCACAGCAGAACGGCCAAGATACCAACCCTGGCAGCCTCGGCAACTCCCCAGCAGCTCCAGCCCACCGAGCAACCTCCCACACCACCAGCTTCATTCCGAGGCAGAGCCCAGCCACCCTGCAGCAGAGCACAGCCACGACAGCTCCTCTGCTCCACCCCCCCTCTGTAAGTCCCTCTGCTGTACACACACACACACACACACACACACACACACACACACGCAGAAAACACAAAACACACAGCACCTATATACACTAACACATTTTTGTTTTAAAGTTTAAATTTTTTTTGGTATTTGTTTAGGTAATAACATTTTCTTATATTCATTTTTTTAGGAATTTTAATAATTAATGTCCATATTAATAAATACTAATTGGTTTTCTCTCATTTTTGTAGGTTTCCTTTTTATTTGTTGGGGCTGGTTTCAATCTTTAAATTTTGAACTGTATATATGTTAAATAAGTAGTATTACGATTGATTGAATATTATTGTTAAAGTTTTTCTTTTCTTGTTGTCATATATTTATTTAGTTAATAGTATATTCATATTTAGGGTTTTTCTCTTATTGTTATATTATTTGTTTTATAATTAAATATTCAAACATAAATTGTGTCTATGATGTATTATCAAAGTAGGTTTTTTTTTTTATATCATGTGTAAAGTTATTATCATGTTTTATTACTATGTCTAAGATATTAAATATTTAAGATGGTATATTGATTTTCGATTTGATTTATTACCATAATTTAGTATTTGGTTACCATAGCGATTGTTTACGTAGTACAAAGAGTTTGAATTGGTTTCTATAATTTCACTTCTTTCTTGCCCTAGTATAATTACCTACTAATTTTAGAATTGATTTGTCTCCATATTGTATAGCTTACACATTAATTGTAGGATTGGATTGTTTCCTAATTTCATTAGTTGTCTTCCATATTTATTATTATGTATATATTTATATGTTAATATTTAGGTCGATTTGTCTCCATAATTTCAATTGTTTGCATATTTATTATTTTGCATTTTTTTAGGGTTGATTTGTCTCCATAATTGCATTAGTTGCTCCCATACTTATTATTGCATTTGGTACATTAGTTTTAGGATTGATTTGTTTCCATATATATTATTGTATATTTACATATTAATTTTAGGGCTTTATGTGTTTCCATGTTATATATTTAGGGTTATTTTTATTAGCATTATTGTTACGATATTATTGTGATGCGTTATTATTATTAGTATCTGCTATACAATTACTATGAAATTATTATTTATGTAGTGTTATTATGATATTGTTACTATGTATTAATATTATAATATTGCATTATATTATTAATATGACATTATTATTATAGGGTTATTATTATAGTAATATGTTTTGTATACGTGTTGTCATTAATGTGATATATTATTAGTACTACTATTATTATTACTTTTTATTATTACTATTATTATATATTCTTAGTATTTTTGTTTATTTGGTGTATTTATATTTTGTATTATGTATTGCGGTATTTATTTTCATTATTTATTTTCGTGTGTATTATCCCTATGATTTTAATGCTAGGGTATGAGCGTTCAGGCTCCACTTACCCTTAGTTCTGAGGGAATATGGAAATATTCATATATTGCATATATTTTTGCATTATTTATTTATTTATTTATTTATTTATTTATTTATTTATTTATTTATATTGCATGTATATTTGTAAATCTACTAATAGAGGGGTAATTTGAAAGACTTATTAGATTAACTTAGGGATAATTCCGAATTAATTAGGTACCGTTCGTAAGAACGGGCGCGTAGGGGGTGCTCGTACCTTCCCCTCGCGTAATCGAACTCTCGAGCCCAACTCTGGTAACATAGACCTATTCTACCCTTTACAGGGTAGTAATCATGTGTTCTAACCACACTAAAAGGTTAGTGTTGACTCCGATGCTCATTGTTTTTCCTGAAAATATTAAACCCCATTTTTCATTTCGCCGCCCGGGGGCACCCACGCTCCAGGACATCGCGACAACACTCAAATACCTTCATTCCTTTGAGAAATCTTACATTGTGAGTGTTTTATTCATTATCATATATTGCTAGAAACCTTCACTTGCTTGTATGCTTGTGATTTTTATTTGAGGATTAAGCAAAGGATTTTGCCCCCGACTTTATTTGATAAATCTGTGTGGGAAAAATTTTATAGTGTTAATTTAGGTGTAATCCCAAGAGGGGGGGTGAATTGGGTATTTTTTAAAAATCTTTAATATTATTTACCACTTAATTCCTATTTCTAAATTTAATAAATTTATTGTTGGTATAAGACTAATTTAAATTATTACACCAAGGAATTCTTTTCACCCAATTAATTTTCAAGTACGTGTGGGGTTATTCAACATACACATGCAAGATAGATATTGAAATGCGATGCGAAAAATAAAAAGAGTAAAGGAAGAGAGAAGTAAAACACAGATTTTACGAGGTTCAGCTAACCTGGTCTACGTCCTCGCCTTGAGCAACCCACTCAAGGATTCTACTAATTCCTTGCTCCTTTAACCGAGACTAAGCTTCTCTTACATTTGCTGTTTACAAGAGGCACAACTTCCTTCTCACTCGGTTCACAACCCCAACCGTGATTACAATATAATTTTGAATCCGCAAAACAACTCAAAATTTGCTTCTAATAAAGCTAGTGAGTACAACTGAAACCTAATACATATCCATATGGTGAAACTTGAAGCTCAGTATGTATGAAACGATACAATCGTTATATGAATGAAATACTTCAACCATTTTCCCTATTATCAAATCTCCCAAGTAATAATATAAGTAAAAACTTGGAGAAACTTAGGGTTCTAGTTCACTTTGTGAAAATGAACAAATATCAAATGTGAACATATCAAAAGCTTTGTCTTGAATATTTTATCAATCAAAATCAAAAAGCTTTCTTTCAAATATTCAACCATAATATGATCTTTGTAATATGCAAATATGTATATATATAGTATGATTATCAAAATCAAAAACCTAATATAATGTTTTTCAGAAAATATCCTTGAATAATATAAATAGTTATGAACACTAAGGATATTTAATCAAGTGGCTTTGTGATAGCAAAAATATCAAGCTCTTAACTGAATACACACTTGAATCAAAATAGTTTAACTAATGGCGAAAACCTTTTCTCAAATATTGATCTTATCAAAATAATCTATGTGTAAACACACTCAAGATCAAATACTCAGCTTATATTCAATAAGATATTTTGAGATGAAAAGTTCTTTGAACACTAAATATCAACACGTAAATAAGTTTATATGAAGAACTCTATGAGACTAAATATTAACAAGTAGTTTGATTTACCAAACCTCAATGCCAAAATGCTTGCACAATAATCACAAGACAACCTTTTGAGAATCAAAGTAGCTTTAGCTCAGATGTGTAGTATAAGATTTGAAATCCCAATCACAACCTCAGTAGTTTGATCTCCCAAGCGATGCTAGTATGCTCAATCGTATGCCAAAGGTTTAATTTTCTACTTCTTGTGGTTGTTTCTAATTGTTCTTGTTGTTCTTCGTGTTCTAAGTTGGGGCACTAGGGTTTAGATGATGCTTATATAGGTACCTTGCCCTTAGAATGAATTGATTATGCGTGAAAACTGCGTAATTGGGCATTTTAACCCAGTCTTTATGGCTTATATTTTTAATTAAATGTCCAAATTTGTCCAATATTTTAATAAAGTGCCAAAATCATCATCCTTGAACTTTATTGCACTATATATGAAGTTTTGGTAATTTTTTGTCGCAGGAAAATTCCCGGGAACAAAAATCGATACCTGTTCGTATTTTGTGCATAACTTTTCTATCCAAACTCCGATCGAGACAATTCAAATTTTTAGAGAAATAGGAAAGGATTATCTACAACTTTTGTGTTTTGTGTTTTGTGAGAAACTAGCTCCAGAAGATTCATATTTGTGATGAACAGAGAATGAAAAAAAATGAAAAAAATATAATAATTCGGGTCCTCTAAATGTGTCATATCTCTCATCCGGGTTGGGTCAAGTTGTGCGGATCTTGTTGCTGGGTCCTAGGGATCCAGTTCTCCGTTTCCCCTTTTTATTCTTTTTTTTTTCTTTCTTCCTGGGGGGCTGTTGGGCACTGCTGCCAGCCGAAGCCTTTTTCTCTTATCTTCCTCTCTTGCTCCTTTCTCTTCTCTTCTCCTTCCTATCTTTCTTCTCCTCCTCTTCTTCTTCTTCTTCTTCTTCTTCTTCTTCTTCTTAATTTTTTTCTTTGTTTCGATCTTGTCTCTCTTCTCAGCTCTTTCTTTATCTTTCTCCTTCTCGTTCTCTCTTCTCCTTCCTTCCTTCTCCCTCTAGTTCTTCTCCCTCTCCTTCTTCCTCTTCTACTTTGTTCTCTTTTCCCTTAGCTTTGTCTCACCCTCTGTTCTTTGAGTTCTCCTTTGCTACACCAACTCCGGTAGCATCTTCAGTCCTGCAACTCAGCCATTGCACGAGCCTCCCATGCCCGTCACAGCCCAGCTTGCTGCAACTACTTGCTGCCAGCAACCACACACAGCAGCAGCCTCTCTCTCCACAGCAGAGCATCACACACAACCAGCTGGAACCCGAGCCATCCTCTCTAGCAACAGCTTCAGCAAGCATCTTCCCATGGATCTCTCTCTCTCTCTCTTTCTCTCTCTCTCTCTCTCTCTCTCTCTCTCTCTCTCTCTCTCTTTTATCTTTTCTCTTTTAATATTGATATAGGATGGTATTGTTTTTTTTATTTACTGAAGGTATTTAAAAAGTTTGGGTTTTGAATATTTTATTATCTTTGCAATAGTTGATTGTTTAATTATTTGTTTTTTGTATTTTATTTTATTAGTAGATTTAGTTGGAAGTTCATATTTAAATTAGTTATTTTTTTATTTCCAAGATTTAATTTTTTTTTCGATGTTCGGTTTAGTTAGGACCGGTTTTATCAAAGTTCGTATTTTTATTTTCTGTCATCGTTCTTTTTTTTTATGTGTTGCACTTTGATTTGAGTTCTTGGTTTGTGTTAAAGTTCCGTTTTTTAGTGTGTGTGTGTGTGTGTGTGTGTTTGATTGAGTTTCCATTGCATGTTTTAATTGCTTATTCATAGTTGCCATCTTTAATAATGTGTATTTAGGTATTTCCTTAAGTAGATTAGGATTTCCATACTTTTTTTTTTTAATTTAGTGAATGTTAGTTTTAGGGTTTTTAAATTACGTGTCATTTAATTCATCAGAAGTAAAATTGAACAACCTTGAAAACTCTGAATCTGAACTGAGTTCAGTAAAATTTTTGTTTTCGATTGGAGAAATGTAAATTTTGAGATTAAAACGCATTCCCTGAAGAGACAATCTAGCCCTTGGGCTTAATATTACACGACAAAACTCCTATACTTGGGATAGCTCTCGAGCTGGTCATTTTTCGAGTGAGTCAAGTTTTTGGCACCGTTACCGGGGATTGCCAGTTTTAATTTCGAATTTGCGTTTTCCTAATTATTTTTTTGATTTTTTTTCAAATAAATAGAAAAAATGAAAAAAATTGAAAATTGAAAAAAAAAAATGTCTGTTATCGTGTTAGTGGATTTCTTCTGGCCATTGTGATGTTTGATGCCCTGGGTTTGAGATAATTCGAATCGATTGTGTAGAGTTTCACCTAGCACTAGTAGGGATACACATAACATTGAGTCTGACTGTTCACCTGTTAGTCCTGCGAGTGATTCTGAATTTGAGCTGAATAATCTGTTTGGCCATTATTTTGAAGAAGCTATGGCTGCACATGCACCACATACACTTGAAGATTTTCTACAGCCTGCACGCACATCTACACCTTCATGCATTATGTTGCCACAGGATGCACCGAATTTTACTCTTAAGCATGGCATGTTATCTGTGATTCCCCAATTTCACAGGATGGACTCTGAGAGTCCGTACCAATACTTGACAGACTTTGAGATGGTTTGCACCACTTTCATTAATAGGGCTGGGACTGATGAATACATTAAACTGCGTTTGTTTCCTTTTCTCTGAAAGACAGGGTAAAAATATGGTTTAATTCTTTGCGCCCTAACTCTATTACTAGCTGGGCTGAAATGCAGCGTGAGTTCTTATATAAGTTCTTTCCTCTTCAGAGAACTCAGTACCTATAGGAGCAGATTAGTTAGTTCATGCAAAAAGATGGCGAGACATTCTAGGCATGTTGGGAGAGATTCAAGAACCTGATGAACATATGCTCGCACCATGGTTTTGAATCGTGGAGGTTAGTGAACTATTTTTTTACTGCTTTAACCCCTGTGTGCAAACAATTTGTCCAGTCTATGTGCAATTGGATGTTCTTCCATAAAGAACCAGACGAGAGCTTATCATTTTTAGATTATCTCGCTGAGAGTGCCCAGCAGTGGAACGCATGACCTGAACGGGTGTCAATAGCTGCCCAACCTATCCGAGCAATTAGTGGCGGGGGCAGATATGAGGTCAAAGAGGACACTAGCTTACAACCCCTTGTAGCTGCGTTATCTAAGAACTTGGAAGTCATGGAATCCGAAAAGTCGAAAGCTGAGATTTGCACGATTTGTGAGACTTCAGACTAAAGACCTCAGGATTGTCAATTCTTACCTGTGTTGCAAGAGAGTAGATCTAATCAGGTTTCATCGGCAAATTGGGTCAACAAGATGCAGAATCAGCTGCTCTCAAATACTTACAACCCGGGGTGGCAGAATCATCCAAACCTTCAATGGAGAAATGATCAGCCTGGTCCATCATCTTCGCGATATCAGTAGGCACCTCAATCATATGCACCGCCTCCGCAACCGACATATAATCTAGCTGTAGCTCCTCAACTGCAGTATCAATCGCAACAGTTTTCCCAGAGCTACGCACCACCAGAATTCCAACTAGCGTTAGCCCACATTCCAGTAAAGAAAGCTTCTGATGATAGTATCGCGCTGGTGGCAACCATGCTCCAACAATTCATGCAAATGCAAGTTACGACCAATGGAGAATTGAAAGATGCCGTAAGCAAGATGAGTACACAGCTTAACACCCTGGAAAAATGAAAATTCCCTGTACAGCCTCAGCCTAATCCCCAGGTATACAGATAGCCACAATAGTCAGTGCACAGTGTTTCAGGGGATGCGTATGAGTCAACAAAAACAGTTATTACTTTGCAAAGTGGAAAAGAAGTTTCCCGTCCTGAATTACCTATTGATCAACAGCTAGCCGCGCCGACACTTGAGGCGGTAGATGAGACAGATAAAGGAAAGAAAAAATCAGATGAGGCTAGCTCGAGTTCTACAACGCCCGATAATAAGAAAGATGAGCCAGTTAAGGAATACTAGCCGGTGGTCCCATAACCTCAGCGTTTGACGTCTGGACAAAAGAACAAGTATCATATGGAGATTCAAGAGATATTCAGGCAGGTAAAAATCAACATCCCACTCTTAGAAGCCATACAGCAGATCCCTGCATATGCAAAATTCCTGAAAGACCTCTGCACCGTAAAAAGGAAACTGAACGTCAAGAAAAAGACTATCTTAACTAAGTAGGTCAGTGCATTGATTCTTAATCAGACTCCACCGAAACTTAGAGATCCTAGGTCCCCTACGATACCAATTATGATCGGTGAATCTCGTATCGAGAGAGCTTTACTTGACTTTGGGAGTAGTGTGAATCTGCTTCTGTCTTCGCTATATGACCAGCTGGGTTTAGGTGAATTGAAGATAACTACTATGATGCTACAATTGGTAGACAGATCCGTAAAAGCTCCACAAGGCATCATTGAGGATGTATTGATTCAGGTCGACAAATTCTACTACCCAGTGGATTCTGTTGTTTTGGAAATGCAGCAGCCTGTGTCCACCATCTATCAGACTCCTGTTATCCTTGGCCGACCATTCCTTGCAACTTCTAACGTTTTAATCAATTGTCAAAGTGGAGTACTCAAGCTTACGTTCAGGAACATGACACAGGAAATGAACGTGTTTAATAAAACGCCGACTGGGCGTAAGGAATCAAAGGTACACGCAATAGACATGGTGGATGACTTGGATGCATTGGAGTTGTTTTCAACAGTTGGTCTGGATGGTACAAGTGAAAGTGAAGCTCCTAGACAACTTGAGGTAATTGATGAGCTGTCCACAGGGATAGATGAAATACCAATTCATGATGAGCAATGGAGACCGCCGGAATTGACTATGTTAAACATCACCTATCCAATCACCAACATGTCATATGACCCTTGAGTTGATGATATTGTGAACTACTTTGCTACCAATCGAACATTACTACAAGACAAGCGACAGTTCTTTTCAGAAGTCAAGATTATATTTGAGAAGATGGGTTGTCCTAACCACAAAGCATGGCTTGAGGAAATGGATGATGCGCGCTGGGCTTACCAAGCTACAATTAAGAGAATTTCAAGAATGATTCCATACAGGTTGATTTACGGTAAGGCATGTGATTTACCTGTTAAAATTCAGCATTATATATTTTGGATCATAAAATAGATTAACTTTTTACTTGATAATGCCATAGGGTTGAGAAAATTGCAGGTGCATGCGCCCACAAAATCTAAAAGGAAAGCCAATGACAAGGACTACTTAGAGAAGAGGTAGATGAAGGTGCTGCATAAACTTAAGGAAAAACAACCCTTTCCAAGTTAGCAAGAATCTCTCTACAACTCTAAATACCATCTATTTTCGTGGAAGCTGAGACCCCGCTGTGGCTCGTATATCGTTGAACATGCTTGTTCCCATAGCACAGTAGAACTAGTGGATCCAATGAATGATAATAATGTCAAAGTCAAGGAGCAGCAGCTCAAGCCTCCCACGATTCCATTCGATCCTAATAAGGCGGTCTTGCTTCTGTAAGACCCTAGGGGAGTCTTTTGACCTTTTTATGTTACTGCTTTCTTTTTCATTTTTTTTCTTTTTTCTTTTTGTTTTATTTTTGTCTTTCCTTTTTCCTTCCTGTTGCATTAGTCGGTAGTAATTTCCCATTAGTTGTTCACTGTGCACAATTTTATTTCCCCTATGCTCTCACATTGAGGACAATGTTCCACGTTAGTTTGGGGGGGGGGGTAAGCATTCGCATATGACACTGTACACGTACATATACCGGTTATATATATAAAACAAAAAATAAAAAAAAAACAAAAAAAATAAAAATCAAAAAGATCAACAAAAGAGAGAAAGAAGGAGGAGCACTGAGGAATTACATTGCATTGTATCATGCTTAACATTGCGTATACCTTTCACATACTTGCGTATAACTTAAGAATTACACACTTGAGTCAATCATGCGTAGTTTCTTTTTATACGATCTTATGACTCCATGAAGAATTGATTGATAGTACACTCGTGTTAATTTGGTTATATAATTTTTTGTATTTACACGGCATCTCACGAGGCTGAATAAAAACATTCACGTGATTCATTGCACTTAGGGTTCCTGTGAGCACTGAGAGAGCACCCGTGATGACTATGACACCTGGTGAGGTATTGTCGAGCCAATTATCGTTCTTTTGAGTTTTTGACGTTAGCTCAGAGTTCATGAAACTCAACTTTCCTTTTTTTTTTTTTTTTTATGAATATCCTTTGTACACTAGTCTCTGTCTTTGATTTGCTAGCCTAGAGGTGACACCTAGTGGGGAGATAGAAACCTAGGTCTTGTAGCCTACTCAAAATGTGAAGGCTGAGCCACCCCTAGAGATAGACTTAGTTCATGGACCAGTATTCGAGCTCAATTCCCATTGATTGTATGAAGATTACAAAAGAAGTGTTAAGATTGTCCTAATTGATCAAGAAAAGACAGAAAATGAAGAATGAGTAGAAGAAAGAACAAGAAATAAACATGTGCATGAGATGAAACGCTGATGCTTGATCCACATACATATCACAAAGAATCAAGGACACGACACATATTTTTCGCGTATGAAGATTCTTCAACCGATTAATGCCTCAGATGAATTCACGACAAGTTTGTGAATAAGTTGATCTAGGGTGGTCTCGGTTGGATGTGGCGAGTAAGTGAAAAGATGCTAGGGTGAAGGACCCGACACCTCATAGATAGGCTAGATATTTTCCAGACTAGTTAACTCCATATACTTAGCTTTTGTTCCTTTTAATAAGTGGGATGTTTGATCGCGATACTCCTCCTCACATATGATGAGTGAACCCATTTTCTTTGAGTGTTCTTAAGGGTATACCAGTTAGGCCGAGTCTAAGCGACCGTTCTGTAGGTGTCCACTGGTATCCCAAGTGTACTGAGTCACACACACACACACACCTCGAGAGTCTACCTGTTTATACTCGAACTTATATGACTGCATTAATTTTGAATGTGCCACCGATTAACTTCATGTGAGTATACTACTCTTAAATGACATATAAATGATGAAACTTGCATGAGTGACATGCTTCGAAGTTGTGTGTATTAAATATGAACGAGCCAGTGTGAAATTCAGTTATGTTCTTGTATGTAAAATGGTATACTTGTCTCGCATGTGCATTGATTTCATAATCACTGGAGTTTGTAGTTGTAGGCACTATCCTGAAATTCATTCACGTCATTTGCTAGAGACTAGCAAAACGTTAGTTGGGGGGTGTGATTACGCGTGAAAATTGCGTAATTGGGCATTTTAACCTGGTCTTTATGGCTTATATTTTTAATTAAATGTCCAAATTTGTTCAATATTTTAATAAAGTGCCAAAATCATCATTCTTGAACTTTATTGCACTATTTATGAAGTTTTGGTAATTTTTTGTCGCAGGAAAATTCTCGGGAACCAAAACTGATACCTGTTCGTATTTTATGTATAACTTTTCCATCCGAACTCCGATCGAGACAATTCAAATTTCTAGAGAAAGAAGAAAGGATTATCTACAACTTTTGTGTTTTGCATTTTGTGAGAAACTAGCTTTATAAGAGTCAGATTTGTGATGAACAGAGAACGAAAAAAATGAAAAAATATAATAATTCGGGTCCTGTAAATGGATCAAATCTCTCATCCGGGTCGGGTCAAGTTGTGCAGATCCAGTTGCTGGGTCCTAGGGATCCAGTTCTCCCTTTCCCCTTTTTATTCTTTTTTTTTTCTTTCTTTTTGGGGGGCTGTTGGGCACTGCTGCTAGCCGAAGCCTTCTTCTTTTATTTTCCTCTCTTGCTCCTTTCTCTTCTCTTCTCCTTCCTATATTTCTTCTCCTCCTCCTCCTCCTCCTCCTCTTCTTCTTCTTCGTCTTCTTCTTCTTCTTCTTCTTCTTCTTCTTTAATTTTTTTCTTTCTTTCGATCTTGTCTCTCTTCTCAGCTCTCTCTCTATCTTTCTCCTTCTCGTTCTCTCTTCTCCTTCCTTCCTTCTCCCTCTAGTTCTTTTCCCTCTCCTTCTTCCTCTTCTACTTTGTTCTCTTTTCCCTTAGCTCTGTCTCACCCTCTGTTTCCCCTCTATTCTCTGAGTTCTCCTCTGCTACACCAACTCCAGCAACATCTTCAGTCCTGCAACTCAGCCACTGCACGAGCCTCTTATGCCCGTCACAGCCCAGCTTACTGCAACTGCCTGCTGCCAGCAACCACACACAACAACAGCCTCTCTCTCCACAGCAGAGCATCACACACAACTAGCCCCGAAGCCTCAGCACAGCTGCAAACTCCACACCAGCTGGAACCCGAGCCATCCTCTCCAGCAGCAGCTTCAGCAAGCATCTTCCCATGGATCTCTCTCTCTCTCTCTCTCTCTCTCTCTCTCTCTCTCTCTCTCTCTCTCTCTCTCTCTCTCTCTCTCTCTCTCTTTTATCTTTTCTCTTTTAATATTGATATAGGATGGTATTGTTTTTTTTATTTACTGAAGGTATTTAAAAAGTATGGGTTTTGAATATTTTATTATCTTTGCAATAGTTGATTGTTTAATTATTTGTTTTTTGTATTTTATTTTATTAGTAGATTTAGTTGGAAGTTCATATTTAAATTAGTTATTTTTTTATTTCCAAGATTTAATTTTTTTTTTCGATGTTCGGTTTAGTTAGGACCGGTTTTATCAAAGTTCGTATTTTTATTTTCTGTCATCGTTCTTTTTTTTTTATGTGTTGCATTTTGATTTGAGTTCTTGGTTTGTGTTAAAGTTCCTTTTTTTAGTGTGTGTGTGTGTGTGTGTGTGTTTGATTGAGTTTCCATTGCATGTTTTAATTGCTTATTCTTAGTTGCCATCTTTAATAATGTGTGTTTAGGTATTTCCTTAAGTAGATTAGGATTTCCATACTTTTTTTTTTATTTAGTGAATGTTAGTTTTAGGGTTTTTAAATTACGTGTCATTTAATTCATCAGAAGTAAAATTGAACAACCTTGAAAACTCTGAATCTGAAGTGAGTTCAGTAACCTTTCTGTTTTTGATTAGAGAAAGGTAAATTTTGAGATTAAAACGCATTCCCGGAGGAGACAATCTAGCCCTTGGGCTTAATATTACACAACAGAACTCCTATACTTGGGATAGCTCTCGAGCTGCTCATTTTTCGAGTGAGTCATGAATCTTAACCGTTGGATCAAAAAATAATTTGCGAGTTCTCTCATTAAAAATTAATTTTTTTAAATTTTCCCGCAAGTTCAGACGACTGAGGGTTAAGGCTCAAACGATTGAAGTCCCCTAGAGCTTCGAAAAACTTAACCTGAACACAAGGTCAGACGACCAAGATTAGGGTTCGGTCTTCTGAATTATAGGGTTCAGATGATTGAAGTCTGAGTTCAGTCTTTTGATGTGCTTCTGTCAGATTCTGTGTTTCACCAATAATTCTTCAGACGACTGAACTTAATCTTCGGTATTCAGAAGAAATTCTTTAGACGACTGAGCTTAATTTCAGTCTTTTGAAGTTGAATCTTTAGACAACTGAACGTTGAGTTCGGTCTTCTGAACTGACAAATTTATGAATTTTCCATTTTAATTTGAATAATTTTCTTTTGCATTCTTTCTTTGCTCTTTTGTAAAATATTTTTCGGGGTTTTAAAAATATCCTAAAGTCCATAAGTATCCCCTAAAGATGTTCATGAGATGCATGATTCCTATGGTTAGTCTAGGATATATGTTGAGCCTTAAATTAAGTCATATGAAATATGTAAATACATTTAGTGCTAAATACCTGTTCCCATGAAGATCTTGAACTTTGTCGCTTGCATCTTCATTCTTCAACTATTTTAGTTCCATGGAGTTTGCCAAGATGTTTATACTCTAGTCTTCATGACTTCCATGACTTTCTATCATTCCATGCATGCTAAACATTGTTCATGTTCATAATCTCAATGCACATATCAAATACCAAGTGATTTGTCATTATCAAAACTGGATTGGACTAAAAAAGTCAACATATAGCTAAGTGAGTCTTTGCATTGTCATTGCAAGACTTATTGAGCTTGTATTTTTTGTGTGTGCAAAACTCTTTTTACAAGCCTATTTTTTAAATATCTCATTGTGCATGAATATTGAGAAAATATTGATTATAGATATTTAGAATACTCTTGGTAGAAATCTTTGAAACCCTAAGCTTGTGATTGAGATATATTGATACATAATTTCAAAGATAGTTCTAGAATACACTCTTGTGCTTGATTAGATAAAGTCATTATTTTAAGTGTTGATTGCACACATAGAGCACTGAACTTATAGTTCCTATATTTATTGAACTGCATTGATTTATTTGTATTGGTACTTATCTGTTTATTAGAGAAGCATTATATTGTACACAATTTGTATTGTAATTTGCTCATATTCCAGGTGCGACCTGAGGTGTAAAAACCCCAAAAAAAGATATAAAAGATTAGTGGATTGATTTCAATAAAATAAAATAATAATAATTAATAAATTAGGAACTATAAAAAATAAAATAATAATAATTAATAAATTAACTAATTAATTAAACGAATTTAAAAAGAAAAAGAAAAAAAATTAATTAATTAAAATTTATTTTTATTTTATTAATAAAATATATTATTATTAATATTAATTAAATATATTATTATTATTATTATTATTATTATTATCCTCCTGAAGCTTCAGCAAGCTTCAGGAGATAAAAAGTTATTCTTCTTTTTCTTCTTCTTCTTCTTTACTTTTCTTTTTGCTGCAACGCAGCTCTCTCTCTCTCTCTCCCCTCACATTCTCTCTCTTTCTCTCTCTCTCTCGCTCTCTCTCTCTCTCTCTCTCTCTCTCTCTCCTCGATTTCGTGACAGATTTTTACTCGATCGAAAATCCGAAGATACCACTGGACTCAATTTGCCGCTACCGTCATTTCTACCGGAGCGGATCGGTGGTAGGAGCGGCGTAGGTGTATTCCCTGGGGTAAGCCATTTCCTCCTTTTTCTTTAATTTCTTGCAAAATATAAGCCCAATTGACGAACGGACACCACCATGAGAATCTAGGGATGATTCTCTACAAGTCTAGTGGGACGGAATTCTCGTGGGGGTGTCGGGCCAAAACTCCAAATTTGGGGTGCAGCGATTATTAAGGGGCTTATTTTCAATTAATTAGCATTAATTTAGAAATGCTAAAATATTAAGCATTTGGGATTGAAGTAGGATTTTTGGAATTTAGGCCTCGGGTGAGCGCCACGGGTGTAATTTTGGGACCCGTAGGAAAAATTTGGAAAATTAAATAGGGATATTAAATAATAGTTTAAATATTAATTTGAGGTATATGGAGCTTAGGGAAGGCTAGATAAGTATTATTTTTGGAGAAATAGATTAATTAATCTGAGGAAAATGTAAATCAGGAATTAGATTTCAGGCGCCAAGGGCGTGAAATTTTGGGTTCTAAGGAATTTCTCAATAGCCAAGTAAGGGAATAAACTAAAGCAGTAATTTTCCATACAAATTATTATTGATTATGTGTAAATTTATTTTCAGAAAAGCATATGTTATATTGTGTATTACGAATAAAATGTATGATTGGGAAAATACTGCTATGATGATTAAAATGTATATGTATGTATGAGATGTAAGTAATTCACGATTTTAGAATATGAAGTATGACTTTTAACAGCATATGTGTGGCATGAATATTATTTTGTGTGAAATGTATTATGATGTGAAAGATTTTACGAACAAAGCACGATTTCAGGTGTTATAAAAATATGAGTTATGTTGTGATGGTTTTGACGATTATGTGATAAATGATATATTTTCAGAATATATATACCTGAAACAATTTTGGCGCGAGACCATATATTTATGTTATCGGCACGAGACCGTATTTATGTTATTGGCGCGAGGCCATGTATTTATGTTATCGGTACGAGGCCGTATTTATGTTATTGGCGCGAGGCCACGTATTTATGTTTTCGATACGAGGCCGTAATTACTATATTTTCGGCACGATGCCGTAATGATGTTATATATATGATCATGTATTATATGTTATCACCACCAGGATGTTAGTTTAGTTCAGTTCAGGGGCTCGGTACCGTAGCTATATGTGTAGATCAAATATCTACGTCAGATTAGTGCTAACCATCCCACGAGGGGATGGGAGATGGATAGTCGATGTGGCTTTTAGTAGAGTGTGGACGTCCACCTGGAAGTCTGGACCAGGGTGTGGTGGGCTCATCGTACTTATAGACATATTTGATTCGGCAGTGGTCAGCCAGCCATTGTCGGGTCCCGCATTCGGGCTACACAACCCGTCATGGGGGGTAATACATGACACCAGCTAGCTAGTCATCTTGGATTTGTTTTCAGTACTACAGTTATAACAGATGATTTTATGTATATTATGATTTATTAACAGATGTGAAAATATATGTTTACCCAGTACGATATGTTGATGTTTATAGAATTATGAAATGTACTGTATACGTATAAATGCATTAAATATTCATGTTGCCACACAGCTGTATTTAGTTTATTTTCCCTTACTGAGAAGTGTCTCACCCCTAAACTTAATTAATTTTTCAGGAGCCCTTGAGAGACCGGCAGGTTAGGGCCGCCGTTGAGCTAGTGGGATTACCCTGTGAGAAGGGTAAGATTTTGTAATAGGGTCACAGTTACTTTGTGTTTGACCCTAGAGATATTTTGATGTGTCTGAGAATGTATAGAATGCTTTGGTATTATGTTTTATGGTTGAATGTTTGAGATTTTATGTTTACTGCTGCTAGGTTTTCCGCTGTGTTTGACAGGTGTCCCCGCTACCCACGGGTTTGGGTTGACCATTTTATTTATTATGTGATATTTTATGTTAAGAAATTGAGGGACGTTACATGAGGAGCAGTGATCTAGCCCGTAAGAATCAGTAAGACCTTCTCCGCCCCACAAGGAGAATTTGTAAAGGTTGAGTTCAGCCCTGTTCTAATTGACCTAGTTGTATTAGGTGTCACTCCACCCATTAAGTGAGCCTTAGTGGAATCCTTGTGCTTGTGAGCCAAGGCGGGGACATAGGCAATATTGGCCGAACCCCGATAACCTTTCTTGTGTCATATTTAATTTTTGCACTTAAATTTACGCACTTGAATGTTGTCATTTTAATTATGGTGAATGGTTTAGAAATATTGAGACTGCTTCAATTGCTTTACATTCTTGCTCAGTTTGTTTTCTGCTAAATAGGTTAATGCTTAGAAGGACCCTAGGTTGGGAAATACTGATTGTGATTTGAATTTAACTAGGAAAGTTTTAAATTTCCAATTCACTGCTCTTTTGGGAATACAACAAAGCTAAAAATTGGCATCAGAGCGTCATGGCATTGACGTAAAAGATTTTGCTAAAGATTGAGATGGCTCACATTGGTGTATTCCCATTTAGAGAGGGACAGTCATCCTCTAGGCTGCCTGTATTTTGTGGTGTCGATTACACCACCTGAAAAAATAGAATGAGCATATTTATAAAATCAATGAATTGGATGGTTTGGCAGGTGATTGTTAATGGAATTCATATGCCCTTCGATTAAAATGATAATAGGTTAATGCATGCGAATTCATATGCCATGGACATGTTAGATCTTGCATTAGATTCTAATATTTTTGTTAAGTTTGTGGCATGTGATAGTGCATAGAAAATCTGGGATAAACTAGAAAAGAAATATGGAGAATACCAAGAGAAGGAGATCGTAACTCCTTCGAATGCTCCAAACTCAAATGATCAGGAGGAGGTAAATCACAAGCTAGAAATCAAAGATGAGGTATATGATTCTCACTCTAACTTGTTTGATGATTCTTGTGATGAATGCTGTGATGTGTCATATACTGAATCATCTATTGATAATACTATTTATGATGCATGCGATGATTCTCATGGAAAATATTGCAATATATTGTATGTTGAATCATTTGTCAAACCTTTTGATAATACTGTAAATAATTCATGCGACGTTTATTGTGAAAAATCTTGTAATGAATCATATGTTGAAGCTTATGATGAAAGCATGCACTTGAACAAAGAACTAGAATGTACTTTAATTAAAATGCATAAACTTCTAGTTAGGGTATCTAAGCAGAAAACTGTCTTCAAAAATGAAAGTAGAAGGTTGGCAAAACAATTAGAAGATCTAAGAGAGTATCATGCCATCCTTATAAAGAAAAAGATTGAAAAGACATTGAGAATTTTCTACTTGGAGGAAGAAACAGATGATTATTTCAGAGTTATAATCAAAGCTGAAAATGAAAAGAATAATCATAGCAAACCCTTAAGAGCCAAAAGAAATGAATTTTTCAAAAAGGGTTCATTTTATAAATCCCATAGTCATAAAAATTTTCATGTCTCATCTAGTAAAAATTGGATATGCAAGCACAATCTTTCACATTTATTCAAAACTTGCTTGCACCATAGAATGAAAGGGCACATCTGGTTTAATTGTCTATTTAGAAGTGCCCGAGGCCTAGAGAACGAAATGATATGGGTGATCATGAAAGCAAACCCTGTAGGACCTAAAGAAAAATAGATTTAAATTAATATTACTTAATTATTTAATGCTTCCTTAGATCCTAGGTTTAGGTTTAGGTTTTTGGGGTAGTGATGGTTGTTGGCTTAGGAAGTGGTTGGTGCTTAAAATGAAAATTCTTAGTTCACTATACACTATATTGCATACTAAGTTCATCAAGAAATCAAGCTACATATCCAATCTGAATCCAATACATACATATCATCATGATTGGGTAAAATGTGAAAATGTTGGTCAAAGTATGTCAAAGTAAAATCCACTTCCAAATGTTATGAACATCTTTAGTTAAGAACATTTTTGTCCATCACTCTAGTCTGAGCTTTAGGGATCCATCCTATATCTTTGACTCTAATCCCATTAATCAAAATATGGTAATCACTCTAGGTATAAGCAGCATTGATAATAAATTCCATATCTTTCCAGTGTTAATAAAAAAGTCATCCTCCTTGTAATCAAAATTAGAGGCATCCACTAGGGGATTGGTCCCTTTGAGTTTAAATTGTAAATCCTTTAATTTTGGTTTAATCTCTCCATAGGAAATCTTTACCAAACCACGATCATTTTAGGTATAGATTCATCCTTTCCTTGGTTTGTATCCTTATTCCAAATTGTGATAATATCTAAAGGATACTTTCCAATAACCAAAGAGCACTGTTCACAACATTCACATATCATATATGCTCTTTGCCCAAGCCTGGACATGATTATTATCACAGAAATATTTTGAAAAATGTCTTGTCTATCCTAAATACTCTTCTATACCCATTAGTGATTTAAATTTTCAAAGAGTATTAATTTATATTCCCTTCACAAGCTCTCATCCTTTAGAGCTTCATATCTTTAGAGATGAGTTGAATGGCTAAGTTGGTTGCACTAGGTCTCAATCTAGATGAATGCATAAAATTTAAGTAGACCTATGCATGCACATTTTTAAATTGAAAGTCATTCCAGCTTGTGCCTCAAACACGTATTGAGATTCATAAGAAAATAGGCAAGATAGACGTAGCACATAGAAAACACATTCATTGTCACTTTTTGGTTTGATAAGCCTATAATCAAAATGCCAAGTTTATATCATTAAGTACCCTTAAGTCACTTGGTCAAGAAATTTAAAGCATATAATGGCATAAAATGAGTAGAGTACATAATTCAAATGTCTATATATCTATATAAATTCAAATGCTCTTATATCTTTATATTGTTTATGCCTTTATACTTATCTGTGTATAGCATTGCAACACTATCCATGACTCAATGAATGGTTATAATCTCTTTGTTGGATAGTTTATGTATTTTTCTAACACGAACTACTATTGAGCTATATTGAATATCTTGAGTTGATTATACTACTGTAATACATGCTTAGTTTAGAATGCCTCCTGCATGGTAGATGCAGTTGATGTGAATTGCATGCTAGTAGTGAATATAGGTTCTCGTGTGCCTTGAAATGAATTATAAATTACTTATTTGAACCTATCAGGTATAGTTTTTATAGGAAAACGTCCAATTTACAGACGACATCTTGCCGAATTTTTGTTAAAATTTTCCTAAAATAAAATCGTGTACATAGATGAGTATGATATAATAAATGATAAAATTTTTTTGAAAGGATGAGTGAAAACTAATTGAATATTAAAATTCATCCTTGCATCATCATTGAGAATAGTTAAATGAGCTCAACTCCATCCTTATAGAAAGAATTTAAAGAACCCATATGCATCAATTTACTCTTTAAATATTGAGGTTTTTCTGAAATCCCTGAACATTATATTCTGTTCTTCAAGCTATATAATTAGATATGGATATTTTTTTTCCTATGAACACAAAATCATGCCTTAATATATCTTTTCTGATGCATGTGTAATCCATAAGGATAGCCAAACTGGTTGACTTATACTCCTTGTCATACTTTGTGAAATCAATCTTGATGAGTATAAGTAGCTTATTTCATTTGAACTTTAATTCAAATTGAAAGGGGGAGCATCTAAACATAAATGCCTATGTTGTTTTGCTCACAAATATTTTAGCTTAGATCTATTGTGAACTCACTGTGGTATGTGCTTAAATGAAATAATCTTTGTGAAAATATGAAGTTGATATATATTTCTTTGCCACATGTTTGTGTTTGCCATGTGATCATTGCTTTAAATTGTCTGACATCTTTAGGATCATTGTGGTTGTAGTTTTATGGTTATATTTTAGTATGTGCTTGATTGATAAACTAGAAAATTTGTACTTGCTTGCTTTAAATTAAAATCTTATTTTTCAACAAGCACACCCCCAGTATCTTTTGCAAATATCAAAGGGGGATACACACACATACACACACACACACACACACACACACACACACACACACACACACATATACATATATGTTTTTAAAATTGCATAATTGGTTCAACAACTTCACATAAAAATGCATGTGAACTAATTAGACTGTTTTATGCTCAAACCTTTTGTTTGGTATCATATGTCGTGTGCTTTTAACTCAAATCTTTCATGGGTCTTATGATATGTTTCAATTGCAATGGTTTGTGTATAGTTTTGGTCTAATCATGTTTGTTATGTCATTTGAACCTTCTTAATGACTAGTTATACAATTTGTGTGCTTCATTGCTATATTTCATGCTTTATGAATTTATTTATGGTTTGCAATGCGTGACTATCATATCTCTTGCATGTTGATATTTATACTCTTGTTTATTGTTTTTCATTATACTGAACTATTTGAGTTAGTTATTTTGGATAATTGTTATGTAGAACTCAAATAGGTCATTTCTATACAGATATTTTTGGGAAACGCTCTATTTTCAAATGGCATGCTGCCAAATTTTCTAAAAATCTTCCCAAACCATATCCTGTATATGAATAATAATTATCTTTTACTTGCCTATATACTTAAATGTTTATTTAGGTCCTTTTTGCTATTGCCAAAAGGGGGAGAAGTAGGCAAGTAATTGTCATCATAAAAAATGGGCAGATTGTTGACCCTATGGATCATACCTTGTTTTGATTATGATAAATACTCTGGTATTTGATGTCTGTCAAGTTTGTGTGTAGACTTATATTAGCATGATTATTTGATGGCACGTGAAGACTTGAAGATTAAAGACCCAGCAGATTTATTTTGTGTTGTAATTCATTTATGTTTAATTTGGGTTTGTAATAGTAAAGTAGGATTGGTCTGTAATAATTGATATGCATCATGCATGTAGGAACTTATAAGCTCAAGACCTTAGAAAGACTTTAGGGATCGATTGACGGATGCCAAATTTTTGGGTCTAACTCAAAAAGGCCTTTGACTAACCCTAGGTCCCTACACAATCACACAAAATAATCCCCATAATCACTTACATTATCAGGGGAATCAATCGAAATAAATTGGACTAAATAGACAAAATCTGTAAGAGGTCGGGCAACCGAACTTGGGTGTTTGAAACACCTCCATTGACCGGACCGCTGAAAAGCCAGTAGGTTGACTTGGTTTCGGGTGACCGAAACTGAACGTAACGTCTACGAATGATCGAATCCTTGACCTAACACATTTTCACCAACCCCAGCGCCTAAACTGTAAGAGGTCGGGCGACCGAACCTAGGTGTTCAAAACACCTCCATCGACCGGACTGCTGAAAAGTCAGCGGATTGACTTGGTTTCGGGTGACCGAACCAAAACTGAACGTAACGTCTACGAATGATCGAATCCCTGACCTGACACCTTTTCACCAACCCCGTCGCTTGAACTTAGTGTTCAAAATTGCCTTGGGCAACCAAACATATGAGTTCGGTCAACCGAAGTATAGTCCAAGTGATCGAAACGTGGACAAAATGATTTTCGCCTTGGTTCAGCTAACTAAACCCAGACTCGGGCACTCGAATGTTCAAAAACTGCTTTTTTAACTAAGTCTATTTGGGTGACCGAACTAAGGTTCAGCCACCCGAAAACTCTCGGGTTGCTTATTTTTTTACTGAGGTTAAAATGCTTAAACAGGGTTAAAATTTCTAAATTGTTTTAAAACAATTCTAATGATACCCTACATGTCCTAAACAGTCATAATTTTCCCTAATTCTATATATATGAGTTCATTTGTGAGGATTATTAAAAAATTAGCAAATTGATTAGTGAGAAATCCTCTGAAAATTTATAAATCTTATTCTTCATACTAAATCCATAACACTCAAATACCTTCATTCCTTTGAGAAATATTACATTGTGAGTGTTTTTTTCATTATCCTATATTGTTAGAAACCCTCACTTGCTTGTATTCTTGTGATTTTTATTTGAGGGTTAGGCAAAGGATTTTTCCCCCGATTTTATTTAATAAATCTTTGTGTGGGAAAAATCTTATAGCTAAGTGAGTCTTTGCATTGTCATTGCAAGACTCATTGAGCTTGTATTTTTGTGTGTGTAGAAATCTTTTTACAAGCTTATTTTTTAAATATCTCGTTGTGCTTGAATATTAAGAAAATATTGTTTAGAGATATTTAGAATACTCTTGGTAGAAATTTTTGAAACCCTAAGCTTGTCATTGAGATATATTGATACATAGTTTCCAAGATAGTTCTAAAATACACTCTTGTGCTTGATAAGATAAAGTCATTATTCTGAGTGTTGATTGCACACATGGAGCACTGAGCTTATAGTTCCTATATTATTGATGTGCACTAATTAATTTGTATTGGTACATATCTGCTTATTGGAGAAGCATTATATTGTACACGGTTTGTATTGTAATTTGGTCATATTCCAGGCGCAACCCTAGGGGGCGATGATTTAGCTCGTAAGGATGGGTAAGGTGTTCTCCACCTCGCAAGAAGAATTTGTAAAGGTTGAGGTCAACCCTATAAAAATTGACCTGGTTATATTAGGTGTCGCTCCACCTGTTAAGTGAGCCTTAATGGAATCCTTGTGCTTGTGAGCCAAGGAGGGGACGTTGGCAGTATTGGCCGAACCCCGATAACATTTCTTATGTCGTATTTAATTTTCACACTTAAATTTATGCACTTGAATGTTGTCATTTTAATTATGGTGAATGGTTCTGAAATACCGAGATTGCTTCAATTGCTTTACATTCTTGTTTAGTTTGATTTCTATTATATTGGTTAATGCTTAGAAGAACCCTAGGTTGGAAAATACTGATTGTGATTTGAATTTGACTTAGGAAAGTTTTAAATTTCCAATTCACCCCCCCCTCTTGGGAATAAACCAAAGCTAGCAGGTTGACCTTCGGTCGATTGAAGGGTGATCCCTAAGGTTTATTGGCCTCCTATGGTTAGTCTATGGTCATCACTGAGGTTTTATCCATATCATACATGCAATGTATTATTACAGACCAAATTAAAAATTAAATACAATACAATGAAATTTAAATGTCTTCTTCTGTGTTGCTCTTCAATTCCATGGAATGCCCTAGATTGATGTGACCTTTAAGTTCCACTGGCTTCCATTTTATGATATCTTATGTCTGTACTGAAATGAAAATCTATTCACACACTAAATGCATACATAAGACATTGGTGGTTTGTCAACATCAAAACAGAGATCGGACTAAAAAATTCAACAATAGAGTTCCTGTCTTTGACACAAGATAGTGAAAGTCATATTGTCGATTGCTCACATGGATGTAGGCATCATCGAACCAAGTAATTCTTTATGTCTTGGTTTTTACTTTAATTATTATCTGCGTGATTGGTGTTCTGTATATTTCACCATTAAGTGTTGCATTCATAAGATCATTTTTATTCCGCCGTGCATTCGTTTTTCACAACAGAAACAATACACTTGAGTGGTGATGTAACACCTTGAACTCTCCAAGTGGGGCCCGAAGGTTATGTATTTCATTCACTTATTTCTGATACCATAAACTACAATCATGCAGCGAAAATAAATAAACAATATCTATTTAAATACCAAAGTTTATTTATTAATCCCAAATAAAACAACAGCATCCATATATTTATATTACATCCTGGTATTTAAAACATAAGTTTTACACAAACCATTCTTATAGTCACCCCAAAATTACCAAAAATACTACCCTGCCCGGAGCTCTATGCTCGATCACCTAACGGACCTTAAAATATAATTATAATCCAGGGTGAGAAACATCTCAGGAAGAAAGAATAAATCATAATAGTGTGTGGCAGAGAGTTCAATAATAACAAAATATATTCATTTTCTATTCATCATCAGTAAAGAAAACACAAACAAATTACACTCTCGCATACATGATCATTTTTAATGATAATTCCCGAGAATAGGGAAAATTACCCACCTATACAAGTAGCTTCCCTCTGCTCTAGTATTAACACTAGGGTACTCACCTTACTCAATAAGCCCTCAGGTTATGTGTATAGGCAAAGTCTCTAAGAATAGAAAAGATTACCCACCCATACAAGTAACTTCCCTCTGCCCTAGCACCAACAGAAAATTACTAGGGCACTCGCATTTCTCAGCAAGCCCTTGGCGAAGTGTTTTACTTTACCATAAATATACATACAATTAAATTCACATACCATATATCTTATCAAAACATAAACCACATCAATCATCCACACAGGAATTATTGTCCACACAAGACTCATATCCACATAGGAAATACTGTCCAAACAGGACTCACATCCACACAGGATATAATGTGGCCCACACAGGTACCACTCTGGCTTCTGCAACACGTGGCTCACACAAACACCACTTATAGTGATTCGAAGAATAATATTATTTTAATAATAAAGAGGGAGGAAAATGGAAACTGGAACAAAATGAGGCAGTAGAGTTCGTTGACGACATCGCATTTTGGAGATAATAATAATAATAATTTCAAGGAATTTATAGGACTTGTCGACGAATACAAGGGTTCTTCGACGAGTGCATAAGGAAATTCATCGACGAAGTGGCGTGGCTCGTCGACGAATCCTGTAGTATAAATAGTGCTAAAACCCATTTTCACATAATTTTAGCGCCGTTTTTCTTCTCTCTCTCTCTCTCTCTCTCTCTCTCTCTTTCTCTCTCTCTCTCTCTCTCTCTCTCTCTCTCTATCTCCTATGGCCCCTCGCTCTTCTCTCTTTGATTTCGGCCCTGCTAGTCGCCAGACCAATGATCCGAAGCCAGAACAACGCTCTTGGCGAAGTTCTTCGCTAGTCTGCCGAAGCAGATCGTTGGTGAAACGAAGTTGGATTTCATCCTAAATTCAGGGAAAGACCTTTTAGTCCATTTTTGGCCTTATGCCAGTTATAGGAAATGATGTAGGCAAAGAAATACTGATATTTTATTTTGTTAGATGTTGTTTTTAGGGTGTTATGTAGGAGGCCCTACGAGGGTTAGGCCAGTATACCGTAGGGGCTTTCTGGTCGTCAGTAAGGGAAATATGCTATGCGAGGAAATTTTGAAATATTATACAGTTTATTAAATTATGGAAATTATGTATGAAAGTATGGTGTGGCTTGAGAATATGAATATAGTATAGAGATATGTTTTATGAATTTCAGTACCATGATTATATGAATTCTAGTACCATGATTATACGAATCTCAGTACCATGATTATACGAATTTAGTACTATGATTATGCAGTTTCAATGTTATGATTATATAGTTCTCAATATTATGACGTATGAACTACAGTACAGTTTATGCAGTATCATGGTTATTACGGTTATTTCAGAATCATGGTAAATCAGATAGTTGTATATAGAGATATATTATATATAGTATCAGACCTTGTTGGACTATGCAGTTACAGAGCATGGTACTGTTGCTACAGATATTATGTTATGTTATGAGTGCAACCACCTATTTAGATAATACGTGGTAGTAGGTCGATCACCTAGGCCCTTAACATGGACAGGCTCCCCATTAGATATGGGTTGAGGTGGGCAGATCAGACCAATGGAGTATAGTGATTTACCTTGGTCGGCCAGCCAGTGTAGATCCCGCCTACAGGCCTCACAACCCTATCATGAGGGGTTAAATCACGACACACAGTTATCCATAGGAAAAGTTTTCAATTACTGTTACGTATGTACAGATTTACAGAAATAGGGAACATACTTATGTACACTAGAAGTATTTTGAATAGTAACCTACAATACTGTTATGTTAAGCAACATGGAAATGGTGGTGTATTTTATTACTTGTACTGTACTTACGTGTCCAGTTATACATGATTATATGAAAATAGATTTTCATAATACTGTAGCTCATTTGCCACACACTAGTAATAGCATGTTTCATCTTATTGAGCGTTGGCTCATCCCAATGTTCAATCATTTTTTAGGTGATCTAGGTAGGCGAGCAGACCAGGCTCGCAAATAGAGGGGCTTCAGTAGTGCCCTGTTAGTGAAGTGAGTATTGTGGAGGATTTTTGTATATTCCAGTATAGTTGAGGGTATTTTGGGGAACAAATATATGTGTATATTTTGGGAAACATGCTAGTACTTTGGTATTGTATGGTATTGTATATATTTACCTATGGTTACGAATGTTATGTGATTTCTGCTTCTTGCTGCTTAGGTTGATAATTGGGTTTAATCCAGTATAGTATTAGAGCATGTTGAATATTATGGTATAAAAAAAAAACCATGGAAATTAAGCGGGTTGTTACACCACTATTCACCAGTATCCAATCCCCATGACCTACTCGTAGTATATTAGTAGAACAACTTCCTCAGGCCTGCGAATGCTCTACCTGAATATATAATGACAATATAACGAACTCCTCAGGCCTGCCAACATTATATTGTGATTATATCTAGGCAATATAACGAACTCCTCAAGTTTGCCAACATTATATTGTGATACACACAAATAACATACAAATGACCCATTTACACACATCAAATTTAATCACCACACAATATTCACAAGTAGCCAGTATTCATAACCAATTTTATTCACAAATAAATTGTATTCACATCTAACCAATATTCACAATCAAATAGTATTTTCCACTAATCAAGATTCACAACAGCCAATATCCGCAACTAGTTAAGTTATGAAAATTATATTCATGCCACACTATTTTCCCCATATATATATATATATATATATATATATTATATCAACATCATTATTTTCCAAATGCCTAAACTATTCAAAAAATCATACCTATATATATAAATTTTTACAATCGAATCTAACTTGTTCAAACTTAGTAAAACCTGCTATAATTAATTCCTCTTACATGCTCCTCAAATATTCTGCCCAAATCGAATAGGAAACAAAACCTAGTATTCCAAAAATCCCAACTTAATTACTTTAACCCCAAGATATTTATCATTTAATATCTCCTAAGCCCTCGCACTCCCAAAACTTAGTTTAATATTAAAAATATCCTACTTACCCCGATTTTGGAGTGGTGCCCAAGAACTCCAAACTGAAAATATGCTCCTAAGTTGAAGAGAATTTTCCTAGGAATCTCGTGGTGGCGGGCTTTAATGGAGCCACAATCGAAGAGAGAGAGTGAGGGAACCGTAGAGTAGGGAGAGAGGGGCATAAGGAGAGAGAAAACGTCACTTAAAATGAAAGCATCACTGTTTATAGGTAGGGTTTCGTCGATGAGACATGTGGATTCGTCGACGAGCCGAAGAAGACCTTTCGTTGATGAAGTCATAAGTTCGTCGACAAAACTCAGGATTACATAAAACCTCTCTTAATAAATCTTCATTGGATGAGACACGTATACTCGTCAAAAAAACCCATAAGGACGTTCATTGATGAGGAGAACTAGTTCGTCGACAAGTCCCTACTCGATGCCCTTTTTAAATTTTATTTTCCCTTTCTTTTATTCCCCATTTTCTATTATTCATTTTTATTTTATTTTCTAGGTTCAGGTTACTATAGGTGACACTAAGCTGTGGTGGCATACCAAGTACGGTGAAATAGATAATGGATGTTTCTTAATTAATTATTAGGTAAACTTGACGAGAGAGCTCAAAGCCCTATTCTTTCTTGAGAATGTTGAGTATAATCTTTGACAAAAATTGCAAGAGCTTAAGCATGCTAGTACAATAAGGGAGTACATGAAATAATTCTTCGCTTAGATATTAGATATTTGGAACATGTAACGAAATGACCAGTTGTTCTATTTTCTTGGGGATTAAGGCAAGGTTATAACTTCATTAGAAAAGAGTATAAAGCTTGCCAACCGCATAGGCTATTCACAGAATGCTTGACTAATTATGCTAAATAAAGTTCCATAATGTCCAAAAAGATAGACATAGGTGGAAACAACAAAAATTCTTTCAAGAAAGTCAAACTTAAAAGTAGGGGAATTGATACCAAGGCATCAACTTGAAGCGACGCTTCATCACATTGGTCATTCAACATCTCTAGTGGTAAAGGTAAGATGACATGCTCCTTATGTGAAGGCCCTCACAAAGTTGTTGATTGCTTTCACAAGTCATCACTCAATGCTCTACAAGCTTACATTATGGAGGGGGCACTAGAAGAGGATAAGGATGAGAAGGAAACCTTAAGGATGGGTGCAATGCAGTTACTGAATGTCAAAGAGGTAAACAAAAGAACCAAACATTACCCTAGCTAAAAGGTTAATTTTTGTGGATGTATGGGCCAACGGAAAAAAGAACTCATGCTATGATCTACCCATAGACTACAAGAAATAAGGTTATTAGTGACGGTTTTAAACCGTCACTAATAATAAAAAAATCGCCACTAATACTATTAGTCATAGTTCTCAGAGTATTAGTGACAGTTCTAACTTAGTCAATATATTTGCGGATACTATTACTTATTAGTGACAAAATATTCAAATTGTCACTAATAGTGGAGTATTAGTGACGGAAAAAAAAAAAACTGTCACTAACAGTTTATGACCATCATTATAAATTATATATGTGGTCGGTTCAAATTCATCATTAAAGCATTTGTATTAGTGATATATCTAATAACCGTCACTAATAGATGCTTTTTAGTGACGGTTATTAAAACCATCACTAATAATTAAGTATTAGTAACAATTGTGAAACCGTCACTAATATTTGACAATTAGTGACGATTTTGGACCCATAATGTTGATTCCATAGTGTTGGTTTCTAAACCGCCACTAATACTTCATCTTCCCATTATTAGTAATGTTTTTGCAAACTTTCACTAATGCTTTGAAAAAATTCATTTTTTCTTTTGAAAATTCATGTAAAAATTTGTAATTACATTTTAGCATACATAAAATGAAACTAGAATTGCTAAAACATTAATAAATTATTAAAATTTAAAATAAAAATTGCTCAAAATTAAAATACATACAATTACAAATTCAAATTAAAATATACAAATTAATTCTATCCAGTTAACAAGATATATAAGAAAAGTCAAAACTTGCGCGCATTTGACTCGACTGTAGTGTATGACATCGTCGTAGTGTTCTGACAGCCGCAAACGCTACAAAATAATAATTTTACAAGATATTAGCAAACTTCTATACAATGTTTGAACATATATCTACATATTATATTAAGGCATGATTTTGTGTTCATAATCAAGAACAATTCATATTTAATCATAAAGCTTTAAGAGTCAGATACGATATTCAAGGTTTTCAGAAGAACCTTAATATTCAAAAAGCAAAGCACAAGATGTAAATGAATTCTTTATGCTCTATTTCTAAGAATGATGCTCAGCTCCTTTATATATGTTCTTATGCATGCATTTTCAATTTAGGACGAAGATCAATCTTCATTTATCAATCACTCATCCTTTCAATAACAATTTAACCATGCATCATATTATAAACATTTAGCACTTGATTTTTTGGCTTTGATTATTTTGGGAAGAATTTTAACAAAATTTCGGTAGCATGCCATCTGTAAATAAAACATTTCCCAAATTTGTAAATCAAAGAGAGTATACCAAATAGCCTAACGATTTTCTATAGCATACAAAACATAAATCACTACATCAACCATGCAGGGGGCATTCTAGATAAGGCATGCAATCTAGTAGTCCAAATAATAGTTCATTCAAATTATAAATCATCCATCAAAGAAATTTAATCATTCACTAAGTTTTCAAAAATGAGACACAAATTTTCACCTGCTTATTTGAGTGGTCATCCAATTGAGAACACGTCTGAAATTGTAAGAACTTATGGGGCATATGGGTTTATGATTTTTCTCTCTTCCAATGCAAGCCTCTTATGTAGTTGCTTCTGATGATCTACAAACTCCACGAATAAATACCTTAGCTCCTTAGCTAAGATGCCTCATTTATTTGGAACTTAAACTATCCTTATACGCCCAATATCTCAGTACTACACACCCAATGTGGGATCCATACACAAAGATCCTATATGTAAAACAACTCTTATAGGTTCATATAATAAGTTTCTGATGCTAAATTGTTAAATGAACACCATGAAAACTATCCTCATTAGAAAATTCAAGAATGGTTGAAATACAAACATCACTTTCAAAAATATTTTAGCAAGTAGTATAGCATACTCATTTTAGTGCATGGTTTATGGACTTATTATTTTGGGAATTATTCTGACAAAATTTCGGCAACATGCTGTCTGTAAATAAAACATTTTCCCATAAAGACATGCACTAAAAACCTAATTGTTTATAACAAGTAATTCAGATTAAGCATGCAATAACCTAAAAATATCTACCAGCATGCAATACACAAGTCACTACATCAACCATGCAAGTGGCATTCAGTTCAATTAGAATGCAATCCTATTATCACCTATCAACATGCATTTCATAATACTGCATCACCCATGCAGTTGGCATTCCCAACAAATAGGCAATCCAGGATATTTAAGCGATTTAGAATTGTCCAATATAGTTCATGTGACAATACAAACTATCCATAAAAAATATATAATTATTTAATACGATATGGATAGTAGGTTGTCATGCTATTCTCATAAGGCATATAGGAACAAAAAGTCACAATGAATATCTCTTTAGGTTCACTTTGAACCATTCAGAGGAATGATATGACAAATGTGGAGACTAACATCCCATTCTTAATTAGTATGCCAAAGCTGTATAGTGAATGCATATACCAAGATTTGTCATTTTAGGTACAAACAACTTCCTAAGCCTTTGAGTCATCACTACCCCTTGTCTTAAGAACTAAGGAAAGATTAAGCAATTAAATTCCAATCGGAATACAAAAAAGTCAACAGGCTTTTTATGTTTATGAAAATAGTAAACAAAATGGGAAGTACTTGAGAAAATACTAAGCATCAATCGAAATTCATGTAAGTTTAATTGATGAAAATCTTAGATTAAATCAAGGTTTTGTTGTGCCTAACATCAACAACAAAACAAGAAATAAGAGAAAGCGATTTATCAATGATGTCTTCAATTTTCAATTTTAGCCAAATAAAAGTTTAACAATAACATTGAAGAAAACCTAATAAATTATGGAAAACAACTGACATTGAATCGTAACCTAAGTTGTAGAACTTAGCTAATCATGTTCGCAACCCAAAATTTTTGGATCAAATTAATCCCACAATAAATCATTCAAAAACAATAAACTACATGGATACTAAAATTAAGGGAACAAACTAAATCACCAACAAACTATTGCAACAATAAAATAAAAGACAAAAAGTGCATGAAATAGGCCTGTATTCCACACTCACCTTCTCTCAGCAAAAGCCAACACAAATAAATTCATGCTTCCAAAAATGAAATATTAGCTTCCTGTCTTTCAGCAGAACAAAAATTCTACGTATTTGGTTATGTAAACAATATAAATTTATATAAATCTTGATAAAATAGAGTACAAAATTATATCTTCTATTTTAAAATTTTGCATAAATTTTAATTCAACTTTCAAAATCTATACTTCCAAATATATAAAGGTTCCATTTGGAAGGATGAATTTTGGACTTTCAATTCAGATTTAGGTGACTTTAGACAAATTTCAATATAATTTTATATTACATCTTAGTCAAATCCAAAACATTTCCAAACATAGGAAATTACAATTTTGAATGACAGTTTGTGAATTTAAAAAGGGTATTTTAGACTTAATAAAGCAAACTGAATGAATTTAAAAAAGACACAAATATGATTGTAATGATTTTTCGTTAGCTTTGGTGTATTCCTAAAAGGGGGGGATGAATTGGAAATTTAAAAATTTCTCCCTTAGGTTCAACTAGTTTAGCAATAGTATATTCACAACCTAGGTCTATTTATACAATTCCAAATGCGTAGATAAATAAGACGTGCGAAAATTAAATCATGCACAACATTCATAATATACACGTGCGGTAAATAAATTACGAAAAAATAAAATGCAAACACGATATGTTATTGGGATTCAGCCAACTGTGCCTACATCCCCGCCTTGGCTACACCAGCACGAGGATTCCACTACGACTCACTTAAATGGGTGGAGCGGCACCTAATACAACACGCCTTACCAGGGTGGCTCACCTAACTTTCCTAACTGGGTCTAAGTCAGTCTGAGACTATTCAACAGGGCTAGTCTCCCTCTTCAGACCCACGCCTGGAATACAACGAATATAAAACTTTGCATACATGAAAATGCTTCTTACACAAGCGAATATGTACCACTAAGCACAATATAACCAATGCACCTCAAGTATGTATGAACTGTAAGCTCGGTGCTCTAATGTGTGCTAAACACTCAAATAAATATAGATAATCAATCTAGATCAAGAGTGTATGTCAAAGCAAGATTTGAAACACAGTATATGAATATCACAAAATTAGATCAAGGTTTCAAATATGCTTAGCAAGATGATTTAAACAAACTCAACAAGATGTTCTCAATATACTAAGCACAAAGAGTTATTGAAAGGTTTAGGTGTCCTGCAATGACAATGCAAGAACCCCAACCTTCCAAGTCTTCCCACACAAGATTTATCAAATAAAATCGATGGAAGAACTTTAAGCTTTACTCTCAATAATAAAAACAAGATGCACAAAAAATGAGAGTATGAGCTAATGAAGATTAAGCACAAGCACTCTAAATATACTCACAACACTTGAAACATCAAGGAAAATGAAGTTCTGGAGTGTTTGGGAGTAGTATAGGCTAAAATAGGATTTTTGGTTTTGAGAGAATTTGGCTTTAATTATTTTTGCTAATCCTTTTTTAATCTAAACAAATGGACATGTATATATAGGCAAGGGGAAATTTTTTATCTTTGGGAACTCAATGGGGATAATTAGAAAAGTTTAAAACAAGTTTAGAAAAATTAATCCAGTTTGCCCCTTTTAATTTCAGTAAAAATTAATTTTAACCCCCGAGATTCGGGTGCCTAAACTATGGTTCGGTCACCTGAATAGACTCAGTTTAAAAAGGCATTTTTAAACGTTTGGTCACCCAAGTCTAGGTTCGATTCGCTGAGCAAAAGTCAGTAACATTATGTTCGCGGTTCGGGTGCCCAAAGCTAAGTTCGGTCGCCTGGGGCTTATTTTGAACTCAAATAATCGGTGGTCCGAGTTGGTGAAAAGTTCCCTTTAAAGGGTTCGGTCACCCATGGATGGTAGGTTCACTTCTGGTTCAGTCACCCAATGCTAGGTCAAACCACTGACTTCCCAGTGGTTCAAGCGCCTGAGGTGTTTGAACACCTAGGGTTTGGTCCCCCAACCTCTTACAAATATTGCCTATTTTATTCAATTTCATTTCAAGTTGATCCCCTGATTGTGAATGTGAATGAGGACTTTCTTACGTGCAAGTGTTGGGACCTAGGGTAAGGCGTTTTTTAGTACGCCAAAAAACTTGGCGTCGGTCGACCGAATCCCTTAAGGCCAATCTACGATCTTTGAGCTTTAGTTCCTACATGCATGCCATGCAATAATTATTACAGATCATTCCTATATTACTATTATAGACCCAATATTAAACCTATAAAATTATAACAATGAATCTTTTGGGTCTTCTTTTGCTTCAAGCCATTGTGTGCCACATGCCATCAATATGACCCAGTTGGTACGATTCTGCACACAAACTTAAAAGTCATCAAATACAAAGGGTATTTATCATTATCGAAACCGGGTATGACTAATAGGGTCAACATTTTTATAAATGATAGTTTTGAAAGTTAGGATTAATTTAGATCGAACACTTAGGTGCTATTAATTGTTTGCACTTATAGTTGAGGTCTTGTTTGTTTGATAAGATAGATTTGAGTAAGCACTCTTAACCTATGCTCAATACAAAATAAGTACAACATAAAATAAACCAAGATAACTTCTTAGCTCCTCGCATGGGCTAAAGCTAGTTGGTCCCCGTCCCACTTGACTAGCTAACTCAAGTTAAACACCTCTCTCTTGACTCACCCTTTAGGAATGAAAAACTAAATAAAAGATAGGATAATGATTTAAATGAAATAAACTAGTGTTAAATGGTAATTTTTGTTTTCATTTGTGCTAGCTGGCTTCGATTGAATTAAAGCTTTTGCGATTGATAATTTGATAAGATGCCCATTTTAAAGCTTTGTCCAACATTACCCCTCCTAATGAGTACAAATTTCACATTTTTTTCACATCTTTCATCACATTATTCTTCTCTCTCTCTCTCTCTCTCTCTCTCTCTCTCTCTCTCTCCTCTCTCTCTCTCTCTCTCTCTCTCTCTCTCTCTCTCTCTCTCTCTCTCTCTTTTACATACACACACATATCTAGATTACTTACAATACAATCAAAATAATTCAACGTTTACATTCAGAAATTAATCTTATTATATTTCAAAACCTAATTCACAAATTTGAAGTTACATTCATAATTTGACACTTAACCCTTAATTTGATCAAACATCTTGCTTAATCAACATGATAAAAATAATATTTGATGAACAAGTCTCGACCTGCCAACCAAATCACATAAATTTATTTGTTTGAAATATAAGTTTGTTTTTCTAATTATTTTAAAAAGAACTAAAAAAGCTATAGCCCTATGTTTGGAGAGGTCTTAAATTTAGATTTGAATTTGTATTAAATTTAAATAAGATATAATATAAAATTGTATTAAAATTTTTCCATATCATAAAGAAAAAATTGAAACACAAAGAACAATGATATTTTATTCAAATAACTGAGTCATGAACACTGCATACTTTAGAGAGGATACCAGTAGGGGTATTTATAAATTATTACATGATATAGGAAAAGAAAGAAAATGAAAATAATGAGGACAATCACACACTCACGCACACACGTAGAATGTCATAGACACACTCACATGCACATTGTCAAACACACATTGACGCACACACTTACACTCACACACACACTATCACACAAGTACTCACATATGCACAAAAAATTACAAAAGAAGAAGATGTTGGGATTGGTGTATTCCCAAGAAAGGGGGTGAAATGGGTTTTAAAAACATTTTCTCTAAATTAAATATTACACCAATTCACCATATATCATATCTCATTCATAATACAATGGTGTATGTAAAATAATTAAATTATGAGTGCAGACATATACTTGTGTAGTATATCTCATTTAATTTAAATGTGTGCATGCAAATAATTGTAACAGTAAATAAACAAGCATACACATATAGGAATTTAACTGCGGAAATTTAAATGAGATGGAGAGAGAGAAACACACGATATTTGTTATTGAGTTTCGAACAAACCAGCCAACGTCCCCGCCTTGGGCATACCCCCCAAGGATTACACTATCCTTGCTCACTTAAACAAGTGAAGTAGAAGCCGTTACAACCTCTCTTTACGGGGTGAGGTAAACCCTAGCTAAATTACTAGACTAAACCTAACTGGTCTCCCTTACGGGATGGAGACACCCTAGTTCAATTTTTGGCTTGAACTGAATCAGTCTCACTTATGGGGCTAAGACTTCCCAGTTCAATTTATGGGATAAATCCAACTGATACAATGAAAATATTTTTGTACATATTAAGCATGCTTTTAGATACAAGCAGATACGTACACATTAAAGCTCAAATACAAACACTCTAATATGATATGAGTTATGCTTAGTAGAGAAAAGGTGTTTTTTCAAAACAAATATTCCAATCTTTAAAGAAAGATATATTTGATACATGCTTCAAAGATTTGAACCCTAATAAAATACTCTCTCTAAAATATTTTTCAAATAAGAACTAGAGAACGTAGGGCTTTTGGTCTTAATAATATTTTTGCAAAAACAAAATGTGTGATCTTTGATGTTGAGAGAAATATTCAATACACACTTCAAAAATCAAAATAAAATAAATATTTCTCTAATAAAATATTATAAATAAAAATTATTTAGAGAAATTAGGATTTATGCTCAAAAGTTGTTTTTGCAATCAACACAATCAAAATAAATGCCCAAACAAAATAAAATGCTCTCTTTGAAAATTTTTTCCAAAGAGTAATAAAGAGAGTTGGAGAGTGTAAAATTTTACCCCCAAGTAATTTTGCAATTGAAAATGTAAGTGGGGGAACTTTGATTAAGAAAAATAATTTGAGAGAAAAATTGGTTAATCAAAGTTACTAATAAAAGCAATTGAAGGGATATTTATAATTTTTTAAGAAATTATGATCATTAGGGACATATTAGGGATTTTGTAAAAGTTTAATTAAGTTTAATAAAAATTAACCCCTATTTAACCTCAGTAAAATTGGCCAACCCAAGAGGTTCGGTCAACCAAGGACAAGGTTCAATCGACCACTTTAATAAGTTTGGTCGACCAAAGCTATTTTGAACTACAAGTTTGGTCGACCATATCAGGTTGTTTTTGAACCCTTCGTGGGTTTGGTCAACCATGGTAAGAGGTCGGTTGACCATTCACGAAGTTTGGTCAACCATGGTGTTTTTGAACTATGAGTTTGGTCAATCAAGCAGTTGGAAAAGTAGATTTTTATAGTTCGTACGACCGAATAAGGTTAGCTCAAAACAAGTCAGTCGACCAATGCAAGTCAAACTGTTGACTTTCTCCTTATTCGGTCGACCAAGGCATTTAACACACTAAGAGGTCGATTGACCGAGCATTGGTCAACATTTTGACTCCAGGCAAGTTCGGTCGACCGAGCTGATTAAAACTCAAACTGGTCGGTCAATTGAGGGCATTAACAATTAATATTTTGCCTAAAAGCTATTGTAAGCCCTAATTTGATCCTAAAACTATTTCAAAAACTTTGTTTGAATTTAGTATTTTTAGAAAAAAAAATTTGGTGAAATGTTAGGAGTCCTATGGTCATCTGAGCATTGAAACATATCATGTAGATGCATGCATTATTACTAACCAAGTCATAAAAACTTAAATACATATACAATAGAAAAATAAATATCTTCGTATTTGCTCTTCAAGACTTCATGGAAAGTGCCTGAGTGTATAGTCTTTACATCCCTTTTGGCTTTCATTTTTTTCTTTTATGTGTGCATACCAAATTATGAACCTGTTCAAAATACTAGGCACATACATGAGACACTTGTATTTGTTAACATCAGAACAAAGATTAGACTAAAAAAGCCAACAGCAGAAGAAGAAGAAGAAGAAGAAGAAGAAGAAGAAGAAGAAGAACTTGCAAGGGAGGAGGGAGGATCAGCGGAAGTGGCGGTGGGAGCAGCTCACGACGTCAATGGAGGTAGCAGTTGATGGTATCTGTGGGGGCGGCGGTGGCAGGAGGAACGAACGGTGGGGGTGACCGGAGAGGACCGGTCTAGGAAGGAGGAGGATGAAGGAGGAAATTCAGAGGGAGATTAAAGAGATGGGGGGGGGGGGAAATTGAGTGAAATGAGCGCGGGCTAGGGTTTTAAGATGTTAGGGTATTAGTGACGATTTAAAACCGTCACTAATACTCCAAAAATTGTCACTAAAAGTTCATAAAATTGTTTATATATTTTAAATCAAAGAAAACACTATTAGTAACGGTTTTATAAATCGTTACTAACATAAGACTATTATTAACGATTTTGGAGAAACTATCATTAATGGTTTATTATTAGTGACAATTTCTAAAACACCATCACTAATAATACACTATTAGTGACAAATTTAAAAATCGTCACTAATATTTTGCCTATGTTTTTCTTTTTAATATTTGTCCATTTTTTTCCAACAATAAATAAATGATAAAATCATTTTTATGTTATCTTGCCATTTTATCTCATAACCGTCAACAGCTACTCTAAACCGTCACTTGGAACATTTATTTAGCCTTAACTTATATTAAATTTTTTGTTCGAGGAAGAAAAGAAGAAAAATAAAAATGAAAAATAGATCGAGGTTGCTTCTATTAGGAAAAAAGTGAGAAATGATCTTCAGGACCTAATTCATTCACTACAAAAAATGAGGCTATTAGTGAAGGATCAAAATCGTCACTATTAATCAAAAAACCGTCACTAATAGTATTAGTGACGGTTTTATAAGTGTTAGTGACAGTTTTAAAATAGTCACCATAAATGCAGTTAGTAATACTTATTAGTGACGGATTACTACAAGCGTCACTAATAATAGAGTAGTAGTGATGAATTATTACCGTCACTAAAACTCTAATACCGTCACTATAAATTATACATCGGCTCGACTTAACTTCATCACTAATAATAGACTAATAGTGACGAATTTGGAAATCGTCACTAAAAGTTGAGTATTAGTAAATGTTTCAAAACCGTCACTAATAGTGGAATTTTAGTGACGAATATAAAACTTTCACTAATACTTGGGCTTTAGTAGAGTATTAGTGAAGGTTTCAAAACCATCATTAATAGTAGAGTAGTAGTGACGAATTTAAAATCTTCACTAATACTTTGATTTTAGTGATGGTTTTGAAATTCGTTACTAATACTGTACTATTAGTAAAGGTTTTGAAACATTCACTAATACTCTACTAGTAGTGACGGTTTTTAAATTCGTCACTATTAGTCTACTACTATATTTTTTTTAAATAATCAATTCTCGTGAAAATCTGTAATTTTATTTTCCTATACATAACATTAAACCACTATTGCTAAAAAATTCATATATCATTCAAAATTATAAATAATTCAAATACATTGTACAATTTTAAATTCAAATACAAAAATTCCATCTGTTTGGATAAAAAAAAAAAAAATACAAAGAAGACTCAGAAGCTGCATCCGGTTGTAGCATGACGTCGTACTGATGTTGTGACAGTTGCAAACCTTACAAATTAAGAATTATAAAAAACATTAGTATATGATTTTTGAACATATATGTATACATAATATAAGTATCAATGATTTGATAGCAAAATAATAAGACATTTGACATAATTAAAAAAATGATACAATTTAAAATAGCTAAGTGCTTCATATAATAAGCATTAAATAATGTAATGTGTTTATGCATCCCACAAACAATCTATATAAGAATATAGTTCTGTGAAGAAATAGAATGTGATATTTATGGTTTGCATGACTTCCTTAGGACTCAAAAACAATTACAATAATCAAATAATGCAAATGAGCCATGCAAGTGGCGTCAAATAACTAAAGAAAAGAAAAGAAAAGAAAAGAACCCATGGAAGGAGTTAACTAAAAAAATGAAATAATCAAGAGAACTTACAAAAGCTTTAAATGCAGGGCGGTGAGCGGCTATCTCATACATATAGTAGCCTGGAAAATACGGAACAAATTAAATCGAAGACTCAAGTAATTGTAACTATCATAGATACGCCACAAAATACATATACCAAGTGACCAATATTAAATTTGAAGCCATGTGGAATATCTGCAAGCAGTTCAGGACACATGTTTGACTAGCATGCAATATAATAAGTTCTTAAGCATCAGTTCATTAGAGATGAAGTTCAAAAATAAAATAATAAAACAATATGTCAGAATAAGAGGTATATAAAAAGTATTTCATTTCAAGTATGCAACATTCTATAAGAGATTTTCAGTCATTTTTAAAAAAATATTTTTAGCAAAATCATTTCCGATTTCATTTTTGAGAAAGGTTTAACAAAATTTCGACAGCATGCCGTTTGGGAAAAAAATTTGACCTAAAAAGGAGTTTATATATATATATATATATATATATCTATATATATATATATATATATATATATATATATATATATATATATATATATATATATATGGGCATGCGAGAATCCTATATTCACTATTAGCATGTAATACACAAATCTATATCAGTCATGTAGATGACATTTATACTATTAGCATAAACTTAATCCAGTATATTCACAAGATATTCAATGAACACGCAATAGTTGTGACTAGCATGCAATATAATAAGTTCTTAAGCATCAGTTTAAAAATAAAATGATAAAACAATATGTTAGAATAAGAGGTATATAGCAAGTATTTCATTTCAAGCATGCAACATTTTAAGAAGGATTTTCACTCATCCTTTCAAAAATATTTTTAGCAATTTCTGATTTTATTTTTGAGAAAGGTTTAACAAAATTTCGGCAGCATGACGACTGTAATTTGAACAATTTTTCAAAAAAATTTGACCTAAAAAGGAGTTTATATATATATTAGGGCATGCAAGAATCCTAAATTCACTACCAGCATGCAATACACAAATTTGCATCAACCACGCAGATGACATTTATACTACCAGTATCAACTCAATCCAGTATATTCACAAGATATTCAATGAACATGCAGTAGTTATGACTAGCACGCAATATAATAAGCTCTTAAATATCAATTCATTAGAGATGAAGTTTGAAAATAAAACAATAAAGCAATATGTTAGAATAAGAGGTATATATCAAGTATTTCATTTCAAGCATGCAACATTCTACAAAGGATTTTCACTCATCCTTTCAAAAACATTTTTAGCAAAATCATTTTTGATTTCATTTTTGAGAAAGGTTTAACAAAATTTTAGCAACATGTCGATTTTAATTTGAACAATTTCCCAAAAAAAAAATTGACCTAAAAAGGAGTTTATATATATAGAAGGACAAGCGAGAATCCTAAATTCACTACCAGCATGCAATACACAAATCTACATAAGCCAAGAAAATGACATTTATACTACCAGTATCAACTTAATTCAGTATATTCACAAGATATTCAATGAACACGCAATAGTTGTGATTAGCATGCAATATAATAAGCTCTTAAGCATTAGTTCATTAGATATGAAGTTCAAAAATAAAGCAATATGTTAGAACAAGAGGTATATAGCAAGTATTTAATTTCAAGCATGCAACATTTTATAAAGGATTTTCACTCATCTTTTCAAAAACATTTTTAGCAAAATCATTTCTGATTTCATTTTTGAGAAAGGTTTAACAAATTTTCAATAACATGCTGGCTGTAATTTGAACAATTTCCCAAAAAAAAAAAATGACCTGAAAAGGAGTTTATTATATATATATTGTTGGTCTAACTAGGCTTTTTAATCTTATTTTGATGATAACAAATGAAGATGGTTTAACATGTGTTATTGAGTGACTTTATTTTAGGAATACATAACTCAACACTTATATTTGTCATGGAAGCAAGATGGAAATCAAAGACAAAAAGAAAGCTTCACTGAGTATTTAAAGACAATTGAAAAAGCTTAAAGACCAAAAGGGACTTGAAGTCAAGAGGATCATCAAGAACTTGAAGATTTAGTACTCAGATGCCATATTTAGAAAAGCTGTTTGTAAGTACATCGTATCAAATATAATTTAGAAAATATGAAGCTCTTTAAGGGAAATACATGGACTTAGAGACCTATTTTAAAATCCTGAAAAATGTTTTATGAAAGATCAAAACTTGTGAGCAAAACTAAATTTGAAAAACCAAAAAGGAAAAATCAGTAAGAGGTCTGCTCAACCGACTGACCAGAAACACTCTAGTTTAGTCAGCCGACTAACAGAAAAACACCAGCTGAAATAATTGTCCAGCTAACTGACTCAATAAACGTAAACCACCTAGCCTATTGACAGTACCCAGCCGACTAACCTATTTTGAATCGTGTCACGCCAACCGATTAACTATTTCCTGATTTTAATTTCTAGAAGACAGAAGGGTGTCAGCCGCCTGTCCAGTCAACTGACCCTGTTGAAATTCACTACCCAATCGTCTGTCCAGTCGACTGACTCCACTGGTTTTGATTTTTTAAACTCCAACGGGAAAATTTCAAAAATTAGTTTTTCAAATATGAACGTTATAAAAACTTGGTGGACACTTCAAGTCACTTAGGGAACAAGGAAACTAATCCTAGAATGCCTATAAATACTCCTTTAATCCCAAGAATTCATATATCTAAGCAATTACTTAGCACTCTCGCAATCAAAGCTTGCAATCTATCAAAGCTCTCTATTGCTTTCACTCCATCTGGGAGAAAAGTTCTAAAATTATTGCTGAATCATCAAACCATGGTTCTTACACTAAGTTTAGTTAATGTGAATGGACCAGATCAATGTGTTTGAATATTATGTTTTGACATTTCTTGCAAGGACACCATATTCTACTAGCTTTGTCTGCGTGAGGATGCACAAACTCTATGAAATCATGTACCCTTTTCATGTATTTTGGAAAAAACCTACCCCAAGCGTTCATCCAACTCTTATTCATGTTCATTAGTTACCTTATAACATGTTCAAGTAAATGATGTTAGTTACATTATCATAATGTTTATGAAGCATGCATCGTGAATCTTAAAATCAACAACCTTCCATTTAAAGGGTACGAATCCTATCTCATTCAGGAATGTGCATTTACATTGCAATCAATTGCTCAAATTCTTTCGTCATAGTCATTAAAGTTTCGGTAGCATCTCTGCATGGCTCTCCAAGTACACAAGATGGGAGAAGTGAAAATGTTGCTACTTTTCCATCACTAACAAATTGTCATGGCACCCCACTATGCACCCAAAGAACACAAGTAGAGACGCACTCAAAATATAAAATGACAATGAACAAAGGGTGAACGATGACAACAATGTAAATACAACTTCCTAAATTGTTCACATTGGACAATTCAAGAATGATTGAAATACAAACATCACTAATCGTAAATGAAACAAATAATTAACATGTTCAATTGATTATTAGTCTACATAATATGAGTAATAATCTATTGAATTTTAAAAATTGATTTGTCTCACATGTATGATTAGGCATGAATGTATAATAACCATTCTTGAACTGGTCTAAGCTTCAATGAACACATAAAATGTCAGTAATTAATTTGGCATTTTTCTTTACATGGCATTTGATTCTTGTTTTTTCACTGGTCTTTTATACATTGTTGTTCTGAAGATTTATTGCAATCAATTTTAAAATAAATTATTGTGATTAAATATAATAGCCTACGACAAAAGAACAAAACTACAACTTGTTTAGCTCGTCTCATACACAAACACTTGCTCAGATACATCTTTGCCATTTAAATTTTGCAATGTCCATTTCTCAAAATAACTCTAAATGAGGTTGCATTTCTTATATCGCATCATTTCTTATAACACTAAATGGGCAATTTTCCAAAATTATGGACATAGTTTCCTCTTTCGATCTTGATTTCCAACAAGTAATAGCTATTTGTGGTTCCAAGAACATTACTCATCTTATTTCTTGCTTATACAGTTATATACTTTAACATCTATTATCTCATATTTTGGAAATGTTTTTAACAAAATTTCGGCAGCATGCCGACTATAAAGTGAACATATCCAAAAAAAAAAAAAAAACCTGAAAAAGAGTTTACATATAAGAGCATGTGAGAACCTAAATTCACTACCAGCATGCAATACACAAATATGCATCAGCCATGCAGAAGACATATTCACAACCAGTATGGTAACTCAATCCAGTATTTCACAAGAGATGCAATATAATTTCAATAAGAGCAGAAAGTCTTAACACAACACTTATATGTTAAACAATACACTAATAAGAAAGGAAGATACATTCAAATGGTGAAATTTGAGATTAGTTATTCCCATAATTAATTTCTAGAAAATAAAAACCATCAATTCCCATAAATAAATTGCATTAATTACCTAACTTTTGTTCGAAAGATGAGATTAAATTCATTGATCTCAAAATAAAAGAATTTCGGAACTTAATTCAAACTAAACAAATTAAAAAATTCTAAAGAGCAATCCTCTATTGTGATTCAATCTTCAAAGAGAATAGAACAACAATCTCTCACCCTAATTTAGTGTGATTTGACTATTGAGATTTTATTTAATGCCATTTTTGTATAACTGTTTTCCTTGAAACATTCATCAATGGTGATTGGCATTTTTTTTTTTGTAAATATTATAAAATTATCAACATATTAATCATTTTTCTTAAAATTACATATCCAGTTTGGTCATTTTAAATATTACAAAAACTTTACATTCATCAACTTCTTCCCTTGGACTTCTTTTTTTCAAAAAGATCATAAAATTTTTTACCATAAATTGAATAAGCTCCTCTAATAAATTAGTTCTTTTTTTTAAATTTCTACGTCATTGGCCAAAAAGGGACCCAAGTTAAGATTTATGTTGTAATAAGAAATATAATTAATCTATGTACAGATACTTTTATGATGCTTGAAAAATAAAAATAAAAATAGGAACACCCATTAAATATAATAATCAATTAAGAAAAAAAGAGAGTTAGTTTTTAACTATCAAAAGTTTTGAACCTAAAACTCTTAAAAGTTTTCAAAAAATCTAAAGATTAAATTTTGTTTAGAAGCAATAAAAAACTATTTATGAATTCATTATACCTAACTTTTTTTTTTTAAAAGAAATTCATCCTCAAACAAAAAAATAAAAAATCCAAATTCAACCTTAATTCACTTTATTCAATAAAAATTCACCATAAAAAAAAAATTTTCTACACATCTGTGTTCCCATCTATTGTTTTTTCTTCTTTCCTCCCCTTTTTACCAAATGAGATGAATCTCAAACATAATTAGGGAAAAAAACTAGATTGAGAATTGCTACCAGAAAATTCTTTTTTTTTTTTGGTAGAAGGAAGAAGAAGAAGAAGAAGAAGAAGAAGAAAATTGAAATTATGGGCTAGGTTTAAGAAGTCAAAGAAACAATAACATGGGAAGGAATGATTGATGTAGGTGGGAAGAAGAACATGGGGGATTGTTTAGGTCACCTGTGTGTTCGCCATTCTTGCCCCAATGCTTGGTCCTTCTGTTTCCCAATCCATATACACTACCTAATTCCCCATTCCCTATTTAATTATGGCCCAAAGATTATCCAAATCTCCCCAAAATCCTCCTGCGAACGAACATATTATAAAATTATCACATGGGTTTTGTGAATGAACGACAACGAGCCCTCGGCTACGATGGTCAACGAACGAATGGCGACGGGCCCTCGGGCTGCAGCAGTCTGCAAACGGTGACGGGCTCTCGAGCTGTGACAAATGGCGACAGAGCTGCGACGGAGAGAGGAGAATTCAGAGGGGAGGATTAGGAGAGCAGGCAGGAAAGAGATAAGAGAAAGGAGAGAAATGAGGAAGATTGGGGCGAAACCCAGTAAAAAAAGAACTAGTACAAATGGCGACAGAGCTACGACGGAGAGAGGATAATTCAAAGGGGAGGATTAGGAGAGGAGGCAGGAAAGAGATAAGAGAAAGGAGAGAAATGAGGAAGATTGGGGCGAAACCCAGTAAAAAAAGAACTAGTAGTGACGAATCCCATAACCGTCACTACTAGTGTGAAATGAAATATATTTTTTTTTTTTAAAGAAAAGAACTAGTAGTTGCGAAACTTCCAAACCGTCACTACTAATGGACTAATAGTGACGAATATTCCAAATCGTCACTACTAGTTTAAAATAAATTTTTTTTTTTATTAAAAAAAAAGAACTAGTAGTGATGAAACTTCCAAACCATCACTACTAATGGACTAATAGTGACAAATATAATAAATCGTCACTACTAGTTTAAAATAAATTTATTTTATTTATTAAAACAAAAGAACTAGTAGTAACGAAGCATCCGAACCATCACTACTAATGGAGTAATCATGACGAATATGACAAACCGTCACTACTAGTTTAAAATAAATTTATTTTATTTATTAAAAGAAAAGAAATAGTAGTGATGAAGCACCCGAACCATCACTACTAATGGATTAATAGTGACGAATATGACAAACCATCACTACTAGTTTAAAATGGATTTATTTTATTTACTAAAAGAAAATAACTAGTAGTGATGAAGCATCCGAACCGTCACTACTACTAGTTTAAAATAAATTTATTTTATTTACTAAAAAAAAAAAAACTAGTAGTGATGAAACTTCCAAACCATCACTACTAATGGACTAATAGTGATGAATATTCTAAACCGTCACTACTAGTGAAAAATAAATTTGTTTTATTTAGTAAAAGAAAAGAACTTCTAGTGACAAAGCTTCCCAAACGTCACTACTAATGGACTAATAGTGACGAATATTTCAAACCGTCACTGCTGGTGAAAAATAAATTTTTTTTATTTACTAATACAATAATAACAGTGATGATTAATTAACCATAACTAAAAAGTTTCTTTTAGTGACGCATTGAAATCGTCACTAATACCCAAATAATCGTCACTAATTGTTTCCTAGGATAGTTTTCGTGCGAAAAGTGGTTTCTTGCGCAGGTTTGAGCAAGGAAACTGGAGTATTAGTGACAAATGAAATTTCATCACTAAAAGTGTAGTATTAGTGATGGATGAAATTTCATCACTAATAATCGAACTATTAGTGACGTTTCTAAAAAACCGTCACTAATACTGCACTTTTAGTGATGAAATTTCATCTGTCACTAATACTTTCGTTACTAAAAACCAGTTTTCTTGTAGTGCTTGAAGAAGTTAAAAATGAGCAATGCTTCCGTGACGCCTTTGCACAATATATACTACAAAATCTCTCTCACAGAAACTAGAAAAATCTTTTGCAGATGATGAAAGTGGGACTTCCTTAAATAGAATGCTTAAAGAGAAATACTTGTTGGGTTGGGTTTCCCTCCTAAGTGAGAATGACCCAAACTTACCCAATACGGGCCTATGTGTGGAGAGACCCATTTGTGAGAATAGGGTTAAACCCCATCCATTACTGCTGCAAAGAGTAGTACACAATCAGAAAATAAGAAAGAAAAATGAGAGAAAGTTGTGGCTGCCACAGAGAGAGAGAGAGAGAGAGAGAGAGAGAGAGAGAGAGAGAGAGAGAGAGAGAGAGAGAGAGAGAGAGCTATCCAATCTTGATCAATTGCTTCAATCAACAAGCTTTCGTGGTTCGAATTGAGCTGAAAATTTATAGGGATGTTCATGACATGTAAAATTTCATTATGAATGGTGGAGATTGGATTCTAAGCATCCGGTGTTCGTTTTTAGCCTAGTAATAGTAGCCTTGGTTTTTTTTTTTCACTGCCTCAAAGAGAGAAAACTGTTCAGTCTTGATCAACAACTCTGCAATCAACAAGCATTCGTGGTTCGATTGAGCTGAAAATTTACAGGGATGTTCATAACATGTGAAAAATCATTGTGAATGGAGATTGGATTTTGAGCATTCAATGTTGGTTTTCATCCCATGAACACTAGCCTCGATTTTTTCTGCCACCATAGGGAGAGAAAGCTGTTCAGTATTAATCAACTGCTTCGATCAACGAGCATTCGTGGTCCAATTGAGATGAAAATTTATAGGGATGTTCATGACACGTGAATCTTTATTGCACATGGTGAAGGTTGGATTTTGATCATTCATTATTATTATTTTTTCAGCCCATGAACAGTAGGCTCTATTTTTGTGAGATCTTTCTCTAATTCTTGTAGAAGTTGATTTATGTCAAGGAATTCTATTTTTTGAAGATAGTTGCTGATTGTATGCATCTAGTTGAGACTATAGAAGACTCATGTATTCCCATAATTATTGATAGTGGAATTGTTTGAGTGGACTACGGTCCCATGATTTTTCCTTCTCACATTGAGAAGGTTTTCCACGTAAAAATCGTGCGTCTTGAAGCCATATTGAAGCTCAAGAGGACCAAGATGTTCAAAACATGTGGAAGCTTAAAGAATATTGAAGCTTAAGTTTAAGAGAATTCAAAGCAAAGATATACGAAGACTTGAAGCTTAGAGAGTTTTTATGTCTTTAGGATGACTTATTTAAGTACTTCATTATAAATATCATTTTTAATTGCTTTGAAGCTTGTTAGGGGTTGATATGGACTTAGAGACCTTATTTTGAAAACCCTAGAAAAAGCTTTTTAGAATAACAAAGCAAGATGACTAAGAGTTCTTGAAACTAAACTAAAAAAAATAGATTTTATAATTGTCCAGGCGACTGAGCTTTTGACCTCAGGCGCCTAAAGATTTTTTAGAACAAATTTTGAGGCGCTTGACCCTATTTCAAGTTGAAAGTATACATTGTTTTTAGAAGGCTCAGGTGATTGACCTCGAAGCCTCAAGTTCCCGACCACTGTTAACGATTATAATTTTTAAAGTTTTTAAAATTCAAATTTATATTGCTTGTGCCTCAAAATTTGTATAAACTTGGGAAACACTCCAAGGAACTTAAGCAACATGAATTATACACTTTTTGGGCCTATAAATACATGATTGCTCAAATCAAATATTTACCAAGAATTGAAAATCTGCTTTCAAGTCATATTGCTCTTTCTCTCTCAAAGCCCTCTTCCTCGCACATTCATACTAAGAATTGTTGAGATATTCTGAGTCTCCGATCCCTCTTCTCTGAGCTCAAACCTATGAATTACTGATTCATATCAAGAGAAGAATTTCAGTGATATATTATTGAGCTTCAATTCAGTTTCTCTTTGATATTTGTTTTGAAGTATATTAGCTGAGCTATATTTGTTCTAACTAGCTCTATCTGAGAGCACCTCTTGTATAAAAGAAATCTTTCCTGTTTCCTTGTTTCTTTGATAGTTCAAGTTATTGGATCATTGTACTAAGTGTGGGGTATCGCTTGGAGAAGGGGCTCCACCCTAAAGGAGGGATTGTAAATAGTTTCCGCCCACAAAGGGCGTTCTAGTGGAATCCTTAGGTGATCTTGCCTAAGGCGAGGATGTAGGCTTAGTATAAGCCGAACCTCGTAAAAAAATCGGTCTCACTTTTTACCCTTTCTATTTAATTTTTCAGCATAAGTGTAGGTAGTTGAAAATTTGAGACTAAGAAAAATTTTAATTTAAGAGAGTACGTTGATTAATCTTTTGCAGAAACCTTAAAGGGAGTATGTTGATCAATCGTTTGCAGAAATCTTAGTTAATAGAAGTGCACCAATATTCATTCATACAAGACTTTATTTAAAACTCTAAGTTGAGTTTTTGCAAATGCTAAATCAAGGAAGTGCTGTAGCTTTTACAATTGGTTAAGTATCGTGTGTTTGAATAATTGGTTGATTGTTATTGTTAAAGGTTTTTGGCTTGTGTGTGGATTGTGATTGATTTAATTGAGCATTTAAAATCAAAACATTATTGTGTGTTTGCTAAGTATACAGAAGATTATGAATTTGTAAAAAGACTTAAAAGAATTTTATAAACCCAATTCACCCCCCTCTTGGGACTGTAGCTTAGTTTTTAATTGTTATCAGAGCTAGGTTTTAGAAAATCTTAATTAGAAGCTATATGAAAGTCTAAATGGCACACCTAGGTGTATTCTCTTTTGTTGAAAACCAGTCCTCAACTAGACCGCCTATTTTCTGTGGTTTAAACTACACTTTTTGGAAATAAAGAATGAGAATATATATATTCAAACTATGGATTGGAAAGCATGGAAAGTTGTCACACATGGTGACTACATTCCTACTAAATTAGTAGATGGTAAAGAAGTTCCTATGGAAGAACGAGACGTGACCGATAATGACTTTAAAATGATGCAAGTAAACTCAAGTGCCATGAATGCACTATATTGTGCTTTAGAAGTTAATGAATTCAATAGGGTCATGGCATATAAGTTAGCTAAAGAAATTTGGGACAAGCTAAAGGTAACCTATGAAGGAATGGTAGATGTTAGAGATAGTAGCTAGAATCGATATGCTCACTAGTGAGTATGAAGCCTTTAAAATGAATCCTGATGAAACTATCACTAGCATGTATACTAGGTTTACTCACATAATAAATTCCTTAAATGTTTTAGGGAAAAATTATTCAACATATGAAATGATTAGAAAAATCCTTAGAGGACTTCCTTTGATATGGGAACCAAAGGCCACAGCAATCACAGAAGGTAGAAACCTGAAAAATACCTCCCTTGATGAATTAATCGGATCCTTTATCATATATGAGATGGCGATGAACGAAATAAATTCAGAGAACAATAATAAAAATAAGAAATCTATAGCCCTTAAGGCTGACAACGAAAGTTCTAGTGATGAAGATAAAGACAACAAATTAGATGATGAAGAACTAGCCTTTATTACCAAAAGACTTGGAAATTTTTTTAGGAAGAATAGGAAATTCCCTCTGAAGTTTAAATAATTAAAAACTAACAAATGAGAAACAAACACAAAGGAAACTAAGAATGAACCACCTACATGTTATAACTGCAAGAAGGTCAAACACATTAAACCTGATTGTCCATAGCTGAAGAAAGACAAGAAGAAGAAAAAGAAGACAATGAAAGCTACATGGGATGATACAAGCTTAAACGAATCAGAGAATAAATCAAGTGAACAAGAAGTTGCCAACATGTGCTTTATGACACACAATGCTGAGGTAAACTCTTACTATAGTTCATCAGAAGAATCTAGTGGAGAGTCTTGTAATGATTCATGTGATAGTATGCGTTCATATAAGGAAATTCAAGTTGAATTGTTCACCTTACACAATGGGTTCATTAAAGTGTCTAAAATGAACATATCCTTGAAAGAACAAAATGAAAATCTTAAGAATCAACTAGAAAGTTCTAAAACAGTTGAAAAAGAAAAAGAATCTTATATTGATGATCTAATGAAGAAAATTAACATGTCTCAAAAGTTAGTAAAACTACAAATAAATTGTGAAAGCAAGAAAGACCTAGAAATAAGTGATCTTAAAAATAAAATTGAAGATAAAGATAAAATCATTTACAAATTTTCTAGAAGAAAAGAGAATTTTGAAAAGATGGTTGGACGATAAAGGATGATTAGTAACAAAGAAGGAATTGGTTACACTGGAATTGAAAATAAAAAGGAGAGGGATACTTTGTAAAAGAAGCAAAATACTAGGCAAGTACATCCTCCACAAACATACACAAAAACACTACTTGCTACTTGTGTAGGAATAAAGGACACATAAAGTTTAATTGTCCACTTAAAAATAAGTATGTGAAAATAAAAAATGAATGGAAAGTGAACACTAAAAATAGATATGACTCAAAAAGAATTAAGAAGGTTTGGGTTCCAAAAGTAACATCGTAAATCCTTCATTGTAGGTATGCTTTAGGACCGCTTTATCAAAGGAAAAATAGTACTTGGACAGCGGGAGTTCAAAACATATGACTGGGGATAGAACAAAGTTCTTTGCCCTAGTTCAAAAGGATGGAGGGTATGTGACCTTCGATCGTAGAATAGGTAAAGAACCCTCCTTTACAATTGATGATGTTTTGTTAGTTGATGGATTAAAGCATAACCTTTTAAGCATAAGTCAACTTAGTGACAAAGGGTTTGACATAATCTTTAAGCAAGATAAGTGCATAGTTCAAAATCCAAGAAAACATGAAATTTTATTTACAGCTTATAGAATCAATAATGTATATTGTATAAACCTTGAAAACTTAATCTTTCAAGATGTAACATGCAGAGCTGCCATGAATGAAGCCAGTTGGCTTTGGCATAGAAGACTAGGACATGCAAGCATGAATCTATTATCAAACTTATCTAGAAAAAAGTTAGTCAAAAGTTTACCAAATGCAAAATTCATAAAAGATAAAATTTGTGATGCTTGCCAACTTGGAAATCAAATTAAAACAAGTTTTAAAAAGAAGAAACATCTCTCAACTAGTAGACCCTTAGAACTTATTCATTTAGATTTGTTTGACCCTACTAGAATTCAAAGCATAGGAGGTAAGCAATATGCCTTTGTCATAGTTGATGATTACTCTATGTTTACTTGGGTATTATTTTTAGCCTCCAAGAATGAAGCTTGTAACATGTTAATAAATTTATGTAGGAAACTTCAAAATGGAAAAAGATATAGTCTTTCAAATATAAGAAGTGGCCAAGGAAGAGAATTTAACAACAAAGAAGTTAAAAAATTTTGCAATGAATTATAGAATTAGTCATAATTTGTTAGCACCTAGAACTTCACAACAAAATGGTGTTATTGAAAGAAAGAATAGAACTCTTCGAGAAAGGGCAAGAACAGTGCTAAATGAGCATAATTTTCCAAAATACTTTTGGGCTGAAGCGGTAAACACCGCATGCTATGTGATAAAAAGTGTTTCAATAAGATCAAGTTTGAATAAAACTCCCTATGAACTTGGAAAGGTATAAGGCCTAACATTTCTTACTTCTATATTTTTGGATGCAAATGCTTTGTATTAAATAATAAAGATGATTGAGGTAAATTTGATGCAAAAGCTGATAAAGGTATATTCTTAGGGTATGCATTAAGGAGCAAAGCTTTTAGAATATACAATAAAAGAACTTTTACAATTTTGGAATCAATTCATGTAACATTTGATGAAGAAAATTGAAAACTAAGGTGTAGTGCTAAGAGGCGGGGTGAATTGGGTTTAAAATTTTTCTTTTAATTCCTTTTAAGAATCCTTAAGCTCTTTGACTTATTTTAATGAATTCTTGAATTTTTGTTGATTTATTCAATACACAATAAATACTTAAGTCATTATACAATTCACAACCACAATTAAACAAAAACTTAAATAAACAAGAAGTCCTCAAAATCAATATTCAATAAACCACAATATCCAAACCAAAATATAAGATTCAACTTTTGTTTGTTTGCAGCCCTGCATATATCAAAGTTTGATTCAACCTCTTAAAGTAAAGATTCATAATGCAAGTTTGCTGATATAAAGCCCTGTAATAGTGAATTTGCTTTCTCAAAATAAAGTGCAATATAAAATCCGATACTCTTTCCAAAAACTTAGACTTTAAATAAACTTTCAGTTAAAGAATTTTTGGGTGTTTAACCAATCAACGTACTTCCTTACGGTTTCCGCAAAGTATGGATAAACCAATGTACTCCCTTTCGGTTTCCACAAGCCAAAAAACAATTTAAACTTTAGTTTATTCAATTTCAAATTTCGTAGTATTTATGGTTAAGAACTTAAAAACATCCACACACTTTATATGTTTGTTGAAAGTAAAGAGAGTAAGGAAAGAGAGTGAGACCGGGTTTTTACAAGGTTGGGCTTATCCCCAGCCTACATCCTTGCCTTTGGAAAATGACCAAAGGATTCACTAAACCAGTTCCTTTTCTGGGCGGAACAACACCATTACACACTCCTTCAATTGGCTCGAGCCCGCCTCTCCAAGTGATACCCCTCACTCGGTTAGTCCTTCAATTAGGCTAGAGTTGCACCTCTTCAAGTAATACCCCATGCTTGGTCAATGATCCAAAAACCTTGAATCTTCCAAGAACTACAATAAAATATGAAATAAATGCTATGTACAAGAACACTCTCAAAACATAGCAGTTTAGTACAAATTCAGCACTATGTACTTCAAGAATTTAAATACCAATATGAAATATAATTGAAGCTCAAGTGTAGAGATCACTAAGGGTTCTTTTGTGATTGAGAAAACTCAGTATTAGAACCGTAGGATGATGTTTTAGGAGCAATTCAGATGAATTCTCCTAGTAAGAGTGTGAGCAATAGAGAACCTTGAGAGAGATTGAGAATTTTGAATACAAGTATGTTGTGTGATTGCCTTGGTTATTAATTTATTGGGATTAAGGTAGTATATATAGAATTTTTTGGATTAGTTTCCTTGTTCCCCAAGTTACTTGGAGTTTTTACTAAATTTTTATAACATTCACATTTGAAAAACTAATTTTTAAAATTTTCTCGTTGGAACTTAAAATTCAAATTCTTGTGGAGTTAGTCAGCTGGAAAGGCGACTGGGTAGTTCATTTCATAGTGTCAGTCGGCTAGACATGCAGTTGACACCATTCTGTCTGTCCAAAAATAGGTTCCATTAATTTGTCAGTCGGCTAACTCAACCATGTTCAAAATGGTCAGTTGGCTGGCCCTTGTCATTCAGCTGACTGATCTCAGTTCAAAATGTCAGTCGGCTGGGCAGTTATTCATTCTAGTGTTTTGTTAGTTGGCTGTGTGTTTTGGTTAGTCGGCTGACTAGTTTTATTTTCTGAAAAATTTTCATTTTTGACTTTTAAACTCTTTTGTTATTTGATAGAATTAAATATAACTTGTCAAAAACATTTTTTAGGGTTTTAATAAGCTAGTCTCTAAGTCCATATTCAACCCTAAAAGAGCTTCAACAATATTTCAAAAGATATTTAAAATATGAAACACTTACATAAAGACTTCTAGGAATTTGAACTTCTTGGCACTTGAATCTTCATGCTTGTCTTTCTTTTGAGCTATTTCGCTTTGCTTTCTTTTGCCTCTCTTTCTTTTCTTCAAGCTTTGATATACTTTTAAGTTTTCTCTCATATTCTTTAAGCTTTAAAATATCATCTTGAAATCCTTGTTTTAAGCTTCATATGATCATCCTTCTTTGAAGTATAAGCTTGCATTTTCATGCTTGATCCTTGTAAGTCCTGAAATATCATTACTCAACAAATATGTTAAGTTTCACTTGTTTGTTAGCATGAAAATAAGATGTTAAGCCTTGTAAGGCCAACAATCTCCTCCTTTTGGATGATGACAAACAAGGAGCAAAAATTTGAGTAAGCCTTAAAAAGACTTCCCCTTACAATAAGCATAATCAATATTTGTAAATTCAAGATCAATATCAATACCAATTTCAATACCATACATTATCATGCACATCACATCATCTTATATTTAAGATCATTCAATGTCAAATGCTTCTCCCCCTTTTGCTACATATATCATGTTGAAAATTTCAAAATTTTTCAATACCAAGCTCAATTTTTATTCAAAACTTCTCCCACCTTTTGATATCAATCAAAAAGAGTAAGATATCAAAAATGATTAAGTTCAAATAAAATCATATTTTGAGCATATGAATATCAAACATGCATATCAAATATATGATATCAATTGAGATTTTAATTAATTCTAATACCAATTGAATTTTTTATACCAATTGAATTTTTGAATTTATAATACCAATTGAAACATTAAAGAATAATACTAATTGAAAACTTATGATACCAATTAAAAAATAATTCATGATACCAATTTAAAAATTAGGGAAAAAAATCATAATACAAGCAATGAGTCATAATACTCCCCCTAAATTTAATATATTCATATTTGATACTAATTCTGCTTTCTAAATTTATCATCCATGTGATTCATATCATGTATGTACTCATGGATACTAATATCAAATGCCAATATCATGTCAATGTCACAACATACTCATGGATATAATTATGCTTGTCATGCTCAAATATTAATTGATATATTCAGGGATACCAATATACTTTATAGATACTAATGCTAATGTCACATTATGCACAACTCATGAATACTAAATTATTTAGATGCAAATTTTTCATTTATCCATGTGATCCATCATAAGCATAAATGGTCAAGAATTAATCAAGTCATATCAAAATCCATGCTTTCAAATCATGCTCAATAACTTTTTGCTCAGATTTTCAAAATATAGTGAGCCATTAATCATCAATATTTTCATTGTCTTTAAAGATTTCAATATACCAATTGTAGACACCCCATTTTTACCCAGGCCCAATATTATTATTTTTAATATTATTATTATTTTGCTATTATTATTATTATTTTTATTACTATTATTATTACTATTAATATTAGTATTATTTTATTATTATTATTATTATTATTATTATTATTATTATTTTCACTATTATAATCATTATTAATTATTTATCATTATTATTTTTAGTATTTTTTATTATTATTTACATTATTATTTTTATTATGATAATTATCATTATTTTAGATATTACTTTATTATTATAGTATTATTTTTATTATTATTACTTTACTATTATTTTGCTTATTTTTATTTTTCTTGATTATTATTATTATTATTATTATTATTATTTATTATTATTTTTATCATTAATATTATTTATTTATTATTAGTATTAGTATTTTTATCTTTATTATTATTATTATTATTATTATTATTATTAGTATTATTACTATTTTGTTATTATTATTATTATTATTATTATTATTATTATTTTGCTCATTATTATTACTATTTATTTATTATTATTATTATTATTATTTAGGGCTTGGTGTAGGGTTTTGTTTAGAAGCCTATATATAGGCTCTTATTCACACAGGAAAAAAGGGGGCGCGGCACAGCGCAGGCACGAACCAGCCAAAGAATGAAACCAAAAAAAAAAACCTAGTTGCCTTTCTCTCCTATCTCTCTCTCTCGCTGCAACAACAGCGTCGCCCCCTCAACATCCTCGGCCCCCTCCTCCTCTTGTTCTTCACTGCACCAACCACAGCAGCCGGGAAGCAGAGCCCGCCAGCAACCGAGGTTCTCTGCAATACCAGCAACTCTCCATCCTCACCGTCATCATCTCCGGGCTCATCTGTTCTTGCTGCTCCCACTCGCCGTCGCCGCTGCAGCACCACACCAGCTCCAGAACTCCACGGCCAACCACACCAGCTCCTGAACCTAGGCAACCACCAGCTGTGCCAGCCACAAATCGTCCATCGCTGCAACTCCGACGACGCCCACAGCGGCCGTTCCCCGCAACCTCGCGGCGACAGCTTCTGCCGCCGTTGCTCCCTGGTCCAGCCTTCCTGCAACCCAACGCCTTCGGCCTCCTCTTCACCTTCCTGTCGCAGCAAAGCCCACGCCCCCCGCTGTAAGTCCCTGCACTCAAACACGATGCACACACACACACGTTGAAACACACAGTGAGGTTTTCACCTCCGGCTATACACACTGTACACACACAAACACAGGTGCACGTGTCTTGTAGGTTATTTTATCTTTTATTCTTTTTGTTTCTCATTTATTTATTTATTTGTTTACTTATTTATTTTTCTGTTTCCCTGCTTATTTTGATTTGTTTTAATATCTAAAGCTTAAGACTTCATAGTATGAGTATGTATATTGATGTATTATTTGTCGGGGTATTTAGTTAATATTTGCATCTAGGTTTTTATTGTATATATGTTAAAACTTTAATATTGTTTCCATGTGTTTCATTTTATTGTGGTGATATTTGTTTAGATTTTTTTTTTTTTTTTGTGGTAGTTATTTCAAATACTAATCGGTTCATTCTCATTATTGTAGGATATGTTTTTTAAAAAATGTGCAGGTAAGAGTTCCATTGTTTAATATTTAAATGTAATAATTTTTGGTTGTTGAATATTATAAAGTGTACCATATTCATGTTATATGTTTAATATTTAAGGTTTATTTATTTATTTATTTTATAGGCCATATTTAAGCAGTATGATTAATATTTAGGGTTTTAGTCTGATTAATATTTAGGGTTTTGGCCGTGTTTATTTGAATAGGCCATATTCATTGTTCTATGTATTTAGGGTTTTCGTTATTATTGCATTCCTTTTATGTTTAATATTTGTATATTTAGGGCCGTGTATTAATTTTGGTGGCCCTACTAAATAGGTACATATTAATTTTAGAAGTAACTTGTTTCCATAAGTTCATTATTTTCTTGCCCTTTTCATTGGTTTCCATATTTTAATCCTAAGTTCAATTTGTTTCTTCAATTAATTGTTTACATATGTGTGTATTGTGCATATCCTTAACGGTATGTTAATATTAAGATAAATATCATATTATTAAAATATGTATATTATTAGTTAATGATATTTAGTATTGTTACTATTAATATTATTATTATCACTATTATTGTCATTTATTATTGTTATTATTATTATTATTATTATTATTATTATTATTATTATTATTATTATTATAATAATTATTTTTGTATTTATTATTATTACTATTAATATTAGTATTATTATTAGTATTATTATTATTTTTTAACATTATCATTCTTATCATTATTAATAATATTACCACTATTTTTAGTATTTTCTTTATTTGACCTTATACATACTATGGTATATATTTTTATAAAATATTTTCTTGATTTTCATCCCTATGATTTTATTGCGGGGGTATGAGCCTTCGGGCATCACGTACCCTAAGCTCTGAGGGAATATATATATATATGTAGATATTATTTTTATTTATTTATTATTTTATTTATTTATTTTTTTTACATGTATTTATAAATTCATAAAAAGGAGTAATTTAAAGAATTATTAGATTAACTTAGGGATAATTTTAGATTAATTAGGTACCGTTCGTAAGAACGGGCGCGTAGGGGGTGCTCGTACCTTCCCCTCGCGTAACTGAACTCCTGACCCCATCTCTGGTAATGTAGACCGTTCTACCCCTAACGGGGTAGTAATCACGTGTTCTAACCGCACTAAAGGTTAGTGGCGACTCCTACACCATATTTTTCCTTGAAATATTAAAATTGATTTTTAATTTCGCCGCTCGGGGCACACGCGCTCCCGGGGACGTTGCGACAGCTTGGCGACTCCGCTGGGGATCTAGAGAGTCGAGCCATTAATTAATTGGAAGTTATCCCAAGTTTAAATTTAATAAATCTTTTAATTACTCCTTATTTTTGTAAATATTGTAATTCGTAAATAACCTTGATTAATTGTAAATATTTTACTTCCATAATTTGTAAATAACCAAAATTAATTAAAAATATTTTGTTTCCTAATTTTGTGAATATTAATTATAGATATTTTGTTTCCAAATATTCTGAATAAAGCATATTAATTGTAAGATATTTTGAAAAAGTAAATTAATTATAGATATTTTGTATAATACTAATCGTAAATATTTTGTTTCCTTATTTTTGTTTCCAAATTTTTTGTGAATAAACATATTAATTGCATATATTGTGTTTCCTTATCTTTTGAATATATATATTAATTGTAAATATCTTGTTTCCATATTGTTTATAGCATGTGAATAAATGTGGGGATAGTGAGATTAGGTTAAAAATTAAATTCACACACTCTCACGCTCTATACCCGAGCTTTCCTTATTAGGATTAGATAGGAGTGTAATAGCGTTTGTCCCCACGTGGCAGGGCTTGTGGGGACCCGCGAACCACTCCACTCAGTTTAAACTTTGTCCAAACCCCTTTTGGGTGAGGATGGAGGTTAGATTGGGAACCTGTTTTATATAGGGATTAGAGCCTACCCACACGTACTTGTCTATAGTCTTCCCTAACTAGGATAGAGCCATGAAGAACCCTATATATACGTACCTACCCTAGGTTGGGACAGGAGCCACATCCTTCTCCAGATATAATGTGTTGTATATATGTTGTGAGATACTTTGTATTATACCATGTATTTGATATCAATTTAGACATGCATCCTACTTTGTCAATATTCTGAAAAAGCCCAATAATGAGACCAAGGCCCATCCTTTCAAAACATGAAGCACTTAGCCCAAGCATTTTAAAATATGGGTTGGCCCAACCTTTTCCTAAGTAAAAACTCGGCCCAAGCCTAATTTTCAAAAAGGGTCAAACTCAGATTTCCAAAAATGGGCTTCGACCCTATTACCCAAAAATTCGGGCCAATATTTTCTAAGCAATCCAAGCCCAAGTCCTTTTAAAACTAGGGCCTAATCCCATCATGAAATATATTGAAACCCATATTTTAAAATACTCGAGGTCCAAGTGCATGTTAAAATTCACAAGCCCGCATTGAAGAAATCCAAGGGGTTGACTAGCTTGGGTCAACCCCAACCTCCGATCATAATTTGACCTTTCATAGAATACGAGGTACATGGACCGTCATCAAAGAAAGGAATGGTTAAGGGAAAAGTTGAATTGAAATTGTGGCCCATCAATGGTCGTCTTAATCTTGAAATCTTTCATTAGCGGGATGTTTTCAAAATTCTGGCAAAGTAGTCATTTAGGTTACATTACATTCATGCATTCACGCATAATTACACGCATAACCATGCATGATAGGTTGATGCATGTTCATATCCTTATTTGTATGTATTTGTGCACTAGTTACCCCCATGCATAAACACCCATTGCATAACATAATCATGCATTCCATGCTTAATTTCATAACCATGTATGCATAATCATCTCCAATGGGTCAATAATCACATTCCAATTTATCTTTAAAGCCATGGTCCAAGGTGATAGAATTGAGATCCAGGATTCCAATATTGAGCAGAGCAAGATGATCTCTCTACAGAGAAAGGATCCATTGCGTGATCATAGTAGGAATGTAATAAACGCCATCGGGTTAGAAGATTGATTGGTATTCAACTTTAGAAGTGAGCTCACATGATACAGAAATGCTGCTTGATCACCTTAGGCTGATAACAAAAGGAATGTCCATGCTTTTTATTTAAATCATTTTGAAATTGAATGAAATAAGAATGCTTTTCAGTCTCATCTCATTTCATCCTCCTTGAATCATCACTTTATGCCAAATTTTGTCTATCTTTGCTTGTATTTTGTGTAAAGTGACATAGGTAATAGTTTTGTTAGTACAAAGGACTTGGAGCCATTAGCTAGTTTTGGAAGTTTATTCAATGGGGCCAAAAAAAAAAGGGATGATGAAGGAAAAGTCTTTGAAGACCCCCCACTTCAAGACATTTTCAAGAGCCTGGTTGAGATATGGATTTCAAAATGATGAAGAGTCATAGGAGAAATATACAGAAAGGACTCATCAAGTTTTGTTCTACATTCGCTTGATAAAATCGATGAAAAAGTCTCTTGTCTTTGTTATCTATGATTGGTGTCTTAAAGGTATGATGATTATGTTCTAATCAAATGAAGGGTGGCTATCTTTGATTGACCAGTTTTCCCATAAAGAACCAAACGATGATTTACCATTTGCTAACCCATTTCGAGCCTGAATGTTAAACCAATCTTTTCTTAAAAGTCAGTTCATCAAGTCTTGTAGTGTTTGACAAGTCATTTGAGGCAATGATCATTACCAAAATGATGGCAGGCCATTTTTTTGCTATCCAAAAGAAAGTAAAAGAAGAAATCCCTTGACAACCCTTTTGAGCCTGAAAAATTCATTCCTTGATTAACTCGTCAAAGGATCACACCCCACACTGGGGCAGTTTTAAAAGATCAGTCCTAAATGAAGTTCAAATGAAAATGAAGTTAAGATTTCCTTTATAAAAGGAAAATCAAAAGTTGCGGTAAAAGAAGAAGAAGATAAAAAAGGGGAAAGAGAAAGAAGAGGAAAGGGAAGAAGAAAGAAAAATAAGGGACATGCTACATATGTGATCTTTGACCAAATTACCCTTGATGAAATCAATGATTTTGAGCCTTATTTAACTCTTTTCTTCTTTAACCCATACCCCTAGCCTACATTACAGTCCAAATGAAAGTCCTAACCAGATTGGTATACGTTGTTGTCTCAAATGATTTGTTAGATTCAATGTTGAGTCTAAACTACGTAATGACTTGATCCTGCAAAGGTACGTAGGCAACTTGTTCAAATGACAAGTTCGATCAATACTTCACGAATACTGCACCACTGGGGCAGAAATCTTTATTAGGGGATGGGATTTTTGAGCCTTAGTTTCCTTATTCTTGGTGAAACCTAAATCCTAAGCCTACATTTCGTCCCATGTCTTAAAGTCCACCCTGAGATCGGAATATTGATCAGACTACTTAATGAGATACTAGTTATAATTCAAGATAGGGAATTTGAGACAAGCTTGAAATAAGCGAGAAAGAACCTCTAAGTGGTGATACAGTGGAGAAGTTATGGTGATGAGGCTAAAAAAAAAAAAAGGAAAAAAAAAAAAGGTTTTGCCCATTGATATGATTCTCTAAGCTAGCAAAGTTACATTAGTGTCAAAGTACTGGTAAAATTTGTCTCCTATTTAGCAAGCACAGAAAATCAAGCAAAGTCAAGCAAGTTTGTGCATTCCATCCATATTCCCATTGAGATTGAGTTATCTGATTGCATGCTTATTCATTTAAATTTCAAAGAGATTTTAAAACATTAAGGATGCAATCCAAAGAACATCCTTGTGGAGAAAATGTAAGATAGACAGGATCAGCTATAAATGCATCTACTAGGGTGGGTGTCATGCCGAGTTTCAAAAGGACACATTCAGGGACATCTATGTCAGTTGGGAATTCAAAAACATAGCCAAGATCAGTGGATGAGGATTGAAATGGGGCAGTTTTTGAGTTTCATTGGAGCAAATTCAAGAGCTTTTAGGATAGAATAAAAGTCAAAAACAGGGAGATGACCGGTGACATGTAAATACTGGGGCAGATTTTGAGCGCCTTTTGGAATTTGAAACATGACCAGAATCAACGACAATGTGGAATTTGAAAGCACACCCAAGATCAGAGATTGGGTTGTCGATTACAAGCACGATGGAAGGAGAAGATACTCATGCATTACCATGCATTTCGTGCATTATCATACATTACATGCATTGCATAAGAAAGAAAATACAAAGGGCATCTCATGCAACATGCATACATCCTTGCATTCACATATCATTATGCACACATAGCAACATATCACTGCTTCCTAGCATCTTAGGTAGCAACATGCATACATATAGCAATAGAGCACCATTCATTCATACTTGCCTGGTTGAATAAACTTTTGAATAATCCTTTTACATCCTTGAATAAACCATTCTTGTTCAGATACATTTTGAAACTGGGGCAGCTGACCCCCACGCACAGATTGACATACTTTGAAACTGTGGCAATTGACCCCAAGAAGCAATTGATGCATTGATTGTTGAGTCTCAAAGAGGGTAATCTAAAGACAGCCAAAGAAACTCGAGATTTTGTTCCCAATTGATAATCCCCAGTGGAATAATTCTGAACCCTACACTTGAGGACATTTTCTAGAAGAATTTTGTGGTCTCGCACCCGATTGATCAACCTCACTAGGGTAACCATTTTTCAAAATACTGACCGTCCAAAAGATCTTGAGACCTGGCACCTGATTGGTCATCCCTAGTGAAGCAATTTTTCAGGACTTAAAACCCATATGAGCTTATTCTTCAAAGAGTCTCGGGATCTTGCACTTGATTGATCATCCCCAGTGGAGTCGCCAAGCTGTCGCGGCGTCCCGGGAGCGCGTGTGCCCCGGGCAACGAAATTAAAAATTAATTTAATATTTTCAAGAAAAACATGGTGTAGGAGTCGCCACTAACCTTTAGTGCGGTTAGAACACATGATTACTACCCCGTTAGGGGTAGAATCGGTCTACATTACCAGAGTTAGGGTCGGGAGTTCGGTTACGCGAGGGGAAGGTACGAGCACCCCCTACGCGCCCGTTCTTAAGAATGGCACCTAATTAATTTAAAATTATCCCTAAGTTAATCTAATAAATCTTTACATTACTCCTTTTTATGAATTTATAAATACATAGGAAAATAAATAAATATATACATATATTCCCTCAGAGCTTAGGGTACGTGATGCCCGAAGGCTCATACCCCCGCAATAAAATCATAGGGAATTATAATTAAGAAAATACACTCCCAAAATTTTGAAATTATATATAAAATTTTTATAGAAAAATACTAACATGGGAGGTTTTTAATATATGGTAATAGAATAATAAGCCTCACATACCTACTAACATATTATGAATGTCAAAATAAGTAACTAAATACTATATATATTAATATATTAGGGACACTTAATGCTAAACATAGTAAGGTTCTAATAATGATTAATACTAAACATATTTACATACTAAAAATAGCTGATACTAAAAATACTAGGATACTAATAATTAATACTAACTATATTAATATATTAAAAATACAAAATAAAAAATAAATAAAATAAAATAATTGATGCTAAACATGTGATTAAAATACTAATTTACCAAACATATAATATCCATTAAACCCTAAATCACTAAATACATAATATTAGAAAGAAAATACAAAAATGCTAAATATGTAATATTTACCAATATGCTAATATACGATATACATATAACTAAAATTATTAATTTACATATAATGTCAATAAAACACCAAGCTCTTAAATATGTAATGCCACATTATCACAATAATAAATTTACAATATTATAAAGGTGCTAATTAATATAAGGAATATATAATATCAATAAAAAATTTCTACCATACTAACATTAATCATATATACCATAGATATTACAAAAATCTAAACCCTACAATATGAGCATCATATCAACAACAAAGTTCAAACATTGAATGTTAAGACGACAAAAAAAAATCTACAATAATAATAATAACCGTTCAATCATAAACACAATAAAAATGAAAACATGAATATCAACCTTTAAACAAATCTTACAGCGTAGTAAACCCTACATCAACAAGACAAACAAATCTTATATATTAAACATTGAAGCAAACATTACAATACTAAAACCTTACAATAATAACCCTAGAGTTTATGTAAACATTATTAAAAAGACTTCGAAACTACTCCCACAATTAATAATTTCAAACCCTAGATAAATATAAACAAGAAATAATGTGACTAGTTCAACACCAAGAAAAAAAAAAAAATAGTTTACTTAAATAATAACAATAAATCAAGCCTACTAAACATATAGATAATAAAACATAATAAAAAGACTAAAAACATTATCATCTCAATACCTAATCCTAAATAGTACAATACCAATTAAATATATATGTATATGTTTACACACATAATGTAACAACAATAGACATTTTTTTTTTTTTAACTATCAATTATTAAATAAAAAGAAAATTCTGCAGTAAAAATAGCTAGTTAATATCACAGAAAGAAAATAAAATAAAATAAAATAAAAACAATTCACATGCCAGTATGTAATGAACTGTGTGTGCACAGTGTGCGTGTGTGCGTGTTGTGTGTGTTCTGTGCGTGTGTGTGGGTGTTTACAAGGTGTGTGTGTTTGAGAGAATCACCAAGGGGTTGCCGGAGATGATGGCTTGGCTCGGCTCGGTGGTGGCCTCTCGGGTCTGCAGGGCCGGTGGCGCTGGGAGCTGGAGTTCGGTGTGGAAGGAGCAGCAGCAGCAGCAGTTGCAGAGACGGACAACGGAGGAGTGGTCGGTGCAGGGGATCGCTCGATGGTGGCTCGCGATTGCCGTGGAGTTTTCTGAACTGGGGGCACAGCGGGCGCAGACGAAAAAAAAATTCCCATCTTCTTCTTCTTCTTCTCCACAAAAAATCCACTGTTCCAGCCATCCCCTCTGAACAACCTCCATCCGAAAGCACAACCATCACCGGCCATCTTCCCACTCGTCAGCCAGCAACTCCACGTAACGTCTCCATACCTACAGCAGAAAACCAGCCTTCACAGACCACCGTCATCTCCGGCGAACAGCAACCTCGGTGACGAATCCCCCTCTCCGTTCTCGCCTGTAACTCCAACCAAGGATCCCGACGGCAGAACCACCACTCCCGGCTTCATCGTCACTCTCCTCTGTCCTGCGCCAGCCTCCACCCAGTTCGGAAAACTCCACGGCAATCGCGAGCCACCATCGAGCGATCCCCTGCACCGACCACTCCTCCGGTGTCCGTCTCTGCAACTGCTGCTGCTGCTGCTCCTTCCACACCGAACTCCAGCTCCCAGCGCCACCGGCCCTGCAGACCCGAGAGGCCACCACCGAGCTGAGCCAAGCCATCATCTCCGGCAACCCCTTGGTGATTCTCTCAAACACACACACCTTGTAAACACCCACACACACGCACAGAACACACACAACACGCACACACGCACACTGTGCACACACAGTTCATTACATACTGGCATGTGTATTGTTTTTATTTTATTTTATTTTATTTTCTTTCTGTGATATTAACTAGCTATTTTTACTGCAGAATTTTCTTTTTATTTAATAATTGATAGCAAAAAAAAAAAAAATGTCTATTGTTGTTACATTATGCGTGTAAACATATACATATATATTTAATTGGTATTGTACTATTTAGGATTAGGTATTGAGATGATAATGTTTTTAGTCTTTTTATTATGTTTTATTATCTATATGTTTAGTAGGCTTGATTTATTGTTATTATTTAAGTAAACTATTTTTTTTTTTTCTTGGTGTTGAACTAGTCACATTATTTCTTGTTTATATTTATCTAGGGTTTGAAATTATTAATTGTGAGAGTAGTTTCGAAGTCTTTTTAATAATGTTTACATAAACTCTAGGGTTATTATTGTAAGGTTTTAGTATTGTAATGTTTGCTTCAATGTTTAATATATAAGATTTGTTTGTCTTGTTGATGTAGGGTTTACTACGCTGTAAGATTTGTTTAAAGGTTGATATTCATGTTTTCATTTTTATTGTGTTTATGATTGAACGGTTATTATTATTATTGTAGATTTTTTTTGTCGTCTTAACATTCAATGTTTGAACTTTGTTGTTGATATGATGCTCATATTGTAGGGTTAGATTTTTGTAATATCTATGGTATATATGATTAATGTTAGTATGGTAGAAATTTTTATTGATATTATATATTCCTTATATTGATTAGCACCTTTATAATATTGTAAATTTATTATTGTGATAATGTGGCATTACATATTTAAGAGCTTGGTGTTTTATTGACATTATATGTAAATTAATAATTTTAGTTATATGTATATCGCATATTAGCATATTGGTAAATATTACATATTTAGCATTTTTGTATTTTCTTTCTAATATTATGTATTTAGTGATTTAGGGTTTAATGGATATTATATGTTTGGTAAATTAGTATTTTAATCACATGTTTAGCATCAATTATTTTATTTTATTTATTTTTTATTTTGTATTTTTAATATATTAATATAGTTAGTATTAATTATTAGTATCCTAGTATTTTTAGTATCAGCTATTTTTAGTATGTAAATATGTTTAGTATTAATCATTATTAGAACCTTACTATGTTTAGCATTAAGTGTCCCTAATATATTAATATATATAGTATTTAGTTACTTATTTTGACATTCATAATATGTTAGTAGGTATGTGAGGCTTATTATTCTATTACCATATATTAAAAACCTCCCATGTTAGTATTTTTCTATAAAAATTTTATATATAATTTCAAAATTTTGGGAGTGTATTTTCTTAATTATAATTCCCTATGATTTTATTGCGGGGGTATGAGCCTTCGGGCATCACGTACCCTAAGTTCTGAGGGAATATATGTATATATTTATTTATTTTCCTATGTATTTATAAATTCATAAAAAGGAGTAATGTAAAGATTTATTAGATTAACTTAGGGATAATTTTAAATTAATTAGGTGCCGTTCTTAAGAACGGGCCCGTAGGGGGTGCTCGTACCTTCCCCTCGCGTAACCGAACTCCCGACCCCAACTCTGGTAATGTAGACCGATTCTACCCCTAACGGGGTAGTAATCATGTGTTCTAACCGTACTAAAGGTTAGTGGCGACTCCTACACCATGTTTTTCTTGAAAATATTAAATTAATTTTTAATTTCGCTGCCCGGGGCACACGCGCTCCCGGGACGCCGCGACACCAATATGTAAGCATGTAGCGTAGAAGTATAAAGCATTTCAACATTTGTAATTTCAAGATATACACATGTAGCATATAGCATATCATATAAGCATGGAATACATCATTATCATGTGCATTGTATTATACTTTTGCTTGAATTGTTCTTCTGTTGCTTAAGTATTTCATTTCAAAATTATTTAAAAATTTTACCTTCATTCAGTCGGCTGAGCTTATGTCCAGTCGGCTGACCTATCCTTTCTCCTTAAAGGTGTTGTTCAGTTAGCCGACTGATCTTATGTCCAGTCAGCTGATCTTATGTCCAATCGGTTAACCTAGTGAGCTCTATTTGGTTCAGATTTTCTTTTCTTTTGATTTCATATAAACATCCATATATCTTAATACTTTCTATTTTAAGCCTTGTATGATTCATTCATTGATTTGAGGCCAACAACATTCATTAGTTTCAATAAGATAAGCATTGATAAGTTTGAATAATTTTATCCTTATTCTCTATTTCAATTTATTCAATATCTTTGTATGATTTCCCATTGATTTGATATCAATTGAAGTTGAAGAATTTAGTCATACTATTTCATCTTGGTACCCATACTTTCTTGGGTCTGGATTTTTTAAAAAGTGATGCTTCTTTAATTCTCCAAACTTGTTTTGTTTTCACACCTTTCCTCTTTAATGGACATTCAAACTTAACATGCCCCTTTTTCTTACATAGAAAACATGTGGTATGTGTGCAAGCATTTGAGGAGGTGCTAGCATAGTCTTTGAAGGCTTTTGTGTAGTACCCCATATAGAGGTTCTTTTTCCTTTTATTTTCAACTCCATTAAATCCTATGCCTTCTTTATTTAAAGATATTCTTTGTAAGCCAAGCATTTTTATCAAAATTTTCTTATCCTTTCATGAAATTGTAAATGATTTTGGCTTAGTCCTCAATTTTTTTCTTAAGATCATAAATTTCTAAATTTTGTATACTTTTGCCCTTTTCTCGATTTTGAGATATTTTGCTGATTTTATTCTCTAATTCAAAAATATATAGATCTTTCTCATTCTCCATAGAAGTTCGGAATTTTAGATCTTCTATTTCTTTCATCATCTTTTCATTCTTGCTTTCTAATTTCTTGATTTTCAAATCTTTTTCCTTTTCAGCAAGATTTTTAGCTTCTAACTCTTTTATCACAGCTTCATTCTTATTTTCTATTTTCTTGATTTTTGAATCCTTTTCTCTTTCAACAAGTTTAATTGATTCTACCTCTTTCATAACTCCTTCATTCTTATTTTTCAACGATGTGTATCGTTTAGTCACATTAACTAACATCTTATGCACATGAATAAATCATTTTGTAACTCTTCATAAGATGGCATACACTCATCATTGGATTCATTTGCTGAATCATCATAAGAACTATTAAAAGATTTGGATGAGGAGCTTTCTTCATTGTCCCAAGTCATATAGCAAGTATAAGCAACCTCTTAGTCACTTGATTTATTATCGGAACTACTTGTACTCAAATTATACCAAGTAGTGGCTTTCATTGCGTTTTTCTTTTTCTTCTTAGAATCTTTCTTAAGTAGTGGACATTCTGATTTTACGTGTCCATCCTTCTTGCAATTATTACATGTGAGGATTTTATTTTTTGATTTCTTTGTATTAGTTTCTTCTTCATCTGATTCCAAGTTTTGGACTCTTCTTTTGAATTTATTTTTCCTTCTAAGTATTCTTACAAGTTTCTTAGATATGAAGGCTAGTTCATCCTCATCCATTTCATCTTTATCCTCATCAATAGAGTTTTTGTTTGAAGTTTTGAAGGTTATAGATTCTTGAGCTTTAATTTTTCCACTTCTTTCATTCATTGTCATTTCATATGTGATGAGAGAACCTATAAGTTCATCTAAGGAGGTGTTTTTCAAATTTCATCCTTATATTATTGCAGTGGCCTTAGGTTCCCATATAGGTGGCAGCCCTTTAAAAATTTTTCTAATCATTTCATAAGCGGTGTAGGTTTTTCCTAATATATTTAGGGAGCTTATTATGTGGGTGAACCTAGTGTACATGCTAGTGATTGATTCATCCGTTTTCATCTTAAATGCTTCATACTCGCTTGTGAGCATGTATATTCTACTATCTCTAACATCAATGGTTCCTTTATAAGTAACTTCTAATTTATCCCAAATCTCTTTAGCTGATTTGCAAGCCATGACCCTATTGAATCCATTCATATTAAGGGCACAATACAATGCATTCATAGCACTTGAATTTACTTGTAACATCCTATGGTCATTGTTAGTCCATTCTTTTTCTTCTTTGGGTATTTTCTTACCATCTACAAGTTTAGTGGGGATAAGGTCACCATGTGTGACAACTCTCTATACTTTCCAATCCACAGTATGAAGATATATTCTCATCCTTTGTTTCCAAACTATATAATTTAAACCACAAAAGTTAGGAGACCTAGTTGAGGATTGACCTTCTCCAAAGGGAGCTACGCCTATGTGAGCCATTAAGATCATTATATAACTACTTGTTAGGATTTGTTATAACCCCTCTCTGATACCAATTGAAAACTAAGGTGTAGTCCTAAGAGTGGGGTAAATTGGGTTTAAAAATTTTCTTATAATTCCTTTTAAGAATCCTTAACCTCATTTATTTCTTTTAATGAATTCTTGAATTCTTGTTGATTTATTTAATAAACAATAAATACTTAAGCCTTTATACAATTCACAACCACAATTAAAACAAAAACTTAAATAAACAAGTAGTCCTCAAAATCAATATTCAATTAACTAATATCCAAACCAACATATAAGTTTTAGCTTTTGTTTGTTTGCAACCCTGTATATATGAAAGTTTGATTCAACCTCTTAAAGTAAAGATTGATAATGCAAGTTTGCTAATATAAATCCATGTAATAATGAATTTGCTTTCTCAAAATGAAGTGCAATATAAAATCCAATACTCTTTCCAAAAGCTTAAACTTTAAATAAACTTTTAGTTAAAGAGTCTTTGGGTGTTTAACCAATCAACGTACTTCCTTACGGTTTCTGCAAAGTATGGATAAGCCAACATAATCCCTTTCAATTTCCGCAAGCCTAAAAACAATTTAAACTTCAGTTTATTAAATTTCCAAACTTCATAGTATTTATGATTAAGAACTTAAAAACATCCATGCAGTTTATATGTTTGCTGAAAGTAAAAAAAGTAAGGAAAAGAGTGAGACTAGGTTGTTACAAGGTTCAGCTTATCCCCAGACTATGTCCTCACCTTTGACAAACCACCAAAGGATTCACTAAACTAGTTCCTTTTCCAGGCGGAACAACACTGTTACACACTCCTTCAGTAGGCTAAAGCCCGCCTCTCCAAGTGATACCCCTCATTCGGTCACTCCTTCAATTAGGCTAGAGCTGCACCTCTCCAAGCGATGCCCCATGCTTGGTTAATGATCCAAACACCTTGAATCGTCCAAGAACTATAAGAAAATAAGAAATAAACACTTCGTACAAGAACACTCTCAAAACGGAGCAGATTAGTACAAATTTAGCACTATGTACTTCATGAATTTAAATTCCAATATGAAATAGAATTGAAGGTCAAGTGTAAAGATCACCAAGGATTCTTTTGTGATTGAGAAAACTCAATATGAGAATTGTAGAATGATGTTTCAACACAATTCAGATGAATTCCCCTAGCAAGAGTATGAGCAATAGAGAACTTCGAGAGAGATTGGGAATTTTGAATACAAGTATGTTGTGTGATTGCCTTGGTTATTAATTTCTTGGGATTAAGGTAGTATTTATATACTTTTTAGGATTAGTTTCCTTGTTCCCCAAGTTACTTGGAGTTTCCACCAAGTTCTTATAACATTCACATTTGAAAAACTAATTTTCAGAATTTTCTCGTTGGAGTTTAAAATTCAAATTCCTATGGAGTCAATCGGCTGGATAGGTGACTGGCTAGTTCATTTCATAGTGTCAGTCGACTCTATAGGCGACTGGCAACATTCTATCTATCCAAAAATAAGTTCCATTACTTTATCAATTAGTTGGCTCAACCATATTCAAAATGGTCAGTCGGCTAGCCCTCGTCAATCGGCTGACTGATCTTAGTTCAAAATGTCAGTCGGCCAACCAATCTTAGTGTGTTCTGGTCAGTCGGCTGACGAGTTTCATTTTCTAAAAAACTTTCATTTTTGACTTTGAAACTCTTTTTTTATTTGAAAGACTTAAATATAACTTGTCAAAAACATTTTCCAAGGTTTTAATAATCTGTTCTCTAAGCCCATATTCAACCCTAAAAGAGCTTCAATAATATTTGAAAAGATATTTAAAATATGAAACACTTACATGAAGACTTCTAGGACTTTGAACATTCTTGGCACTTGAGTCTTCATGCTTTTCTTTTCTTTGAGCTCTTTTGCTTTGCTTTCTTTTGCCTTTCTTGCTTTTCTTTGAGCTTTGATATACTTTTAAGTTTTCTCTCATATTCTTCCAGTTTTAAAATATCATCTTGAAATCCATGCTTTAAGCTTTATATGTGTTAGCTTTGGTGTATTCCCAAGAGAGGGGGAGGGGGTGAATTGGTATTTAAAATTTTTCTCCTAGGTTAATCTACCTAGAAGCAATATTTACACAACCTAGGGTTTGTCTATGCAATTTCCAAATGTGCAAATAAATATGATGTGGAAATTAAATCATATGCATCATTCACACCAAAATATACACGTGCGGTAAATATAAAGTGCGGAATTATAAATAGACACACTATATATTATCAAGGTTCAGCCAACTGTGCCTACGTCCCCGCCTCTAGCTCGCAAGCCCGAGGATTCCACTAATGACTCACTCAACGGGTGGAACTGCACTCATTACAACCAGGTCAATTCAAGGGGTTGACCTCAACCAACACACGTTAACAAGATGACACACCTAACTTTCCTAATCGGGTCTAAGCCAATTTAGGACTATTTCACAAGGCTAGTCTCCCTCTTCAGACCCGTGCTTGGAAATACAACAGTATTTTTCTCAATCAAGTTGGTACAATGATTGTGCTTTCATGTAAAGCACATATGTACCCAAATACGCATAGTATACTTAATCAATCATATACACATCAACAATGTAGGTAGATGTAAGCTAAGTGATGTGTATATACGTGCAAATAACACTCAATAAGATATGATCACAATAATGTTTAAGAGTGTTCTAAACAAGCAATACTTTGGAATTTAAGCAAAGCACAAATCAATAGCACATCGGTATTTCAAAGATATCAATCAGATATTCATACTAGTTCAAGGAGATTTTCTTCAATAAAATAGGCACACTACTAGTTTGAAAATATTTTGCTTGTTTGAAAATATTTTTGCACAACTAAAAACAAAACTATTGGACACTTGCAATAACAATGCAAATATCCTAAGCTTACTAGGTTATCCCAATACAAGATTTATAGTATGAAAATCTGTGGGATAAACCTAAGCTAAACTCCCCAAAAACATTATCTTAATCACACAAGCACACTGGGAGTATTAGAAATACTAGAAATCATAAGCACACTCACTAAGCTCTTACAATACCAAGATTTATCAAAGGAATGAGTATTTGAGGGTATTTGAGCAAAGTGGGATTTTCAAATAGAGAGGATTTTTTGCTAATTGTTTTTGGCTAATCTCTATTTAATTTTGCAAATGAGCCCCTATATATAGAGAGTGGAAAAAGATAACCGTTGGGGACATGTAGGGCTTTCTTAAAATTGTTTTAAAATGGTTTAAGGAAATTAACCCAACTTAATTAAATTTAACCTTAGTAAAAATAATTTAACCCGCGTGATTCGAGTGGCTGAACTAAGGTGCGGTCGTCCAAACAGACTTAGTCAAAAAGGCATTTTTAAATAGTTTGGTCGCTCGAGTTTAGGGTCAGTTGACTGAACAAAAGTTAGGAGCATTTTTCGCGTGGTTCGAGTGCCCGGTGCTAAGTTCGGTTAACCGAATTGACAAATTCGGTCGCCTGAGGCCCGATTTGAACTAAAAGGTTCGACAACCTGAGTTGGTGAAAAACACCTTGAGAGCGGTTTGGTCGCCCGAGGGCAACATGTTCATTCTTGGTTCGGTAGCCCTAACCCAAGTCAAATTGCAAACTTTCCAGCAATTCGAGCGCCTGAGGAGTTTTGAACTCCTGGGGTTTAGTCGCCCAACCTCTCATATATTTTTGCAATTTTGCCTGATTTTAGTTCAATTAATTTCCCAAATAAAATATGTTTTTGTGGGTACAATGTGCACTAAGTGTAGGGACCTAGGGTCTTTTCAAGTACGCCCCAAAAACTTGGCATCGGTCGACCGAATGGTACCCTAAGGTCATTCGGTCTCTAAGGTTAGTCTATGGCATTTCAGAGCTTACAAATCCTACATGCATGACATGCAGAGATTGTTACAGATCGATATAAATTATTACAGACCCAAATAATATAACATGAATTATAATATAAAATAGATCTTCTGGGTCTTCAGTCTTCAAGCTTTCACGTGCCTTCAAATGATCAAGCTAATATGAACCTGCACCCAAACTTGATAGACATTAAATACTAGAGTCTTTGTCATTATTAAAACTGGGTGTGACCCATGGGGTCAACAATCTCTTCCTTTTTGATGATGACAAATACATTATGCAAAATGTGGGTATTGCCTTGAAAGGCTCCCCCCAGCAATATGCATAATGTTAACGATTTGTCAATGCAAACATTTTTCAATTTTCAGGTACCCGTACCCAATTTTTGCCTCTTCTCCCCCTTTGGCAACAACAAAAAGGGTTATGAAATAAACAACCATAGGCATTGGGTATGATGCATTAATATACAAGATAAGTTTGGGAAATTTTAGAAATTTCGGCAGCATGCCATTTGAAAATAGGGCATTTTCCTAAAAATACCTATATAGAAATGATTTGATTGAGTTTTAAATTTACAATATGTCCACAACAATCAATTCAACCACTTCAGTATTTCTCAAAATATAAATATAACTACCAATCATGCAAGAGATATGATAGTTATGCATTTCATAGCACACACGACCCATGGGGTCAACAATCTCTTCCTTTTTGATGATGACAAATACACTATGCAAAATGTGGGTATAGCCTTGAAAGCGCTCCCCCTGGCAATATGCATAATGTTAATGATTTGTCAATGCAAACATTTTTCAATTTTCAGGTACCCATACCCAATTTTTGCCTCTTCTCCCCCTTTGGCAACAAGAAAAAGGGTTATGAAATAAACAGTCATAGGCATTGGGTATGATGCATTAATATACAAGATAAGTTAGGGAAATTTTAGAAATTTCGGCAGCATGCCATTTGAAAATAGTGCATTTTCCTTAAAATAACTGTATAGAAATGATTTGATTGAGTTTTAAATTTACAATATGTCCACAACAATCAACTCAACCACTTCAGTATTTCTTAAAATATAAATATAACTATCAATCATGCAATATGATAGTTATGCATTTCATAGCACACACAAATTTATAGAGTATAAAAACATGACAATTGTAACAATTAAGCACACAAACTCTATAATTGGTCATTTAAAGAATAAATGACATGAAAACAGAATTAGACCAGAATTATCCACAAACCATAGAAATTTAAATTATATCATAAGACCCATGAAAGATTTGAGTTTAAAAACACACGACATATGATACCAAAGAGAAGGTTTGATCATAAATACAGTCTAACTAGTTCGCATGCATTTTTATGTGTAATTGTTGAACTAGTCGTGCAGTTTTAAAAACATCTATGTATATAAGAGTAATAAGGCAAGTGATAAATAGTTTAGTTTTGAAATTTGATCTTGCCAAAAGTACATGTAAATATATATATATATATATATATATATATATATATATATATATCCCCTTTATGATGTTAGCTTAAAGTATTAGGGGTTGCTTACAAAAAAAATTGAAGATCATGCAAGCAAGCAACATTTTTCTGGTTTTAGCATTTAAGTATAATTCATAATATAACCAGAAAACTACAACCATAAAGATCCTAACGATTTAATAATCGCATGCAATATCATATGGAAAATACAAACAGTTGTGGCAATATAAACATGCTTCAAATTATGATTTTCAATAAAATCTTTTCATTCAAGTACATGCCACAATGAATTCATTCAAGATCTAAGCTAAATATATGGGTAAGCAAAATAGGATAGTAATTTAATTCTAGATGCTCTCCTTATCAATTTGAATATATGCTTAGATTCGTTAACTACTTATACAAACCAAAGATTAATTTTATTATGCTTAGTAGTATAAGCCATCAATCCAAATCTTTAAAATCAACTATACTAAGTATTTGTCAATTACATGTCATCATTTGATTAGTATAGTTGTCCCAATAGATTGTAGATGCATCAGAGAGTATATATTGAGGCGTGCAATAATGTTCATGACCCAAGAACATTCCATATCAAATCATAAGCCTTTAAGCATTGGATATAATATTTAGGGTATTCTCAAGAGCCTTGATAATCAATAAATGAAAGTGATGCATATGGATCATTTATGCGCTTCCTATAGGGATGCATTTAAGCCTTTCTAAATATTTGATGATTATGCCAGGATGAAGTTTAATTATTCAATTGATTTTCACTCATCCTTTCAAAAACATTTTAATATTTTTATTATTATAATCATCTTTAACATAGGGTTTTGGTTTAAGAAAAATCCTGTCAAAATTTCGGCAGCATGCCGTCTGTAAATTGGATATTTCCAAAATTTTCATGCACCAAAACCTGATAAATTCAAGCAATCAATTCAAAATGAATCAATTTGAGCATGTGAGAACCTATAATCCACTACCAGCATGCAATTCTCATCAACCGCATTCGCCATGCAAGAGACATTTTATACTAAGCATGCATTCCAGTAGTATAAACAATTTATAAAACATAATATATCCATCAATAATATGCACAATAAAGAATAGAGGATAGAATGTGTCCAGTGCAATATTGGTATTCATTTAGGCATTCAAACATGTAGTATGATTATGAGAGCATTTAGTTAATATAATAATCAAAGAAGGATGCTCCCCCTAAGTTATGCACTTAAGCATTTTATGCCTTTTCTTATAGTTCAAGTTCTTTAGCCAAGTGTTTTAAGATTTTTAGTTATTATATCTTGGCATGAAATGCTTTAGGCTTATTGGAACAAAAGGTCACAATGTATATTCGTTTAAGTGTGATAAGCCTATAACTGCCTCTTTTCTTACCATCTTCAAAATGTGAGAGGCATGAGATTGAATGACTTTTAAATTTAACTCATCATGCATAGGTTTCTTTCAAATTTCATTTCATAATCTAGATTGGAAACCTGGTGCAAATAATTTTAGCCATTCAACATCATTCTGATAAGGTGAAGCTCTAAATGATTTGATGTAATGTTTGAGAGCTTATGAAGTGAATTAAAAATAAATACTCTTAAAAAATTAAATTATCATTTAGTTCAGAAGAATATTTAGAAAGAGTGGAAATTTTCCAAAATATTTTCGTTGCTTAGTAATCAAGTCCAGGTATGAGCAAAGAGCGTCTAAGAGAGTAAGAATTTTTGAATACAACTCTTTGGACAATGTTATGTATCCTTTGGATATAACTATAATTATGAAGCAAGGATACTCTTCGGTGAGTAGAAGGGACCTTACCAAATATGAGCGTGGTTTTTAAGGATTTCCTATTGATGGGATGGTGAACCAAAATTAGAGGAGTTATGATTTAAACTCAAAGGAAACAATCCCCTAGTGCATGCCTCTAATTTGATTATGAAGTATGTCTTTAATAAGCACCAGTAGAATAAGAACTTATTATCAATGTTTATACCTAGAGTGATGACCAGTTTTTGACTAATGAGATCAGAGAAAAGTGATACAAGGCAAGACGAATCCCTAAAGCTCAATTCTGTGCAATGGACAAAAGTATGCTTAAACTTGTGATTTTCATGTTAACATGGGTCAAGCATTTTGAGTTAAATACCATGTCCAATTTGAAGTGGATAAAGTGTCTTAGTATAACAAGATAGTTTAGTGAGTGTGTATACTAAGAATTTCATTTTAAGCAACAATCACCTCCCAAACCTACAGTCATCACAACCCCCTTAACCTAAGCCTAAGAACTAAAGAAACATTTAATAAAGTAATATTAATTTAAATCCATTTTCCTTAGGACCTACAGGATTTGCCTTGTTGATTATCCATTTCATTTCTCTATCTAAGCCCCTGACACCTTTCGGTGGATAATTATATTTCATGTGCCCTATCTTTACAACGTATAAGTAAGTTTTATATGTGCGTGAAAGATTGTGCTTATTTATTCTGGTTTTACTCATTAAGGAATTTTTATGACTGTGGGACTTTAAATATGAACCCTTTTTCAAAGATTTATTTCTTTTAATTCCTAAGGGTTTATTATGATTATTCTTTTCATATTCTACTTTGGGTGCAACTATAGAATAATCATCTGTTTCCTTTTCTAAGTAGATAATTTTCAATATCTTCTTAATCTTTCTCTTCTCAAGGATAGCATAATAATCTTTTAATTCTTTTAATTGTATAGCTAACCCCTTATTCTCAATTTAAAAAAATGATTTCTACTTAGATATCTTAACTAGAAATTTATTCATTTTTAATAAAGTTTTTTCTAGTTTTTCAAATGACAGCATGCTTTTATTGTTCAATTCAGCACATGATTCATCATAAGAATCAACACAATTGTTTTCATATGAATTATTGCATGCAACCACAACAGTATTTTCACAAGGAATACCAGATGATTAATCATATAATGTATTGCAATATTTTTTACAAGAATCATCACGTGCATCAATAACAAGGTTATCACAATATTCAATAGATGATTCAGCACAAGTAGCAACACAACATTCAACACATGAATCCTCAAATGAGCTAGAGTGAGAATCATATACCTTATGTTTTGTTGATGTTCTATCCCTATCACTTACCACTCCCTGATTATCTGAACATGACATCTCTGGAGTGATGGTTCCCTTTTCCTAGGTCTCTCCATATTTCTTTTCCAGCTCAACCCAGATCTCCCTCGCATTTGTACATGCCATAATCTCAAACAAAATGTTAGAGTCTAAAGCACAATATAACATGTCCATGGCATGTGAATTTGCATGCAACAAATTAATATCATTTTCTATTGGCATAAAAATTCTTTTATCAATCACTTGCCAAGCCCTCCAATTCCTAGATTTTATAAAAATGGTCATTCTAATTTTCCAAACAATAAAATCTACACCATAAAAAAATGGAGGATCTAAAAGGGATCGTCCCACACTGAATGGGGAAACACCAAACTGAGCCATTGCGATCTTTTTGTAAAAACATTTAATTTTAGTGCAACAAGGCTCTAATACCAATTGTTAGCTTTGGTGTATTCCAAAGAGGGGGGGGGGTGGGGTGAATTGGTATTTAAAATTTTTCTCCTAGATTAATCTATCTAGAAGTAGTATTTACACAACTTAGGGTCTGTGTATGCAATTTCCAAATGTGTAGACAAATATGATATGGAAATTAAATCATATGCATTATTCACCCCATAACATACACATACGGTAAATATAAAGTGCAGAAATATAAATAGACACACAATATGTTATTGTGGTACAGCCAACTGTGCCTACATCCCTGCCTCTAGCTCGCAAGCCCGAGGATTCCACTAATGGCTCACTTAACGGGGGGAGCTGCACCGATTACAACTAGGTCAATTCAAGGGGCTAACCTTAACCAACACGCCTTAACAGGATGGCACACCTAATTTCCTAATTGGATCTAAGCCAATCCAGGACTATTTCACAAGGCTAGTCTCCGTCTTCAAACTCGTGTTTGGAAATACAGTAGTATTTTTCTCAATCAAGTTGGTAAAGTGATTGTGCTTTCATGTAAAGCAGATATGTACCCAAATACGCGCAGTATACTTAATCAATCACATACGCATCAACAATGTAAGTAGATGTAAGCTAAGTGATGTGTATATATGTGCAAATAACACTCAACAAGATATGATCACAATAATGTTCAAGAGTGTTCTAAACAAGCAATACTTTGGAATTTAAGCAAAGCACAAATCAATAGCACATCGGTATTCGAAAGATATCAATAAGATATTCAAACTAGTTCAAGGAGATTTTCTTCAATGAAATAGGCACACTACTAGTTTGAAAATATTTTGCTTGTTTGAGAATATTTTTGCACAACCAAAAATAAAGCTATTGGACACGTGCAATAACAATGCAAATATCCTAAGCTTACAAGGTTATCCCAACACAAGATTTATAATATGAAAATTTGTGGGATAAACTTAAGCTAAACTCCCTAAAAACATTATCTCAATCACACAAGCACACTGGGAGTATTAGCAATACTAGCAATCACAAGCACACTCACTAAGCTCTTACAATACCAAGATTTATCAAAGGAATGAGTATTTGAGGGTATTTGAGCAAAGTGGGATTTTCAAATAGAGAGGATTTTTTTCTAATTGTTTTTGGCTAATCTTTATTTAATTTTGCAAATAAGCCCCTATATATAGAGAGTGGCAAAAATATAACCGTTGGGTACATGTAGGGCATTCTTAAAATTGTTTTAAAACGGTTTAAGGAAATTAACCCAACTTAATTAAATTTAACCTTGGTAAAAATAATTTAACTCGCGTGATTTGACTGGTTGAACTGAGGTTCGGTCATCCGACCAGACTCAATCAAAAATGCATTTTTAAATAGTTCGGTCGCAGGGTCGGTTGGCTGAACAAAAGCCAGAAACATTTGTTGCTTGGTTCGGGTGCCCGGTGCGAAGTTCGGTTAACCGAATTGACATATTCGGTCACCCGAGGCCTGATTTGAACTAAAAGGTTCGGCAGCCTGAGTTGGTGAAAAGTACCTTGATAGAGGTTCAGTCGCCTGAGGGCAACACATTCATTCTTGGTTCGGTAGCCCTAACCCAAGTCAAACTGCTGGCTTTCCAGTAGTTTGGGCACCCGAGGAGTTTTGAACTCCTAGGGTTCGGTCGCCCAACCTCTTATATTTTTTTTGAATTTTTCCCAATTTTACTTCAATTAATTTCCCAAATAAAATATGCTTTTGTGGGTACAATGTGCACTAAGTGTAGGGACCTAGGGTCTTTTCAAGTATACCCAAAAACCTGACGTCGGTCGACCGAAGGGTACCCTAAGGTCATTCGATCTCTATGGTCAGTCTATGGTATTTCTGAGCTTACAAATCCTACATGCATGACATGTAGAGATTATTATAGACCGATATAAATTATTACAAACCCAAATAATATAACATGAATTACAAAATAAAATAGATCTTTTGGGTCTTCAGTCTTCAAGCTTTCATGTGCCACCAAATGATCAAGCTAATATGAACCTGCACACAAACTTGATAGACATTAAATAGTAGAGTACTTGTCATTATCAAAACTGGGTGTGACCCATGGGGTCAACAATATGATCATCCTTCTTTAAAGTATAAGCTTGCATTTTCATGCTTAAGCTTCATATGATTATCCTTCTTTGAAGTATAAGCTTGCATTTTGATGCTCGATCCTTGTGAGTCTTGAAATATCATTACTCAATAAATATGTTAAGTTTCACTTGTTTGTTAGCATCAAAATAGGATGTTAAGCCTTGTAAGGCCAACAAAAATCCATTCAATAAATCAATAAAACTTGAAGAGGTTCAAACTACTCAAAAACCAAAAGACATAGAAATAGTAGAAGCAAAAGAAGAAGAAAATGAAGTAAGTTCAAATAATTATGCTGTAGAAAATACTGAATTACCCAAAGAATAGAAATATGGAAGATGATTACGCACTTAAATTGCATAATTAGGTGTCTTAATTCATACATTGAGGCGTATATTTTTAATTAAATACCTAATTAAATACTCTCAATATTTCAATAGTGTGTTCTATTTATAAAATTTGGATTTTATTAAGTAATTTATGAATTTTTGATATTTTTTTTTATTGTAGGGCAATTATTAGAACCAAAAATGGACACTACCTCGTATTTTCGGCATAACTTCCTTGTCCGTGCTCCGAACAAGACGATTCAAAAATTTGGGGAAAGTTGAGGAAGTGCTCTATGACTTTCATGTTTCGTTCTTTGAGAGATATGTAGACATCCCATTTTTACTCAGGCCCAATATATTTATTACTATTATTATTATTATTGTTATTTTATTATTATTATTATTTTTATTATTTTATTTATTCTTATTATTATTATTATAATTATTATTATTAATTTTCATTAATCTTATTATTATTATTATTATTATTATTATTATTATTATTATTTTCTTTACTATTATTAGTATTATTATTATTATTTTTCATTAGTATTATTATTATTACTTTTATTTTTATTTTTTACTTCTATTTATATTGTTTATTATTATTTATTATTATTAATATTATTTTTAATTTTTATTATCATTATTATTAGTATTTTTATCTTTATTATTATTATTATTATTATTATTATTATTTTTCATTAGAATTATTATTATTACTTTTATTTTTATTTTTACTTCTATTTATATTGTTTATTATTATTATTATTATTTATTATTTTCATTATTATTGACATTATTTTTAATTTTTATTATTATTATTATTAGTATTTTTATCCTTATTATTACTATTATTATTATTATTTTATTTATTATTATTATTATTTTACTATTATTATTTTTATTATTATTATTTATTTATTTATTTTTGTTATTACTATTATTATTATTTTGCTATTATCATTATTTTTACCTTATTATTATTATTATTATTATTATTATTATTATTATTATTATTATTATTACCTTATTAATAATTATTCTCATATATATTATTTCCAAAGAGAAAAATACCATAAACCAAAAAAGAAAGAGGGAGTTAGGGTTTCAAAATAATTTTTATAAAAAGGCCCTTTGCTTCTCTTCTAATGGGGGGGGGGGGGGGGCACTGCACAAAATAAAAAAAGCCGGAGAAGCCAAGAGCGCAGGCCAGCGCTGGGGGGCAGAACCAAAGAAAAAACAAAAAAAAAAAAACCCTATCCTCTCCTTCTAGCCTGGCATTCATCTCCTTCATTCCCACTCTCCATCTCATGCCTCCTTTTCTCTGTTTTTTTCCCATACAGAACAGCCGCCCAGCAATCATCCCGGCCAATCTCCGGCCACTCCTTGCTCTGGCAAGTCTCTTGAACACCAACAGACAGCCCCGGAGGGCTTCTCCAGCCTCCAGCCGAAGCAGCACTGCCGTGAGCAGCCAACATCCATTCACCGAGCCAAACTCCCCTGCAATAGCAGCAGAAGATCCGTCTACAACCGGCCACCTCCGTCCCCATCCGACCATCATCTGCAAACAGCAACCGAGAACCATATTCGCCCAAGAACTCCTTGGCGAACTATAGCAGGAACCACCACACATGAACCCCAGCCCCTTGCCGAGGCCATCCTCGGCTCTCTGCCGCTGCAACTCTGGCTAGAACCCAGGCAACCTCCATGGCCAGCCATAGCAGCTGGCCTCCCTGCTACTCCATGCCAATAAACACGCCTACACCCACCCGCACACACACTTTTACACACATTAAAACACACACCTAAACACATGTATTTAACACACTCTTTTACACACATTAAAGCACACACCTTTACAGGAACTTTTAACACACACAACAGGTATATACACACACACATTTTTTGTAAAGTTTGAATTTTGTTTGTTATTAACATTTACTTATATTTATTGTTTCAAGATTTTTAATAATTAATGTCCATATTTATAAATATTAATTTGTTTGTTCTCATTCTTGTAGGATTTTTCTTTTTATTACCAAGGTAAGATTTCAATTGTAATATTTATTTTTAGTTTAAATCGTAATATTTTTATGTTGTTAATATGGTATATTTTGGATTATTAGTATTGTTGCATTAATGCCGTATATCTTGGATTTTTCCCTATTGCTATGTTAATTACGTCTATATATTAGGGTTTTGATTCATTCATATTGTTCATGGTATTTTTAGAATTGTTAGGATCTTAGCATATATGGTGTTTTTAGTATTTTAATGTATATAGTGATAGTATTATAGTATTTATATTATGTTTACATATGGTGAGATTTATGATAGTATCTTTAGTATCATAACATATATAGTATTACGGTACTTTATTACTTGTTTTGGCATTCGTAATATTCTCACTATTATTATGTGTATTGTGGTAGTGTAGTATTTTTGTTCATGCCATATATTTATATTTAGTATTTTAGTTTATTATCCTATTTTCACACATCAAAACCTCCCAGAAACTTTGGAAATATCATAAAGTATTTATAAAATCCTATAAAATTTTGAAATAAATGTGGGAGTTATTTTCATAAAATATTTTCTTGATTTTTAATCCCTATGATTTAAATGCGGGGGTATGAGCCTTCGGGCTTCACGTACCTTAAGCTCTGAGGGAATATATGCATATATTTATTTATTTATTTTCTCTATGTATTTATAAATCCATAAAAATGAGTAATTTAAAGAATTATTAGATTAACTAAGGGATAATTTCAAATTAATTAGGTACCGTTCGTAAGAACGGGCGCGTAGGGGGTGCTCGTACCTTCCCCTCGCGTAACCGAACTCCCGACTCCAACTCTGGTAATGTAGACCGATTCTACCCCTAACGGGGTAGTAATCATGTGTTCTAACCTCACTAAAGGTTAGTGGCGACTCCAATAATCTTATTTTTAATTGAAAATTAAAATTGATTTTTATTACGCCGCCCGGGGCACACGCGCTTCCGGGATGCCGCGACAAGATATAAGCTTTAGAATGATCGAAATTGGACTTGTTCTCTGAAAGAGAGAAACTTGAAATGGAGGAAACAAATAAAGAAAAAAAAAATGAGTTTGATTTGACCCGGCCATGCAGCCGAGTCCTTTTCCTTTGTGCGCTAGGCGTAGGGCTAAGGGGTTCCTCCTTTATATATATATTTTTTTCTTTTCCCTTTACCCGGCAAGCACCCCTCTTCCTTCTCTCCACTCTCCCTTGCACACAACACCCCTCCACTCTCTTTTCTCTTCTCTCCCTCTCTCTCTTTTAGTTGTTCTTTTCTCTTTAAATCTTCTATTTAACTATAGCCTCCTCTATTTCCTCTTCCCTTCTCTCCCTCTCAGTTTGCTCTCCCTTACGCCTACCACAACCACAGCCCCCGTACTGCTTCTGTTTTCTCCCTTTCTGCCCGTGAACTCCCACAGCACCTCTCGGCACTCTCTTAACTTCTCTGGCTTCCCTCCTAGTTCACAGCTGTGTCTCTCTATGTCTCAACTTCTCTGGCATTCGTTCGGTGGTTGCTTGTCTTCTGCTAGTCGTTTTCGGCTCTAGACACAGCCTCTCAGTTTCGGCACTCCCTTATCTTCTCTGGTCATCTCGAAGAGCTCTAGCGGCAGTCTCTAATCTCTCTCTCTTTCTTTATTTTCTCTCATCTCTTATCTCTCTTATCTCTCTTCCTTATTATTTGATTTTCTTTATTTGAATCTTAAATAAGCGTTGGGATCTTTTTTTTTTTTTTTTAAAGTCATTTTGCTTGTTTTGTTACTTAAAATTATTTAATAGTTTTAATTTAATCTCTCTCTCTCTCTCTCTCTCTCTCTCTCTCTCTCTCTCTCTCTCTCACCTATCTCTCTCTCTTCCCTTACACACACACACACACACACTCTCTCTCTCTCTTCTCTTATCTTATTACTCTTTTTGCTTTATATCGTACTTAGTTGGACCTTTTTATTTAAAGTATTGAAGTGTCTCTTTAATTTTTATTTGAGTTATTTAGTTTATTTTGTTTTTCTTTCTTTTGTTCAAAAAGATCTTTGTAGGTATTTAAAGATTGCCTATAGGTAATTTTGTTAATAAAGTTAGTATTTTTCTTCAGTAATCTGTTAGATTTTAGGTTTGGTTGATCTCGAAATAAAATCTAGTATTTTTATTTAGTTGGATTTTAATCATTGATTAGCATAGTGATTTTTGTTTGGTTAGTTGAATGTTTGCAGGTTTATTTACTTTAATATTCTGGTATTAAGTCTGGCTTTCATTTAGTTGCCCACGTGTGTTTAATTTTTAGTTAGGGTTTACTTGATTTAAGTTTTATTGCAAAAAAAAAAAAAAAAAATCTCAAAACATAAAGAAACCGAATCTAAACTGTGTTTAGTGGCCTTTTTTGTTTCTTATTTTTTGATTGGAATTATGTAAAATCTGGAGTTAAACTGCATTCCTTGAGGAAACGATCTGACTTTTGGGCTAAATATTACACAACAAAACTCCTATACTTGGGATAGCTTCTGAGCTGCTTATTTTTTAAGTGAGTCAAGTTTTTGGCGCTGTTGTCGGGGAATGTCAGTTTTTGTTTCAAATTAGTATTTTTCCATTTGTTTTAATTTTTCTCATGAAAAAGAAAAGGAAGAAAAAGAAAAAAAAAAAGAAAAAGGAAAGTGGCTGCATCTGCACCATGCACGCTTATGAATTTTTTGCAGCCCACACAAACCACACAACCATCTTGCAACATATTGCCTAAGAGTGCACATAACTTTAACATTAAGTCTTGAATAATATATGTGATACCTCAATTTTATGGGATGAAGTGTGAAAATTTGTATCAACATTTAACTGATTTTGAGCTTGCATGTGTTACATTCATAGATGGGGCTGCTACTAATCAACCAATTAGATTGCGCCTATTTCCTTTTTCATTGAAAGACAAGGCTAAGATGTGGTTAAAACGAATTTCGATATAAACTTTTTACCTTATAAAGAACTCAATTTTTGTAGGAACAAATCAATCAATTTATGCAAAGAGTTAATGAGACATTTCATGAATGTTGGGAGAGATTTAAAGATCTGGTTAACATGTGTCCCCACCATGGATTTAAATCATGGCACCTGGTCAACTATTTCTACAGTGCATCGACTCCTGAATTGAAATAGTTTGTTCAAACTATGTGTTTAAGATATTTCTTTGACAAAGAGCCTGATGAGGCATTAGATTTTCGGGACAATTTAGCTGACTATGCTCAGCAGTGGAACACTAGGATTGACAGAAGACCAATTGCAGCTTAACCATTGAAAGCAGTAGATGGTGGAGAGTGGTATGAATTGAAAGATGATTTTTATGTTGAAGCACATCTGGCTGAACTCACTAGAAGAGTGGAGGCTATGGAGATGGAAAGGAAAATAATACAAAGTGGCTTTGAAATCAACCTTCCCAGTCCTATGCACCCCTTTATCAGCCGTCATATCATTAGGTTGCCCTTCAGCATCAGTATCAGCTACAAAAGATCTCTCAGAGCTATGCAACTTCAGGATTTCAATCTAATGCAGCACTTACTCCACTGGAGAAGTCTCTTGAGGATGCTCTTCAGTAGTTAATGCAAATTCAAGTCACAACTAACAATCAGTAGACTCATGCCATACATGAATTGCGGGACACCATTAATGAGATGAGCATGCAATTGAATATCTTATAAAAATGGAAATTTATGGTAGAACCTTAGCCTAATCCTCAAGAATACCAGAATTAACAGTAACAAATACATAATGTTTCTCTTAAGACAACGAAGGTTGTTATTACTTCGAGAAGTGGAAAAGAAGTTTCCCAACCTGAGATACCCACTGATAGACCAATAGTTGTCTAGACACCTGAAGTTACAATTGAGATAGATGAGGTCAAATAAAAATCAGATAAAGCGAGCCAAAAAATTGAAGAACTCAGTTATCATGGAGACCAAGACCAGTAAGGAGTACCAACCTATGATACCTTAACCTCAGAAATTGATAGTCGTGGAACCATCATTCCATACTGGGGTAAAATGTCAAGGAATGCAATGCCGAAGCAAATCCCCGCAGTGGTAAGGTGATGGGAACACCCGATAAAAAGGATGAGCATACTAGTGAGAATTTAACTTTCAAGGAACCAGGTAAAAATTCTAATGTTGATGCTTCTGAAGAACCAAAGGTAACTGCTCTGACAACTTTGCCTCAAAGACCGGTTTTTAAAGAAGTGAATTTCCTGAAAAATATACTGAAAAAAAATCTTTTCTTGTTAAAACAAGGAAGACAGTATGCACATGTTTTGTCTAGTACCTTAAGAACGTATTGATATATTTAAGGCTAACTTTTGTGTGGGTAACAAGACTGATTCATTGTGGCAACTCAAATTTGGAGACTCGCCGGTTCTATTTATGGACCTGTACCCACCAGATAAAATTCCTCCAGAGCCTTCGCTAGATAGATTGTAATGTTTTTCTTTCCCTTCTTTTCATTTTGTTTTACCTTACTTTATTTTTAGTTTATCATTAGGTACATTTCTATGTAGTTTTAGTTTTTCTTTTCCATAAATTCTCTACCCAGGTACATTTTATTTCTCCTATGCATATCTTTTCTATTTTCCCAATGCTTTCACATTAAGAACAATGTTTCACTTTAGTTGGGGGGTGGTGAGAATTTACATGTGACGCTATGCACGTCCACTTACTGAGTTTTGTATTAATTAATTAAAGAAAGATAGAAAGAAAGAAAGAAAGAAAGGATATTGAGGATAGATGATTATGCCATGATTAACACTGACGTATACCCTTCACATACTTGCATATAACCTAAGAATTACACACTCGAGTCATTTGTGAGTAGTTTCTCTTTATATAACTTTGTAACTCCATGAAGGCTGATTGGTAGTTCATTCGTATTAATTTGGTTATATAAACTCTTGTATTTACATGATATCTCAAGAGGTTGAATAGACACATTCCCATGATTCATTGCACTTAGGGTTCCTTGTGAGCACTGAAAGAACACCCGTGGTGACTATGACAACTTATGAGGTATCCTTGAGCTATTTATCATCCTTTTGAGTGTTAACATCAAATCAGAGTTCATGAAACTCAATTCTCTTTTTGGATGATTCTTTGTACACTAGTCTCTATTTTTGACTTACTAGCCTAGAGGTGGCATCTAGTGGAGAGACAGAAACCTAGGTCTTGTAGCCTACTCAAGATGTGAAGGCTGAGCCACCCTTAGAGATAGACTTAGTTCATGGAGTACTATTCGAGCATTGATTCCTATTGGTGATATGAAGACGATAAAAGAAGTGCAATGATTGTCCTAATTGATAATGAAAAGACAAAAATTGAAAAATGAGCAGAAGAAAGAATAAGGAAAATAAAAATGCACATGAAGTGAAAGGTTAGTACCTGCTCCACACAAATACTACAAAGAGTCAGGGACACGACACATGTTCTCCACATATGAAGACTCTTCAACCGCTTAATGCTTCAAATGTATTTTCGCCTGGTTTGTGAATAAGTTGATCTAGGGTAGCCTTGGTTGGATATGGCAAGTACATGGGAAGATGCTAGGGTGAAGGATCTGACACCTCAAAAATAGGCTGGATCCTTTTCATACTAGTCCACTCCATACATTTAGCGTTTGTTCCTTACAATATGTGGGATGTTTGATCGCGATACTTCTCCTCACATATAACGAGTGAAGCCAGTATTTTAGAGTGTTCTTGAGGATATATCAGTTAGACTGAGTCAAAACGATCATTCTGTAGGTATCCACTAGTATCTTGGGTGTAACAAGTCATATACATTACACATATCTCGAGACTTCGCCTATTTATACTTAGATTTATATGACTATGTTAACTCTGAATTGTACTACTGGTTAACTTCATGTGAGTATATTGTTCGTAATTGCTATATAATGATGAAACTTGCATGAATGACTTACTTTAGAATTGTGTGCATTGTATATGATGAGCTTATGTGAAATTTGGTTATATTCCTATATGTGAAATGGTATAGCTGTGTGGCATGTGCAGTCATTTCATGTTTGTTGGAGTTAGTATTTGTGGGTGCCACCTTGGAATTCATTCACGTTATTTGTTAGAGACTAGCAAAACATTAGTGGGGGGGGGGGGGGTGTGATTATGTGCTTAAATTGCACAATTAGGTGTCTTAATTCATGCATTAAGGCATATATTTTTAATTAAATACTGAATTACTCTCAGTATTTCAATAGTGTGTTCTACTTATAACATTTGGGTTTTATTGAGTAATTTATGAATTTTTGGTATCATTTTATCGCAAGGCAATTATTGGAAGCAAAAATCAATACTACTTCATATTTTGGGTGTAAATTCCTCGTTGAAGCTCCGATCGAGACGATTCAAAAATATGGGAAAAAGATGAGGAAGTGCTTTATAACTTTCATGTTTTGAGTTTTGAGAGATACGAGCTTTAGGATGGTCAAAATCAGACTTGTTTACTGGGAGAAAGAAACTTAAAATCGAAGAAACCAATAGAGGAAAAATAAATAAAATCTACAGATTTATACTTTGAGGCAAAGTTTTCAAAAGTCAGAATCTTTCATCTTTTGAAAATTATATTGGTGATTCATACTAAGTATTGAGCTTCAAATTCTTTTATATTTGAATTACCTTGAAGTATCATTGTACTGATTATTGTACTAATCAACTCTGCTATGAGAGTTTTATTTTGTACACAAAATTTCTTTATTTTCATTCTTAGACAATTCAGAGCTGTTGAATCATTGGACCAAACGAGGGATTGTCGTTTGGAGAGGCGGGCTTTAGCCTAACATAAGGAGTGGTTGTAAACAGGTGTTGTTCCACCCAGTAACGGAACTGATATAGTGGAACCATTTGGTGTTTTTCCAAGGGCGAGGACGTAGGCTGTGTTGAAGCCGAACCTCGTAAAAATCTTGTGTCTTTCTCTCTGCTTTACTTTATATTCTTTACTTGCTATTGTTGTATGGTTTAAAAGTGTAGGTTGCAAGTTTTTTAAGTGAGAAAGAAACAAAGGTACTTGATATTTAGAAAGTACATTTTGATTAACCGTTTGCGGAAACCCAAAAGGGAGTACGTTGGTTAATTTGCGGAAATCTTGATCAAGTGAAGTGCATACTAAAAGCTTATAGGGAAATCAACAAAAACTCTAATATTCTTGGTTGAGTGATTGAATTACTTTGATTTCATTTTTGAATTTAAATTTCAGTATTTTTTAAGTGTGATTATCATTTATATATTTTGTTTTTTGGGTATTAAAATCAAAATCTTAAAAATCATTAAAATTTAAAAGAATCCAATTCACCCCTCCCCTCTTGGGAAGCTATTCCTTATTTCAATTGGTATTAGAGACTAGTTATAGATATTCCTAACAAGAAACTATAAAAAGATCTAATGGCTAACATTGGAGTAGCACAATTTGGTAAAGGACAATCCTCAACCAATCCACCAATCTTTTGTGGACACAATTATATTTTTTGGAAAAAAAGGAATGGAAATATATCTCCAACACATGGATTGGAAAGCTTGGGAAGTTGTTATGGATGGAAATCTTTTCCCTACTAAGTTGGTTGATGGAAAACATACTCCAAAAGAAAAGAAAGACATGACCGACTTAGATTATAAAATGCTTCAAATAAATGCAAGTGCTATAAATGCGTTATATTGTGCATTAGATGCAAATGAGTTTAATCGAGTCATGGCCTGCAAAACAACTAAGGAGATTTGGGATAAACTAGAAGTAACTTATGAAGGAACCGTTGATGTTAGAGACAATAGGGTAGACATGCTAACAAGTGAATACGAAGCATTCAAAATGAATTCTGATGAAACAATATCAAGCATGTACACCAGATTTACTCACATAATAAACTCTTTAAGTGCGTTAGGAAAAACCTACACTACATATGAAATGATCAGAAAAATTCTAAGAGGCCTACCCTCTATTTGGGAACCAAAGGCCACAGCTATCACGGAAGGAAGAAACCTTAAGACTACTTCTCTGGATGGACTTATAGGTTCACTTCTTACATATGAAATGGCATTGAAAGAAAGGAATCCTGAGTCAAAACATAAAAGATCCATAGCTCTAAAAGCATCTAGTCATAGCACTAGTGAAGAAGAAAGCGAAACAAGTGACTTAGATCAAGATGAATTGGCATTCATTACTAAGAGACTAGGAAAATTCTATAGAAGAAATAAAAGGTTTCCTAGAAAGTTTAATAAAAAGAAAACTAAAAAAGGAGATACAAGTAGGAAAGAAAATAAAGGTAAGAATGAACTACCAATCTATTATCATTGCAAAAAGCTAGGGCATATTAAACCTGAGTGTCCATTATTCAAGAAAGATAAGAAGAAAAAGAAGGAAGCAATGAAAGCCACTTGGGAGGACTCAAGCTCCAACGAAACTAAATTCGAATCAAGTGAACAAGAGATGACAAATATATGCTTCATGGCGAACGACGAAGAGGTAAACTCTTATTACTCTTCAACCGAATCTCAAAATGAGTCTTGTGATGAGTCATGTGATAATTTGCCTTCTTATAAGGAATTACAAACTGAATTATTTTCATTACATAAAAGATTTATAAAAGTGTCTAAAAGAAATATAACTTTGAAAGATCAAAATCAAGAACTAATAAAGCAACTTGAATCATTCAAAGTTATTGAAGAAGAAAAAAAACTTATATTAAGAAGTTGGAAGAAGAAATAAACATAGCAAAAGAAGAATTAGATAAAACTCATAAAAATGATTTGAATAAGAAAAAATTAGAAATAAATGAACTCAAAAACATAGTTGATAGAAAAGAAAAGATTATCTATAATTTTACTAAAGGTAAAGAAAACTTTGAAAAGATGATTGGACAGCAAAGGATTCTTGGAAACAAAGAAGGTATATGCTATAATGGAAAAGCAAATAAAAGGAATAAAAAGATATACATGGGATATTTTGTTAATAAAGCTAAATTTTATGCTAGCACTTCATCAAATAATAAACATGAACACACCATTTGCTATATGTGCAAGACTAAAGGTCATGTGATGTTCAATTGCCCATTAAAGAAAAAATATGTTAAAGTTCAAGGAGAATGGAAAACAAATTGTGGAACCAACAAAAAAACAAAGAAAGTCAAAAGAATTTGGGTTCCAAAAACTAACACACAGTGACCCTCATTGTAGGTTTGCCTTTGGACAACAACAACAATGGACAAATGGTACTTGGACAGTGGATGCTCAAGGCATATGACCGGTGACAAGACCAAGTTCACTACCTTAAAACAAAAGGATGGGGGATACGTCACCTTCAGCGACAATTCCAAAGGTAAAATTGTTGGTATCGGGAAAATTGGTAAAGAATCTTCACTCACTACAGATAATGTGCTATTTGTGGAAGGACTAAAACATAATCTTTTAAGTATTAGTCAATTAAGTGATAAAGGGTTCGAAGTAATTATTATGAAAGAAAAATGTGTTATCCAAAATCCCAAAATAAAGAAACCTTGTTTATGACTCATAGAATAAATAACGTTTACTGTATAAATCTTGAGAAAATAGCAAATCAAAACATAACTTGTTTAATAGCTATAAATGAAGTAAGTTGGTTATGGCATAGGAAACTAGGTCATGCTAGCATCGACCTACTATCTAAATTATCTAAGAAAAATCTTGTAAAAGGATTACCAAACATTAAGTACATAAAAGACAAGATGTGTGATGCATGTCAAAAGGGAAAATAAGTAAAAACAAGTTTTAAAAAGAAAAAATTCATATCCACCAAAAGACCCCTAGAACTCTTACACTTAGACTTATTTGGTCCAACTAGAACCTTAAGCTTAGGTGGAAAACAATATGCTTTTGTAATAGTAGATGATTTTTCAAGATTTACTTGGGTAATCTTTTTAGCAAACAAAGATGAAGCTTGTAACCAATTAATAACCTTATGCAAGAAATTACAAAATGAGAAAGGTTATAATGTAACAAGTTTTAGAAGTGACCAAGGAAGAGAGTTTAAAAATAAGGAAGTTGATAAATTTTGTAATGAATATGGAATAACTCACAATTTTTCAACACCTAGAACTCCACAACAAAAGGGAGTTGTTGAAAGGAAAAATAGAACTTTGTAAGAAATGGCAAGAACAATGCTCAATGAAAATAGTCTACCTAAATATTTTTGGGTAGAAGCTGTAAATACAGGATGTCATATTGTAAATAGGGTATCAATAAGATCAAAAACAGATAAAACACCATATGAACTTTGGAAAGATAGAAAACCTAATATATCCTACTTTCTTATATTCGGTTGTAAATGCTTTATATTAAATACTAAAGATGATCTTGGAAAATTTGATGCAAAGACGAATGAAGGTATTTTCTTAGGTTATTCTACAAATAGTAAAGTTTATAGGATTTATGATAAAAGAATTTCTACAATTATGGAATCAATTCATATAACTTTTGATGAATCAAATCATTATGACATTAAAGATATGAATGATGAAAAAGAAGTCACTTCCCAAAAGAAAGAAGTTCTTGAAATAAAAGAAGAAAAGAATAATGATGCTCTAAATGAAAACTTTTCAGAGAATCTGAAACTCCCTAAAGAGTGGAAATATGACAAAAATCACCCAAAAGAACAAATTCTTGGTGAAACATCAAAAGGAATAACCACTAGAGCCTCACTAAAAAATATTTGCAATCATTATGCTTTCTTATCCCAAGATGAACCAAAAAATATAGAAGATGCTTTAAATGATGATTCTTGGACTATAACTATGTAAGAGGAATTAAATCAAATCGAAAGAAGTCAAGTATGGGAACTTATGCCAAAACCCAAAGATAAATCAATTATAGGAACTAAATGAGTGTTTAGAAATAAGAAGGATGAAAATGGAGTTGTTGTAAGAAATAAAGCTAGGATAGTGGCACAAGGGTATAATTAAGAAGAAGGAATTGATTATGATGAAACTTTTGTACTTGTGGCAAGGATGGAAGCTATTAGGATGCTTTTAACCTATGCAGCCCATAAGAATTTTAAGTTATATCAAATGGATGTGAAGAGTGCGTTTTTAAATGGATATATAAATGAGGAAGTATATTTTTGGCTTAATAAGACTTATAATTCTTATTTTGATGATAACAAATCAATGATATGTTTAATATGTTTCAAGAAAAATTTTTTCAGGAAAGTGACAAAGCCCAAGTGCATAAAGAAGCCTATGGATTACAAAGAATTCTTGAAGAACACAAGTATAGTTTATGGATTACAAAGAATCCTTGAAGAACACAAAAAAAAGCTTATGGATTACAACGAGCATGAGGAATAAAATTATACTGGTGAAAAACTCAAATAAATGATTGAAACAACAAAGATGATGGAAGAACAAGATTGAAGATTAAAGAATTATATTTTAGGATGTACTTAATGTAAGTACTTCAAAGGTTAAACTCAAATATAAAGTGATTTCAAACTCATAGAAAATCAAAAATATTTTTTTAACATATATACTCTAAAAAGTATTTTTTTTAATAAATAAAAAGGGCTTAAGAAGAGAAGATTTTTTAAACCATGTTTTTAAAAATATTTATTTCAAAATATTTGGAAATGAATTTTCGGAATCTTTGGGAGTAATGGATGGCTTCTAAAAACATCTATAAATAGTCAAAAGCTTCAAATGTTTAAAATAATGATCATAGAGGCAATATTGAAAGGTTTTTGAAATGAAGCAATTCTCAAAAGTTTCAGATCTAGAAATCTTCAAAGTTTCAGATCCAGCAATCTTCAAAGTTTAAGATCAAGCAACCTTCAAGGTTTTTAGATTAAGCTATTTTTCAAAGGTTTTTAGATCAAGTGATTTTCAAATATTCAAATTTCTCAAAGGATATAAAATTTTCTTGTGCTTAAACTTTCTGATCTGATATTGATTTATATTTTTTGAAGCAAAGCTTTAAAAAATCAGAATCTTTTATTTTCTTTGAAAAATCATTTGGTAATTCATATTAAACATTGAGCTTCAAATTTCTTATATTTGAATTACTTTGGAGTATAAGTGAGCTGATCATTATACTAATCTACTCTATTGTGAGAGTTCTCTTTTATACACAAATTTCTTTATCATCATTCTTAAACGATTCATAGTTGTTGAATCCTTGGACCAAATAAGGGGTTATTGTTTGGAGAGGCCAGCTCTAGCTTGACGGAAGGAGTGCTTGTAAATTGGTATTGTTCCACCAGGTAACGGAACTAATATAGTGAAATCCTTTGGTGTTTTGCCAAAGGTGAGGACGTAGGCTATATTGAAGTCGAACCTCGTAAAAATCTTGTGTCTTTCTCTCTGCTTTACTTTATATTATTTACTTGCTATTGTGGTATGATTTAAATGTGCAGGTTGCAGATACTTAAGTAAGAAAGAAACAAAGGTACTTGATATTTAGAAAGTACGTTTTGATTAATCATTTGCGGAAACCCAAAAAGGGAGTACGTTGGTTAATCTGCGGAAATCTTGATCAAGTAAAGTGCATACTGAGAGTTTACAAAAAAATCAACTAAAGCTCTAATATTTTTGGTTGAGTGATTGAATTACATTGATTTCATTAATTGACTTGTGAATTTTAATTTCAGTATTTTTAAGTGTAGTTATCGTTTATATATATCTTGTTTTCTGGGTAATTGAAATCAATAGCTTAAAAATCATTAAAATTTAAAAAGAATCCAATTCACCCCCCCCTCTTGGGAGGCTATTCCTTATTTCATATATGTCAAACAACCTCCAGGGTTTGAAAATTCTAAAAATCCAAACCATGTATTCAAATTAACAAAAGCCCTTTATGGTTTGAAACAAGCTCCAAGAGCTTGGTATGAGAGGTTAAGTACATTTTTACTTACAAATGAATTTACAAGAGGAAAGATTGATAGTACCTTATTCATTAAAACTAAAAAAAAAAAAAGATATGCTATTAGTTCAAATATATGTGGATGATATTATATTTGGAGCTACAAATAAAGATCTATGTAAAGAATTTGCCACATATATGCAAAAAGAGTTTGAGATGAGTATGATGGGAGAATTAAATTACTTTCTTGGATTACAAATCAAACAAGCAAAAAATGGAACTTTTATAAATTAAACTAAATATATTAAAGACATGTTAAAAAAGTTTGATATGGAAGAAAGTAAACCTATAGGAACTCCTATGAGTACTTTAACTAGTCTTGACAAAGATGAAAAAGGGAAACAAGTTGATACTAAACACTATAGAGGAATGATAGGGAGCTTACTTTATTTAATAGCAAGTAGACCATATATTATATTTAGTGTATGTATGTGTGCAAGGTTTCAGTCAGCTCCTAAGGAATCACACCAAACAGCGGTCAAAAGAATCCTTAGATATCTATTAGGCAAACTTGAATTAGGTTTATGGTATCCAAAGGAATCTAAATTTGAAATGATTAGTTACTCAGATGCATATTTTGTTGGAAGTAAAATCGATAGAAAAAGCACAAATGGAATGTGTCATTTTCTAGGACACTCATTAGTTTCATGGTTTTCAAAGAAACAAAACTCTGTAGCATTATCCACAACAGAAGTAGAATACATTGCTGTAGGAAGTTGTTGTGCTCAAACATTGTATATGAAGCAGCAACTAAAAGATTTTCAAATACAATATCAAGTTATTCCTATCAAATATGACAACACAAGTGCTATTAATATTTCAAAAAATCCAGTATCTCACACAAGAACAAAACACATTGATATAAGACATCATTTCTTGAGAGATCATGTGCAAAACGAAGATATAATACTAGAATTTGTAAACACACATGATCAATTAGCATATATTTTCACAAAACCTTTGTTGGAAGAAAGATTCATATTTATAAGAAGAGAATTGGGCATGCTACATAGTCGTGAAGTAATTTAAACATTGTTCTGCTTGGCAGGCGACTGCCACCAAGGTGCCAAGTGACTGCCAGGCTACTGTCTTTTAAAATTCCACATAGACAGGCGCTTGCCACATTCAAGCAGGCGATTGCCTCGCGGAGGGTAGGGTTTAAAACCCTGTTTTAAGTAAATTTAAAACCCACCAGGCACCTGCTCATTCATTTTTCTCTTTGAAATCTTTCGTCTCTATCATTATCCATACACATACCCCGTTCAAATCATCTTGAAACCAAGTTTCTAATCCTTCCTACTCACCAAATCACGAACCTTACCTAGGGTTTTCGTGTTTTTATTCTCCATACAAATATGCCTTGATCTAAATCTATTGGTGTCAAAGGATCCTCATCTTCAACAAGGATCAATAATGATGAGGTAGAGAAATGGTTAGTGACTCCACACGCTAAGAAACTTTACCGGAATCAGATTGCTTCAGCTGAACCTATTTTAGGTAAGGTTCTTGACGTAACATTCTTCAATTCCGATTTTCCTGAAATCATAGAACTCTTTAAGAACATTGGATGGGATAAGTTTATTACCTATCAAGCTAAAGGATATTATCCCAATGTTAGGATTTTTTATGCAAACATGGAACGATGTGACAATGGGTTCAAAACCAATTTGCTTGGGAAAAATATCCATCTAACTTCCATATCCTTGGGAAAGATTCTTTGAATTAAGCTAGGGGATCTTGAGGTTCACATTATTGAGAAGCAATGGATTATGGCTCAAGGTTTTACTCCACAAGAATTTTTGCCTCTGGTTATAACTGAAACTCCTGTTAACTTTGGGCATCCTCCTCTTTATAAGCAGC